>NC_139518.1:82360639-82550639 GCF_947247035.1 Vipera ursinii | reverse complement strand
GCTTTGCGGTTTCTTGCCACAGTTTGGAAGGGGCTTGTCTTGTCTTCATTTTCTTCCAGGTTAGAAGAGGGAGTTAGTATAGTGTAATACAGGCGTCACCAGCCCCCAGTCTGTGGACCACTACAGGGCTGCAGCATGCCAGCAACCTGTCTGCACAAACAAGGAAAGCCCCAACCACAGGATGCAGGTTGTTGTGTACTGGGTTCTTTGCAGCAAGCAGGAGACGAGGCGAGATGGTTCAGGCAGGAACATACTTTATTGAATGCAGGAACTGGACTGTTAACCAAGGCTTCTACACAGCTATTTATACTGCTGGCCACTAGGTGGCGGCCAATAGGTTTGAAGGAGCCTATTGCCCCCCTTAGAGCCAACCAATGGTGGTCCTGGAGTCTGCTTATCTGAGGAGCCAGCGACCGTTACCCAACTCCCCGATTAAGCAATCTCAAACAGCATTCAAAGACACGTGGTACAGTTCAAGTAAAACAGGCCCAATACATTACACAGGTAGCACACAAAACCACGCCCCCCTCCGGTCTGCGGAAAAACCTCTCTCCACGGAACTGGACCCTGGTGCCCAAAAGGTTGGGGACCTCTGGTGTAATAGTTAAAAGGGTCAGGCTAGAAACCGCCTCGGGCACAAAGCCAACTGGGTGACCCTAGGCCAGTCACTCCCTCAGCCCCTGGAAAGAGGTAATGGCAAATCACTTCTGCTATATTTTTTTTTAAAAAGTGCACGGACTGATTCGGGCAATTGACTTGAAAATGCCTGCGCGCGCATGCGCACACACGCACACGCACACACACACACACACACACACACACACCCCTCCAAAATCCCAACAGCCCTGGGCTCTGGAGCAGCTTGGCTGTGCCACAAGCATCTCCCTCCCTCCATCTTGTTCAGTTCCTCAGTCATGACTGCCCTAGTCTGCCTGGTCCATTTGAATGGATAACATCGTCATCGTCACATCTGCAAATGTCCATACCCAGGAGATAGCCACAGCAAGAATATTGCATCGATCAATGACATCTGTGATTGGCTAAAGCCTTTTGGACATGAGATTTTAACACTAGAAACAAGAAAAGGAACAAGAGCCCATTGCTGTCTAAGCAAAAACACCTAGTATCAAAAATTCCATAACCTTAAAAAAATTCTGAAGTTCAGAGGAATCCACAGAGCTTTTCCAAAAAGTCAAGAACACATGCAGTGCACATTTAAAGAGTGGGCAGAATTTGAACTGTGTGCTTGCAGTCACTCTCTTGACGTGTGTGTGTGTGTGTGTGTGTGTGTGTGTGTGTGTGTGTGTGACAAGCCCGCGGCTGATGTTACAAGGGTCCAGTGAGTTTCTTCAAATGCTCCAGGGAAGCAGCATTTGTTGGGAGAGAGAATTATGATATTTGCAAAGATGAATGGGGTGCAGAAAATAATCTAGGGTTGTTGTGTACAGATCTGGAGAGCCACTTGCCTGAAATGGTCTAGGCCTAGGGTCTCCCGCTTGAGGAGCAGGACTAAATGACCTCCCAGGTCTCTTCCAGCTCTATTTGGATCGATCGATTGAGTGATTGAAATGGTATAGGGATCTCTTGTGCAAATATGTTGCCTGGACCTTGTGACCTTGATCAGTCTAAGCATCAAAGTCCTATAGACCCACTGCTCCAGAATTTCCCAACAAAAATTGGCAAATCATGGTGACAGTTTAGTCCAGCCTTGTAGGGACTTTATCCTAGGTTGGAGTTCAACACATTGGGAAATGCTGGGTGGGTGTTTTGTGCCAGTTGTCACTTCACTGGAAAGTACACAAGTATGTGTTTACTTAAGGGGATGCAGGAACTGGAAGAAGTTTGATTTAGACCAGGGGTAGTCAACCTCGGCTCTTTTATGACTCGTGGACTTCAACTCCCAGAATTCCTGAGACAGCACAGCTGGCTCAGGAATTCTGGGAGTTGAAGTCCACGAGTCATAAAAGAGCCAAGGTTGACTACCCGTGATTTAGACCATGAAGACTGCATGGCATCCTGGGAAAATTACAATCACAGGCAAATCACATTAAATGGCTACACTGGCTCACCTTTGAACAAAACACAGCAGAATTACTCCATGTGGACACTAGGAAATGAATCACAACAGAGGAAACCCTTTTGAATTCTTGCAGCTAATTGGAAACCATGATCGCAGAATTTAGTCTACAATAGTTAACCTTGTGGGCTGTGATGGCTCAGTGGTTAAAGATGCTGAGCTTGTTGGCTGGAAAGCCTGCAGACCAGGTTCGAGACCTGAGCGCTGTGTGACAGGGTGAGCTCCTGTTACTGGCTCCAGCTTCTGCCTACCTGGCAGTTTGAAAGCATGCAAATGCAAGTAGATAAATAGGTACCATTTCAGTGGGAAGCTAACAGTGTCTTGGTGTACAGTCATGCTGGCCACATGATGATGAAAATTGTCTTTGGACAAGTTTGGCTCCCTCGGCTAAGAAATGGAGATGGGCACTGCTCTCTAGAGCAGGGGTGTCAAACTCAACTTCATTGAGGGCCGCATCAGCATTGCAGTTGCCCTCAGGGGGCCGGGTGGGTATGGCCAGGGTGGGCGTGGCCTACTGGGTGGGCGTGGCTAGAGTGCGTATGGCCTACTGGGTGGGCGTGGCCAGCTCTATTTCATTTGCATCAAGGGTGCCTATGGGGGCCTGGGCAGAAGTGGGAGAGATCTGAGGGTCTCTGGCAGAAGGAGGGTCTCTGGGCCAGAGCCAAGGCAGTGGGGGACGTTCCTTCACTGTTTCCAGGATGGCTTCGCGGGCCGCATGAAACCACTTCGCGGGGCAGATCTGGCCCCCGGGCCTTGTGTTTGACATGTCTGCTCTAGAGTAAGATATGACTGGACAGGGGAAACCTTTACATAGTTAACCTTGTAATGCAAACTAAAGGAATCATTCCATTAAAAATGGAAGTAGGTATTTTGAGCAGAATGGTTTTAGAGTTGATTTCTCAGGAAGTCAAAAGTTTTTGCATAAATTGTTGGTGAAACCAAGGAATTTTCCGTGCAGGAAGAAGTATCAGTTGTTCTCCATTGTTGCTACAGTGGCAATACATGTGAATAATTTGTCCCTGGATACTATTTCATTTATGAGTTATATAAAGAATATCTTAGCCTACTGTGGCATAGATACAAAATCTTGCACAGTGCAAACCAGTGATGGTGGCAATAACACAACCGTAAGTGGCACAGTATTGCAAGCAAAGTGGTAAAACAAACTCCTGGTGCTCATTATTACAACCACAGCTTGAATGTGACAAGTTGATATTTGTAAAAACATAGATCTCTTTAACAAGTGTATGTGTTTTCATCAAGTTCCTTTGTGTATTTATGTTTCACTGACTTGTAAGAAAAAAAGGGAATAAAATTATTGAAAAATGTGTCAGACACCCACTTGTTATGTCAGACAGCATTATGTTTAGCTGTTGAAATCAACACCTTGAGTAGTTTTACAATCCCTGAATGTAATCAGCAATGAATCCAGTTGAGACTCTCTCTTTTTTTTCTTGAATTTAAAATAATAACAGATTGTGATGTGGCTCAGCTTTGGTTTCTTATTTACTCTTTGACAAACTGCAAGATTTGAGGGTCCGGGAGGAGAATTTTAACAGAATTATGACTGTTATTATGACAAATTATGACAAAGCTATTGCAGAAGAACTTTTCACCAACCTGCACAGAAATGATAATTTGCTGTATATTTCCCAAATGTCTAAACTATGTTGCTACTGAACTAAAAATAAGTTTCCAAAAACATGTTAAAGTCAAAATTCTGTTTGTGATTCAGTAAACACTAAACACTCAACGCTCAGTAAACTTAAATGATGATTTGCAGATACCGCCAGCATTTTCATGCCCACATCAAAGAAAGAATATTTCAGGAAAAAATTTTTTTTAGACTTTGAATTATTTTTTTATCATTGCAATGCAAAGACTGGAGAATTTAATTCTATATAGCCAACCCTTAATTTGTTGCTGAAAAATTGTGCTGTTCCACTTGTTTAAATCTATACGGTTGTCTGTTGTATTTTATTTAGTTGTGTTTATTTTAGAGTTTTTTCTCATACTTTTTTCCTTTGTTATACTAAAGCAATAAAATAAAAAGAATTATTTGAGGAATGTATGAGTGATGAATAACTAAGACACTTTGCCATAATGGCAATAGAAAAGAATGTCTTCAAAGTTGTTATCCCTGAAGCAGTGATTAACCTTCTTGCATAATTGCATGAACTGGTATATCTCTATCTGCCTCTGCTTGCCTGCTATCTATCTAATCTATCAGTCATTTGTCTATCTATTTATCTATCTATCTATCTATCTATCTATCTATCTATCTATCTATCTATCTATCATTTATCCATTATCTATCTATCTATCTATCTATCTATCTATCTATCTATCTATCTATCTATCTATCTATCATCTATCATTTATCCATTATCTATCTATCTATCTATCTATCTATCTATCTATCTATCTATCTATCTATCTATCTATCATTTATCCATTATCTATCTATCTATCTATCTATCTATCTATCTATCTATCTATCTATCTATCTATCTAATCTGTGTCTGTCTGTCTGTCTGTCTATCTGTCTATCATCTACTTTCCATCATTTATCCATCATTTATCTAATCTATCTATCTATCTATCTATCTATCTATCTATCTATCTATCTATCTATCATTTATCCATTATCTATCTATCTATCTATCTATCTATCTATCTATCTATCTATCTATCTATCTATCTATCTCTCTCTCTATCTATCTATCTATCTATCTATCTATCTATCTATCTATCTATCTATCATATCTATCATATCTATCTATCTATCTATCTATCTATCTATCTATCTATCTATCTATCTATCTATCTATCTATCATTTATCCATTATCTATCTATCTATCTATCTATCTATCTATCTATCTGTCTGTCTGTCTGTCTGTCTGTCTGTCTGTCTATCTATCCATCTCTGTCATCTGATCTAATTTTGCATAAGAACTTTAGAAGATATTTGCATGTGATTTTTTTGCCTCTCCTCCCTCTCCCTGACTTCCCATCTAATCAATCTGATTAGTTATACATTTGGATAAAAATCAGCATATTTTGGCTTTCTAACCTGGGTAATGAGGTTAGAGATAATATCTTGTCTCGTTTTATCTTTTTCCTATGTTAATCATCTAGGGTATTCCTGGTTGCATTTGTACTAAGATAAACCCAGAGGTGTCTGTACTTTTTAGGGAAAAAATATCCTTAGTAGTGTATTTTGTTCAGTGTAATTTGTACATAACATATTTATCTTGTTAGAAAACCTTTTTTTGGAGTTGTTTCCTTGTCATAATGTGGAACTGGGTTTCTTTATGTTTGTTTGCATAAGAGGTTAATTCTGGGAGCTCTTTGCTCTTTAACAGCCTGCTTGTGATTGTGCTGATTAAAATAAATTAATATATTAAAAACCTCTGCCCCTGCCTTAATATGTTTGTTTCACTTGGGAACAGCGGAAGCTGTGAATGAAAACAATGCATAACCTCTCTGTTGATTCAACAGTGGTTTTACAGAAGAAATGCTCCAGGAGAAATGCTGATTGGAGAGAAACTAGATCAGACATGTCAAACTTGCGACATCACGTGACGTCGCGCAACGTATTGGGACGGTTTTGCCATTGCTGGCAATCGGGATGGTTTTGCCATTGCGGCTTCCGCGTGACGCATCCAACCCATGGGCCGGCAGTTTGACACCCCTGAACTAGATGCTGTGTCAGTGGCCAGCTTGCTTCTAACATACACGCCCTCTTCATCTGCCATTTGTCACCAAAAACGAATTGCTCACAAATCAAAGGTAAAGGGAAGAAAATATGATGATGAGAAAGTCATCATGAGTCTGCATGAATTTAACAATCGAACGTAGGACATATAATTCATGAAAGTATTAGAAATTCCCTGTTGTAGATTCAGAAAATAGGAAGGGCTTTTTTTTTAACCACATAGTTAAAAAGTTAAAACCACATAGTTGTTCTGTAATTTGTGCAGGTCTTTTTTTTTAACTAGAACATTGGTTGCACCAAAATTATATTGTCTGCAAGTAAACAAACCTCTTGATCAGTGCTTCCCAACCTTAGCCAGTTTAGGATGGGTAGACATCAGTTGAGGTCCACCCAACTTAAAATGGACAATACCATCCAGTAATTCTTCAGCACCCCAAATGGCCACATCTTATGTACTGTTCTGAGAGTGAATTGCATTGGGCATGTAAACCAAGTTGTATGTTTGTGTGAACAAAAGAGACTTTGCAAATCTCTGTCGTTCAAACCGAAGAGGTACATTCATTAGTACAACCAAAAAGATGCAGTCATTCCTCAACTTGACAGATTGAACTCATCCTTCTGGAGCCAAGCACAAATGAAAAAGTGGGGAAATCTGTTCTGTTCTGAGAAAGGATGAGGGTCCATGTGAATATCTTTAGAAAGCTGGTAAAACTACTTGAACTACAGGTGTCCAACAGATCAGCATTTGGCAATTTTTACATAATGGCTCAGCAATTAAAGACACTGAGCTTGTCAGCTGGAAAGCTGACAGCACCTCATGACGGTGTGAGCTCCCATTGCTGCTCCAGCACCCATTGCTGCCCTAGCAGTTTGAAAGCATGCAAATGCGAGTAGATAAATAGGTACCATTTTGGTGGGAAGGTAACAGTGTTCTGTGGGCTTTTGGCATATAGCTATGCTGGCCACACGACCAAGGAAAAATCACCCTTCCTTGGTGGAGGGTGGTGTATTTCTCCCTGCTTAGTAACCACTAAGGCAACAGCCACCTAAGACTAGTACACTACAGCTAAACCTAAATTTTGCTTTAGGGCTCTTAATATCTTAGGGCAGGGAACTTTAGACTTGGCCCCCTTATGACTTGTGGACTTCAACTCCCAGAATTCCTCAGCCAGGCATGCTGGCTGAGGAATTCTGGGAGTTGAAGTCTACAAGTCACAAAAGGGCCAAGTTTGAAGACCCCTGACTTAGGGCCAGGGTAAACAGTTTACACCTCTGGAAAACACCTGCTCCACCTGAAACTTTGGGTTCAAATGGTCTCTCCAAAACTTTTCAATAAATTGTGATTTTTTTAATGCCACAAAGGGGGATAATGATTGAACAGATTGGAAACATTTAGTAGTATATTAAAAGTTTGATGGCAGCGGACACCTGTTTAATTGCATGCATTTATTGAAGTATGGAAGGTTATTATTTCTTTTAAGTAACAAAAGGTAGCACATGAGAAGCAGGTGTGGATAACACTGGTCCACAAGGAGAAAGCCTTGGAAATGAAAGTAGCTAAATTTTACCAGAATTGGCTCACTAATAAAGGAAAATTAAGTCCCGAGTATTAATTGGCTCCAGTTTCCAAGATACAGCTACGGGTCCAAAATGCATCAAAATAAATCAAAATTACGAGGGGGATGTGCGATTATGCTCCATAACTTTTCTGCAAAATATGATATAGCAGTGATGATGGTGCCACACCAATCGTTAAAAATGTATCTTTTTATTGATACCAATAACATAACTTTCCATTCATTTATTGGTTTTTCATGTAACATTTTCATGTTTTTTGCATGAAAAATTGACAAGCTCTAACATCACTCTGCAAGCAGTTTCACTGTGGTAATCTGACTCAGGAATTCTGGGAGTTGACATCTATGAGTCATAAAAGAGCTGAGGTTGCTTACCCCTGCACTAGATAGATGTAACTGTATGATGGATAGATCTGACCAAGACAAATGTACCTTGCAATAAAAGAACAATAAATTACAGTTAGGTAATAATCTTTAGTCTCAAAGTGAAGATAAATCTATACACTTGCATGTGGTACCGTTTTTATTGTTCTACTGTAATTTGTTGAGAAGTTACGAGGCATCATGATCTTTAGACACCTCATTTTACCAACCTTAGAAGGATGGAATGCCAAGTCAACCTTGAACCAGTGAGGATTGAACTCCTGGCAGTGAGCAGTGAGTTAGCCTGCAATACTTCATTCTAACCACTGCCCCACCACGGCTCATACCTAGGAGTTTATGAGGTTGGATGGACTCAGCCATTAATTATCTTCTTTGTATATGTTGTTCTGCCTTGTCCTGGAGTTTTGGTGGTGACTGTACAAAAACTAACTGGAAATTCAAGATGATCTCAAGAAAAATAAGGAAAGGGGATTGGGAAGGATCTTGTCAGGACAAAAGACAATTTGCTGTAGTTTATATACTATAACAAGGGACGCGGTGGCTCAGTGGGTTAGGACGTTGAGCTTGTCGATCAGATGGTCGGCAGTTTGGCGGGTCGAATCCCGAGTGCCGTGTAACAGAGTGAGCGCCTGTTACTCATCCCAGCTTCTGCCAACCTAGCAGTTCGAAAGCACGTAAAAATGCAAGTAGAAAAATAGGGACCACTCTGGTGGGAAGGTAACAGCGTTCCGTGTGCCTTTGGCGTCTAGTCATGCCGGCCACCTGACCACGGAGACGTCCTCGGACAAGCGCTGGCTCTTCGGCTTTGAAATGGAGATGAGCACCGGCCCCTAGATTCGGAAACGACTAGCACGCATGTGCGGGGGAACCTTTATATACTATAACATTTATATCTATGCCAGCCTTCCCGGATAGACGAGACAGGAAACAGACCAGATGAACTAATTCTACTTTATTTTCAGACTTCATTGACAGAACGTCGCATGTCTGATAGTATAAATCTTTTGCCTCTCCTTTTGGAGCTTTTTGAAGCTTGATAGGTTAAGGAGGAAGGGATGCAGTGGCTCAGTGGGTTAGGACGCTGAGCTTGTCGATCAGAAGGTCGGCAGTTTGGCGGGTTGAATCCCGAGTGCCGCGTAACAGAGTGAGCACCTGTTACTCGTCCCAGCTTCTGCCAATCTAGCAGTTCGAAAGCATGTAAAAATGCAAGTAGAAAAATAGGGACCACTACGGTGGGAAGGTAACAGCGTTCCGTGCGCCTTTGGTGTCTAGTCATGCCGGCCACATGACCACGGAGACGTCCTCGGACGAGCGCTGGCTCTTCGGCTTTAAAACGGAGATGAGCACCAGCCCCTAGAGTCGGAAATGACTAGCACGCATGTGCGGGGGAACCTTTACCTTTACCTTTACCTTTAGGTTATGGCGGCCCCTTTTTTGTTTCTTCCTCCGCCCATTATGAAGCTGTAGGTTCCCCCACATCTTCTCCAACCATTCCCTAGGCAGCATTCCTTCCTCCTGTCTCCCAAGGTCATTCCCCACACCATTACAATCTATATGTCTTTTCATACATAAATAAAAATCCTAATAAAGCGCTGTACGACTAGCACACATGTGCAGGGGAACCTTTACTTTTTACCTTATAAGAAAGCAGGGCTATTATTTCTGTGCTGATGCAATGTGGATGACCACTAGATGGCAGCAAAGGGATATAGAAAAACATTCAGTTCCCTGCCATCTTTTGATAGTATGGAGTTTTGCAGGTCAGATGTGTCAGCCTTAAAAATAATAATAATGATTCTCACATGTCAGCTACCGGTACAGCATAGCATAAAATCTGTTTCCTATCCCTTTTTTTTCAGTCCTACCTTGTAAAACAGTATCAAACAACTTTGCTGCAACTTCAGCGTGACAACGTTTCAGTCATTGTACTTGACCTGTTCTTCTTTAGATTAAATTATTGCACCTTTTCGCCTACTTGCTCTCCAATTTTACCCTGACCCTAACCCTTAAAATATGACTCTTATCACTGAATATCATATCCATATGTAAGTTGTACTGGGGATAATGGAACAGAACTCTTATTTCCAGTCACTTTCTGTTAAGACAATCTGAGATTCCATCAATGCAATTTACTGTACTCTTTGGGCTGGTGCTTCACACAACTGGCTTTTTTTCACCCTACAATCCATGGAGATTGTAAGTGAAATGTTATTATGTACATTCCCATTTTAGGAGAGCTTCTACATTGTGTATGGGCCCTTTAATCCAATCAAAAAATGCCCAATTGCACTGCTATATTTATTCCCCCATTTCCAATATTCCTTGCTATGATTAGCAACAGGCCTGCAGAAGTTTTAGGTAGCATACTATCTGAAACAGGGCCTAGTGCAAACAAAAGCGAAAATGCAGGTAATTCTTGATTAAAACAGTTCATTTAGTCACCTTTCAAAGTTACAGCGGCATTGAAAAAAGTGACTTATGACCATTTTCCACACGTAAAACTGTTGCTGCATCCCCATGGTCAGGCGCTTGGCCACCGACTCAAATTTATGATGGTTGCAGTGTCCCAGGGTCACGTGATCCCCTTGGGCGACCTTCTGACCTTCAAAGTCAGTGAGGAAGCCAGATTCACTTAACAACCGTGTTATCAACTTAACAACTTCAGTCATTCACTTAATAAATGTGGCTAGAAAGGTTGTAAAAGGGGGTGAAATTCACTTAACAACTGTCTCACTTAGCAACAGAAATTTTTGGCTCATTTGTGGTACCGTATATACTTGAGTATAAGCCGAATTTTTCAGCCCACTTTTTGGGCTGAAAAATTCCACTTCGGCTTATACTCCAGTCAACAAAAAAACTTACCGAGGACTTGTGCGCGGCCGAGGCTTTCGTGCTTCCGGGATCGCGCGCACCTCTCCCAAGCCACCGCCGTCCGGAGACCTGCCAAAGTTTGGGGAGGTTTGGGGAGGTGCGCGCGCACCTCCCCAAACCTCCCCAAACGTCGGCAGGTCTCCGGACCTCCGCGCCCTGCCTGCCTGCTTCTTTCCGCAGCGGAAAGAAGCAGGCAGGCAGGGCGCGGAGTTCCGGAGACCTGCCGACATTTGGGGAGGTTTGGGGAGGTGCCCAAACCTCCCCAAACCTCCCCAAACTTCAGCAGGTCTCCGGACGGCGGCGGCTTGGGAGAGGTGCGTGCGATCCTGGAAGCACCGAAGCCTCGGCCGCGTGCAAGTCCTCGGTAAGCTCCGGGCGGTCACTTGCTTCGCGTCTCCTGAGGGAAGGGGGGGCGACTGGAGCGGGCGTGTTTCCTCGCCTGCTGGGCACCGCGATTTGCCCGGGGAACGCGCGGGCCCCGAATGGCAGCGTGGAGCGAGGAAGCGGACAGCCATGGCTTCCCCGAGAGCCGCGGCCACACAGGGTATTCCTGTGTATTCAGGCTTGCAAAATGGCGGATCGAGCCTCTGCTGGCGGCAGAGGCTTGCAGAGCGCGGATCCAGCCGGCGGCGGAGGCTTGCAGAACGGCGGATCGGCTTATACTCGAGTCAATAACTTTTTCCAGTTTTTGGGGGTGAAATTGGGGGTCTCGGCTTATACTCGAGTCGGCTTATACTCAAGTATATACGGTACGTTGAAAACTACCTATAGATTTGGGGAGGAAAGAAGAAGCTACTACAAACCAGTTACTGGTCTTTTTCTGATTCACCTTCCCACAACCCAAGACTAGTCCACTAATCGAATGTGTAGGCCGTTAAGTGCACATGAGGTATCTCAGGGTTGGGAAGACCATGGGGGGGGTAGTGATGGAACAGCCACCTGCTTAAGACTACCCAAGGCTTCCTCCGACCCACTGAGATACCTCATGACCCCCACAATTGGTTCTCCCCATCCTGCCACGCCAGGTTTCCACAGGCGCTGGGCCTGTGGAGACTCACTTACCTTGCAAAGATCTAGCACAGGGCTTTTCAACCTTTTCACCCATTGCAGCACTTTTAGGATATGGCAACATCCGAGTACCACCAGTCGCCTAGCAAGGTGTCAAAAAATTGATGACCAAAAAAATAAAAGTAATGAAGTACAGGTAGTCTTTGACTTACAACAGTTCGCTTAGTGACTATTCGAAGTTACAATGGCACTGAAAAACGTGCCCCCCAAGCACAGCCACAGCCGAGCAAGACAGCTGCCTGCCCACCCAGCGGTGCTCTTCCTCCTGTCCGAGGTTTTCATTGTTGTGAACTGTTGAGGATTGGCAGCAGGGGTGGGGTAGGGGGGTTGGTTTTTATTTCCCCCGTCTGCTGGGTGGTTGCAGCACGTTTTGGTCACTTCACAAGACCCTGGGACACTGTGACCGTCATAAATATGAATCAGTTGCCAAGCATCTGAATGTAAATCACTAGAGATGCTACAACATTCCAGCTGATCGGCGCTTCTTCTGGGCTCAGAAGCGCCAGGATCAGCACTGAGCTCCAGCTGGAGCCTGGCACTGATCCTGGCGCTTCCACTGAGCCCTGACAGCCCCAAAGAAGCGCCAATCAGCTGAAAAGCGGTGCTGATCCTGGCTCTTCCGCTGAGCCCTGACAGCCCTGCAGCTCCAGCCATCTCTCGCTCAGAATGTGCGGTGCTGCCACCAGTTCAGCTCATTCCCCTCCCCTGCTACCACTTTTATAGGATGGTTGCGTACCACCTGGCAGGTGCCAATGTACTACAGGTGGTACCCGTACCACTGGTTGAAAAGCCCTGAGCTAGCGAGCTGTCTCCTCTCCAGTCTCTCTGCCACGGTTTCTTTGCCTGTTCCCGAAGCTCCAAAAGCAGAGTGGTGAGAGCAGAGGGAAAGTGGGATGAATGCGCCCTGCTCGGATTCTCTGGCACCAAGGCTGCCCACCACTTTCCAAAGGATTCCAGTTTCAGCACAAAAAGCGTTTGCATGTCGATGGGAGGCTTTGGGGCAGCAAAGTCACTTTGCTTCAAGCCTCCCGTCGGCTTTCAAACGTTTTTTGCGCTGAAACCAGAAGCTTCTGGGGGGGCCGCTTGATTTTGCGGGGCTTCAGGCCTCCGTTGTCTGCCAAAGCCTTTTAGGGCATGCATGATTTTAAATCATTTGAACAGAGACAGACAGTGAGGGCAAAGTTTTAAAACAGGACCATTCTACAGGAGGGCAGGGATGGGGAATCCTGTGAGGGATCGTTACCAATATCTGAAAGATTATCCCTTCCCCATCCTTGGAATGAAGTTTTTTTAAAAAATAATGGTAGCAGTATATAGGTTCAAGTGGAATGGACTGGGTAAAGAAAGTAGAAAGTTATTAGGTTATTATTTGAAATCAGATTACAACATAACATGAAAGTGACCCTGTCTCATTTCTCATCTTTTCTCATCTTCTCATTTTTTCCACTATGTTCTCCTATTTTTTTATGATTTATCAGTTGTTGTTTGTAACTTATGATTAATGATTGTAAGTATGATTATGACCTATGACCTATTACTTGCTGTTTATATGTATAGTGTGAGCTTATGCACTGGAGAGAAATTTTTATCCTATCCTATCCTATCCTATCCTATCCTATCCTATCCTATCCTATCCTATCCTATCCTATCCTATCCTATCCTATCCTATCCTATCCTATCCTATCCTATCCTATCCTATCCTATCCTATCCTATCCTATTCTATTCTGCAATCATAGAGAACATAGTAGAGCTGTTGGGGTAATCTCTGGTGTGGCAGTGGTTGCAAAATATAATAAGGTTGTCTGCACATAATTAAAAAACAGATTTGCACTAAATGCATATTTGCTAATGCACAATTATAGATGTCTATTTCAAAATAACAGCTGCAACTGAAATTCAGTTTAGTGGGATAGGCAATGGACAAGCACACCTTCATTATCCTTTCTCTAGAGAGTTTTATATCTTTAAACAAATCATCGTAAGGTCTCCATTTATAAAATACCTTCAAATGGAGGGCAGTCCTGATTGTCTATCAACATTCAGGTAGATGACCTAGCTTTTATTAGCTTAACTGCTGCTTCCGTGCAACAGAATATATTATTTTGAATAAACCAGGTATTATTCAACTGAACACTGTTCTGTGCTTTTGACCTCACCTGATTCAGGAAGCTTCATTTTCTGCTCCATTATAAATAGCATTATAAATGTACTCTTGGAAATGTCAAGTAAACTATTCTTTGATCTTCCGTACTTTGATCTCTTCTTCTTGTTCCTGGATTTGGATTTTCAAAATCAGAAGTTAAAAAAAAACACCAACCTAAAGTACAATAGAATTGTCAACCGTCCCACTGGGTTAGACAGCAAAAGAAACTCCTAGGACAGTATTTCACCAAGAATATAACTTTACTGAAGATTCCATATGGGTACAGAAGTAGAAAAGCCAGTTCTATTTTGTGTGAAAACAGCATAGGAAAACTTTCCTTTTCCCCCCTCCCCAGACCTCCCATTGTCCACTGTCCACCAATCGTTTGCACGATCTTTGTTTTGAGAGCGGTCTGTCTGCCTCGGATTTCCCCAGCTGGTGAGCTTGATGTGTCAGGTCTGTCTCAGGCTTCCAGTCGGCATCCTTGCGTTTCAAATTTCCCTCCCAAACCTCCCTTACATTCCAATGCCATCCCTTCCCCTTTCCCATGACAGTTGTCTGGGGCTGCTGCATAGGGAGATGACCACGACAAGAATAACCTCAAATAACCTCACCGCCCTGAGTCCTTCGGGAGAAGGGCGGTATACAAATATAATAATTAAATTAAATTCAAGGTGGTCCGGAGTACCTCGGGGACCACCTGCTGCCGGCGTCAACTTCCCTCCGCCCTGTGCGTTCCCACAGAGAGGGCCTCCTCAGGGTGCCTCCGGTCAGAGAATGTCGGCTGGTGGCCCCCAGGTGGAGGGCCTTCTCTGTGGGCGCTCCGGCTTTATGGAACCAACTGCCGGTTGAGCTCCGGACGGCACCGGACCTTCGCTCCTTCCGGCGCGGTCTGAAGACCCATTTATTTGAACAAGGTGGCCTGGCCTGATGGGGGATGTTAGGGTTTTTAATGGGTTTTTATATTGTTACTGTTTTATCTGGGCAATTATTTAATTCTCTTTTAATTTTTGTATTTTCTATTTATATATGCCCTGTTCACCGCCCTGAGTCCTTCGGGAGAAGGGCGGTATACAAATTTAATAAATAAATAAATAAATAAATAAATAAATAAATAAATAAATAAATAAATAAATAAAAATTAAAATAGGAAAAAAAATCGGCAGAAAAAAATAGCTCTTGCTTCCCAGAAACTGGAATCAAAGGTACCCTCTATGTCAGAGGTCCCCAACCCCTGGTCCATGGACTGGCAACAGTCTGCGGCATGCCAGCAACTGGTCTACGCAAACAAGCAAAGCCCCATCTGCAGGATGCAGGCAACATGCAAAACCACGCCCCCTCTGGTCCATGAAAAAAACAGAACCGGTCCCGGTGCCCAAACGGTTGGGGACCTTTGCTCTATGTAATTTCTAGACAGAAGGATTTTTGCTTTGTCTTTCGAGCAAGTTGTCGTGTTAATTTTGTTTTTTAATGTGCAGAAGTTTCGTTGTCTCATTTTATTATAAGATCCAGGTTTACAGGTGTAATGTTGAAATGACCCTTGTAGAACTGCCACAGCAACTTGTTATGAATACAACTGATGTAGGAATTCTCTCCACTGAATAATAAGTGGATTAAAATATCAGTCCATATTTGCAAATTATACAACTTTTTCTTAGGTTGCAAGATGGTCAGGTGCTTAGTGTGTTCGTGCCCTTTATTTTAATATATTAATGCAGAGGTCACCAACCTTTCTTGGTTGGTGGACCGGAGGGTAAGGGAGGGGGAAGCAATTTACATGCGCACGTGCATATGCGCGTGCACAGGGCTGCAAGCACGGGCGCAATGCAAATGGGCTAGCACCTGCATGATACTCACTAACCCTGCCCCATTCTTGCATGGTGCAACACCCCATTTCCATGCCCTGCAGCATGGTGGCACTTGTTTTTGCGCACCGCAGCACAGAGACAGCCCATTTTTGTAATCGGAGGTGCAGTGGCATCCTGTTTTTGCACCCTGTGGTGTAGCGGTGTCCCATTCACATCCTGAGGCTCAGTGGCATCACGTTTTCATGCCCTGAGGTGCAGTGGAATCCTGTTTTCATGCCCTGAGGCAGTGGCAGTGGCCCATTTTTGCATCCCGTGGTGCGTTGTCATTCCGTTTTTGCACCTTGTGGTGCAGTAGTGGCCCATTTTCACACCCTGGAGCCGTGGTGCTAGCATGAGTTGGGGTGTGTGTGCGCACTGGCCAGCCTGTCCCATGGCCTGGTGACCAGCAGGCCACAGCCCACTACTGGGCTGTGTCCCACCAATTGAGGACCCCTGTATTAATGGCTTCACAATATGAAGCAGATCCTTGATCCATAACATTTTCTAACCCTTTATAAGCATTTACATGCAAATGACTACACTGTGTGGGTCTGATGTAGGGCAACACTCCTGTTCAAATTCTCCTGGTATTTACAGCTTTCTGAACAGCATGGGCAAAGTTATGCTGGAAAAGATAAGGTCTCTCTTAAGTCAAGCTAGATTTGTGGTATTTTCATTGACATTGTTTTTTTTCAAATTTTTAGACACAACATGGAAATGATTGTCATTGCTTTCTTCAAGGGTATCTTTGCAACTTTACAACTACTCCACAGTCTTGTTGGTTCCTGAGTGGTCTATTATCACGATCATTCATTTTTATTTATTCAATTTTTAGCCATAAACCACCGTGCAGAAAGTTCTAGCTTAACCCTCTTAGCTTCCAATTCCCAACAAGGGCAACCAAATTGTACCACCTTGGTAGTCAGGAACAAGCAGGCTGGGACTTGTTGAAATTGCAGGGCCGAGACCGATGGCGGGAAGACTGCCCTAAACGTAAATGCAGCCCCACATGGCACATATGATGGCACAGAATTCCCTTGTCTGATTTTGCTTCCTATTTGAGATTGCAAAAATGAGGTGGCAATACTCAAGAACCTTTTAGACTACAAGACAGTTGATGGACTGTGCCTGGCTTGATAAATTGTGCGGAGTTGTACTGCTGCTTGTGTTGCAACATTACTCTTTTGCCACAAGGGGTCAGGGAAAAGCTAGAGAAATGAATCAGTACATAAAAAGAGAAGGAGAATGGAAGAAGGAGGAATTGCCGACCATAGAAGAATGGACTTTAAAGGTTTCTGACCTGGCAGAGATGGCAAAGATCTCGGCTTATTTGAAAGATCATTCGCAAGAACGTTATATTATGGAGTGGAAAAAATGGATTGAATATATCCAGAACAAATATGGGACTAAAAAGTTTCATTTAGCATTTGAATAAGTCTTCCTTTCTATTTTCTTTTTTTTTCTCTCTCTTTTCTTTTCTATATGGAATGCTAGTATTGCTTGTAGTTATCTTATTTGAGCTAGAGAGTGATAGATTTAAGAATTTATTGTTGGTAGCATATGGATGCTTATGATTGTTCTTTGTTTTTATACCCTGTACTTAGCTCTGGGAAGTCGGGGGGGGGGGGGAGGGGGGAAAGGGGGGGAGGGGTAGGGAGGGATAGGTAGGGGAGGGGGAGGGGGGATTGTTAAAGATAAAATGTATTTTAAAACTTTTCAATAAAAAAAGAGAAGGAGAATGAAGGGAAAGAACGGGTGAATATTCGCTATTCAGTGGTCAGTTCAAGCTGGAATCCAAAGTAATATTATATTATTATATAATATTATTGTTGGTAAGCAATTCTGTTTTACCATCCAAACCTTCTGTCGGTGTATTAAAACATATCTTTTAGGGATAGGGGGGAGTGACACAATATATTATCTAAAGTTCTCATCAGCACTTTGGGGAAGCAATAAACTTTTAACAACCGAAAAGGTTATGATTACTTTCTCTGATAGATACCTTGCCAATCTGATTCCTGAGTATTTTTGCTCTGAAGCCAAATGGGAGGCCGAAACAGAGGTTTATTATAAGATCAAATAAAAAAGAGTTTTTTGAAAATATGAATATATTTCTAGTGAGGCAAGTCCTTGGAACAAATACCCCTTTTCCTTGCAAGCATGTTTCTAATAAAGCAATATTAATTTGAGGATTCACAGATACTTTACTTGAGAAAGCAAAGAACATTTTGTGAGTAAGAAGTCTTACAAGTTCTTGATTTTTTTTACTCATGTGTGCCAAAAAAAGGTAACGTTAAATATGTTATTGTGATGCCAGCCTTAACTCTTTTGTATGAGTAGCTACCATCTTGCCTTTTCTGAGGCCTTACTGGCATGCATAGTTAAGTGCATGTAAGGATTCAAGACTGATACATCTATTATTCCATTTTTTCATCCATCCATCCATCCATCCATCCATCCATCCATGCATCCATCCATCCATCCATCCATTAGTGGGGGAAAGTAGCAAGAAGATGACAAGTAACAGGGAGAAAGCAGAACTATTTAACTCATTTTTTGTATCTGTCTTTCCACAAAGGGAACAAAACAGACCAACCTATCAAAAACAGTGCCATAAAAACAGAATAGAAACACAAGTTAAGATAGGGAAGAAAATGGTAAGTTAGCACCTGTCCAGCCTAGACAAGTTCAAATCACCAGGACCAGATGGATTACACCCCAAGGTTCTCAAGGAACTGGAAGACGTGATCTCAGAACCACTGAACTATATTTTTCAAAGATCCTGGAGCACTGGGGAACTACCAGAGGACTGGAAAAGAACTGATGTAATTCCCATCTTCAAAAAAGGGAAAAAAGTAGATCCAAGAAACTTCAGACCTATCAGCCTGACCTCAATACCTGGGAAGATTCTGGAAAAGACAATCAAACAACGAATCAGCAAACACCTAGATGCAAACAAAGTCATTACTAAAAGCCAACATGGGTTTGTCAAAAACAGATCATGCCAGACAAATCTTATTGCATTCTTTGACCAAGTGACAAAATTAGTGGATCAGAGGAATGCTTTGGATATAATTTACTTGGATTTCAGTGAGGCATCTGATAAAGTAGATCACAACCTACTACTTGATAAGATAGAAAAATGTGGGTTGGACAGCATCACCACCAGATGGATTCGTAGCTGGCTGACTGGCCATACTCAGTGTTTGGTCCTCAATGGAACTGCATCTACATGGAGGGAAGTGTGTAGTGGGGTGCCCCAGGGCTCTTCAACATCTTCATCAATGATTTGGATGAGGGGATAGATGGGGAACTCATCAAATTTGCAGACGACACCAAGGTGGCAGGAATAGCCAACACACCAGAAGACAGGCTTAAGATACAGGAGGATCTGGACAGACTTGAACACTGGGTGCTATCTACATTTAGGCAAGAAAAACCAAATGCACAGGTATAGTATAGGGGGTACCTTGCTCAATAGTAGTAACTGTGAGAGAGATCTCGGAGTCCTAGTGGACAATCACTTAAATACGAGCCAGCAGTGTGCTGCAGCTGCCAAAAAAGCCAACACAGTGCTAGGCTGCATTAACAGAGGGATAGAATCAAGATCACGTGAAGTACTAATACCACTTTACAATGCCTTGGTAAGGCCACACTTGGAATACTGCATCCAGTTTTGGTCACCACGATGTAAAAAAGATGTTGGGACTCTAGAAAGAGTACAGAGAAGAGCAACAAAGATGATTACGGGACTGGAGGCTAAAACATATAAGGAATGGTTGCCGGAATTGGGTATGTGTAGTTTAATGAAGAAAAGGGCGAGGGGTGACATGATAGCAGTGTTCCAATATCTCAGGGGCTGCCACAAAGAAGGCATAATATAGTGGTACTAACACTTCATGTGATCTTGATTCTGTTGTCAGCCTACCGAGAAGGACACAAAAAAGGTTCAATGTCAGTAACACCTGGGTCTCAAACCTCGTCCGGAGAGCAGGAGATTCAAGCAACCGAGACGAAAGCTGAGTTTTCCAAAACGGTTTAATGAGCAAAAGCAAACGATCTCCAAACGGAACAAAGCCAGCGTTGGCTGCTACCTGCATCCAACGCTGTTAAATACACATTGCAGGTATACACCCACGCCCCACCCGGTTGCACCCACCTCCGCCCATCCCCTACTTAACCCCCGCTTCTCCCAAGCAACTCCCTTTGCGACACGCCCGCCACCCATCACCCTCCACCTCCCAGCTGAATCCCCTCGCGCATGCTCGTCCCGACGCCGCTCGACGCCACCCCCACACCCGTCCCTGGACCCGGCAACCAAATACACCTTCACCCTGCCGCTTGCTGTCCCTATGCAAATCTGGTGAACCCCCAGTCCTCTTGTATGGGGAAAGGCCTCCGCTGCCGTGGGCCCCGTCCGCCAACGCCGCGAAGGCCAAATCAACAGCTGGTGTAGGCCCAGGAGCCTGCGAGGCCACCGTAGCCGGCAGGCAAGGGAGGCGGGGCCTAGGACCCTGCGAGGCCACCGTAGAAGCTCCAGCCGGCTCGGCGTGCACAAGTGGGGAAGGGCGGATGTCAGCCTGCCATCTTTGCTGCCGCAGCCGTTGGGGTGCTCTCTCGGTCCGGTGCCAGGTACCAGGTGAATGTCGCGTCCGTGGCGCCGCTGGGCGTTGCGCCCACGGGGCGCGACACTGGGCAAGTATGCATATCATTACAGCCCAACCATCTGGACTGTGTGTGAATCAAGATTTTTCTTCTCCCATAACTTTGATTGGAAATGAAAGGGGGAGTGGGGCCTCCATCATCAATGGCATAATCGTAACACAGTTGTTTCAAATAAACATTACTCAGATAATGCAGGCAAAGTGCTTAGCATCCTTGAAAGCTTTTTCCAAATGCTTAATGATCTCATGTCTCACAGAAGCAGACAGCGCATGACAATACACATTCAGTGAATCATTATAAGACGTCAAGCAATGAAGCTTCACAGCGAGCATTGGGTTGTTAATAAATACAACATAACACATTCAAATGCTAACAGCAACATTAAATGTTATACCGGCTTTCAAATGCAAATATCGAGTCGAACTATTCTGCATGAGATTAGCTGATCTGTCGTCTCATGCTGGCCAGCCCTGAAGCCCAACAGAGCTTTGCATTTCTCCTATATTTTCCTATATTGATACTGATGGAGAAGGAGAAGTTGACCATGCTGCCTTCAGAATTGGCATGACACAAGTTTGTGCAGGACAACAGAACAGGTATGTGAAATCCAAATTACATCTTTTTTACTACCACACTAGCCACGGACTACTCTGCTTTGGGGCTTTCTACTTGACATTACTAGTGGGAGAACCACCATGGCAGAGCCCTCTGTAGTCTAACTCAGGGTTTTTCAACCAGTGGTATGGGTACCACCTGTGGTACATTGGCACCTGGCAAGTGGTACGCGACCATCCTATAAAAGTAGTGGGGGAGGGGAATAAGCTGAACCCGTGTCAGCACCGCACAAGCCTGAGCGAGAGATAGCTGGAGCTGCAGAGCTGTCAGGGCTCAGCGGAAGCGCCAGGATCAGCACCAGGCTCCAGCTGGAGCTCAGCACTGATCCTGGGGCTTCTGCTGAGCCCAGAAGAAGCGCCGATCAACTGGATCTCCAGGGTCTTGTGATTTACATTCAGATGTTTGGCAACTGATTCATATTTATGTTTATGTTTATGTTTTATTTGATTTCTATACCGCCCTTCTCCCGAGGGACTCAGGGCGGTTCACAGGGCATATATAAATAGCGGTACAAAAGTTAAAAGGAAATTAAACCAGTGCCCAATTAAAATACAACAATAATAGAATACTAAAAAAACCAATTAAAAACCCATATTCCCCCATCAGGCCAGACCAGCTAATTCAAATAAGTGGGTCTTCAGCCCGCGGCGGAAGGATCGGAGGTCTGATGCCATCCGGAGCTCAACCGGCAGTTGGTTCCATAATGCCAGAGCACCCACAGAGAAGGCCCTCCCCCTGGGGGCCACCAGTCGACATTCCCTGACCGGAGGTACCCTGAGGAGGCCCTCTCTGTGGGCACGCACAGGGCGGAGGGGAGTTGACGCCGGCAGCAGGTGGTCCTCGAGGTAACCCGGACCCATGCCATGTAAGGACTTAAAGATCATGACCAAAACCTTGAACCTCACCCGGAAGACAACTGGTAGCCAATGCAGCTCGCGGAGCAAAGGTGTAACATGGGAGTACCGGGAAACTCCCAAGACAACTCTCGCGGTCACAGTGTCCCAGGGTCATGTGAAGTGACCAAAACCTGCTGCAACCACCCAGCAGATGAGTGGGGGAATAAAAACCAAACACTCCCCACTCCACTCCCACTGCTAATCCTCAACAGAAATGCTCACAAGAATGAAAACCTCGGAAAGGAGGAAGAGCGCCGCCGGGTGGGCAGGCAGGTGTCTTGCTCGGCTGTGGCTTGGGGGGGCACTTTTTTCAGTGCCATTGTAACTTCGAACAGTCGCTAAGCGAACTGTTGTAAGGACTAACTGTACTTCATCACTTTTTTCCTTTTTTGTGTGGTCACGTTTTTAATTTTATTTTTAATTTTTTTTTATTTCCATTTATATCCTGCCCTTCTCCAAAGACTCAGGGCGGCTTACAAGCTTTAACACCTTGCTAGGTGACTGGTGGTATTCGGATGTTGCCATATCCTAAAAGTGGTACAGTGGGTGAAAAGGTTGAAAAGCCCTGGTCTAACTGAAGCCTGCTAATGTACCAAATTCTTTTAATTTCCCCATTAATCCTTTAATTCCCTTAGAGGGTTAGAACCCAGCAACAAGTCACCAGCAAAACCCTTATTATAAGAATCTTTTAAAATCTTTACTTCCACAATCCTCTTGTCTTATATCTCTGTTCAGTATTTTTTTTATTGAAAATTTTTTCAATACATTTTATCTTTAACAAAACAACCCCTCCCCCCACCCACCCCTTCCCAACCCAACCCAACCCTCCCCCCCTCCCCTTCCCCCCTCCCCTACTTCCCAGAGCTAAATACAAGGTATAAAAGTAAAAACAATCATTATCTACCATATGCTAACAACAATGAACTATTAGGTCTATCGCACTTTAGCTCTTATAAAATGACTACAAGCAATATAAATATCACATCAATACTTATTCAAATGCTAAATGAAACTTTTTAGTCCCATATTTATTCTGGATGTAATCAATCCATTTTTTCCACTCCACAATATATAGTTGTTGCGACTGGTCTTTCAAATACGCCGAGATCTTTGCCATTTCCGCCAGGTTAGAAACTTTTAAAGACCATTCTTCTATAGTCGGCAGTTCTTCCTTCTTCCAATATTGCCCTACTAAAAGTCTTGCTGCCGTAATTAAGTTCAACATCAACTTAGTGTCCACAACAGTAGTATCAGTAATAATACCCAGTAAAAACAATTGCGGACAAAACTTTATCCTTCTCTCAAATATCTTCTGCATATTCCACCAGATTTTAATCCAAAATGCTTTAACCTTTTTACAGGTCCACCATATATGAAAATACGTTGCATCTCTATTCAGTATTTTAAGCGGGCATCCCTGTCTCGTTCCTTTTGGTATCTCACTGGATTTTATTAGATCTCCATTAACCTTTATCTGTGCTTTCTATAAAGTGTAAATTGATCTTACCCATTTTATAACATTCTCTCCAAAATTTATATCTGCCAAAACCTTGAACAAGGAAGCCCAGATCAAATGATCAGATTCTGCATCTAAGAAAAACAGTGTGGCTTGTTTTTTTTGTTGTTGTATTGCTCCAAATATTCCAAAATATCTAACACATTTCTAACACCGTCCTTTAATTGTCTTTTAGGTAAAAAGCCACATCGATCCTCATGAATAAATTCCTGAAGATTTTTTTTCCCAATCTGTCAGCTAGAATTATTGTGAACAACTTGTAGCCAGTATTCAACAACCATATCAGTCAACAGATTCATGTTAAAGTCAAATCTTGTCCCTCTTTGGGTATTAATGATATATTTCTCTTTCCAACTTTTTGGCATATTTCCTCTCTGTAAGACATCGTGATTTCTAAAGGTTGTAAAAGTTCATCAACAAAAGATTTATGATAAAAACCTGGTCCAGGCACATTTTTTTGGTTTAATCCTATCCCTTGCTGTCTCTGCTGCTTTAAGGAGTCCAGTTCTCCATGAATGCTCACTCTAAACTGTGTTTGGCCTAATTTATTAATGAGAAATATGTCATCAGTACCCAAGAACAAATCCTTGGCAACTGTTCTGAAAATGAAATCTTGGCACAACATCCGATAGATTTTTTTTCAAGTAACAGATTTTCTTTCACTATTGGCTTTTAAAAAGACATCTCAGATAGAAATGGAGTGAGGTCCCCTGAGTAATCAAACAAATAACAGAATAAAATCTGAAATCCATGTGGATGTATTGAAAGGTTTATCATGCTGCTGAACAAATGACTTTTCAAAGGCAGGTGATGCATCACATTAAAAAAAAACTATTTTTAAAGGTTTTTGAAAATGAGACGGTGCATTGGTTCAAATGAGCTGGACTTTTGCCTTGGAAGCAGTGGTGGGATTCAGCCAGTTCGCACCACTTCGGCAGAACCGGTAGCTAATTTTTTTGTTTCCCAGGCCTTGAATGGACTTCCGGAAGTGGCATCCACACAGAGAACTGGTTGTTCACATATTTGAATCCCACTATAATGTATTGGGTGTTTTGTCTTACTAAAGAGTATCACATGGGGTTAATTGCTGGAAGGTTGTTTAAGCAGGGAATCTGGCTAACGGCTCCCAGCTCCTCAGACAACCCGTCTCCAGCGCCGCCATTGGCTGCCTCTAGGGCGGCAATAGGTTGCTTTAAAACCTATTGGCCGCCACCTAGAGGCCAGGGTATAAATAGCTGCATTCGCAGCCCTGTTTCCCAGTTCAGTTCCTGCAACCAAATAAAGAATGATTCTTGCTGAACTCACTCACCTTGTCTCGTCAATCAAGTAACGAACCCAGTATATAACACCCACCATTGCTTGGAAGGCTTAAAACTGAGAGCCAATTTGGTGTAGTAGTTAAGATGCTGGCCTAGAAACCCAGGAGACTGTGAGTTCCAATGCTGCCTCAGGCATGAAAGTGACTTTGAGCCTGTCACTCTGTCTTACCCCAATCCACCTCACAGGATTCTTGTTGTGGGGAAAAAGAGAGTAAGGAAGGAGCATTATGAAAGTTTGCCACCCTGAGTTACTTCTAAAGCAGACATGTCAAACACAAGGCCTGGGGGCCAGATCCGGCCCGCGAAGTGGTTTCATGTGGCCCGTGAAGCCATCCTGGAAACAGTGAGGGAACGGCCCCCTCTGCCTTGGCCCTGGCCCAGAGACCCTCCTTTTGCCAGAGACCCCCAGATCTGTCCCACTCCTGCCCAGGCCCCCATAGGCACCCTTGATGCCAACGATGTAGAGCTGGCCACGCCCATCCAGTAGGCCATACACACTCTAGCCACGCCCATCCAGTAGGCCACGCCCACCCTGGCTACACCCATCCAGCCCCCTGAGGGCAACCGCAATGCTGATGCGGCCCTCAATGATATTGAGTTTGACACCCCTGTTCTACAGTAATAAATGGAGGATAAAAATAAAATCAAACAAATACACAAATACATAAGCAAACAAATAAATCCTTGTTAGTATTGCTACTAAATTCTCTCCCGAATGTTTCACTGAAAATTATCTGAAGAGAAGACAATTTCCACCACCCCCACTCAATCTTATTGTTGTTAATTACTGTTGTGATTTCCCATTTATTGGGCATCAAAGGAGTGTGCTCAGGGAACTATAGCTATGCAGAAAGATACATAAACAACCAGCAAACCCACATCATCCAGTTTCCAAAAAAAAAAAAATGCCCATAAGGTAACTGATGTCAAAGGTGAAGAATATTGGAAGATGAAGGCTAAATTAATTTTATCCCTTGAAATGGGTCTTTGTTTCAACTATCCCAAATAAACACATCGTCTCTTTTTGGGATTGGCAAAAACAAAAATGGACACAAAAATGGGTATGGCAGCAGGCGTATGGACAGAGGGCCGTATCGTTACCGGGAGGGCCGTCCCCGCTGTTTACAAGCGGTGAGGCGCTCCGACCCTCTGTTTCTTCCCCGAGGTGCCGGGAGCGAGGATGCGCAGCCTCCTGAGCTCCGGCTGGTGTACCTGAATGCCAGGTCCGTGGTTAATAAGGCTCCCCTTGTGCGGGATTTGGTGGAGGGTGAGCATGCGGACCTGGCTTGTATTACCGAAACCTGGTTGGGCCCAGAGGGTGGGGTCCCTTTGGTTGATCTTTGCCCACCAGGTTTCCGAGCGTTACACCGGCCCCGGGCTCATGGTAGGGGCGGGGGAGTGGCGGTAGTTATCAGGGAGACCTTATGTCCGCGGGAGACCACCGTCCCTCAGATAGTCGGGTGTGAGTCTCTCTTTTTGAGGTTTGGTTCGGGGGCGCAGTTGGGCTTGCTGCTGGTGTACGTTTCGCCTAGTCACACAGCGGCAGCCCTGCCTGAGCTACTCGATGTCCTCTCCGGTTTGGTGATTGAGTTCCCCAAACTTTTAGTTTTGGGTGACTTCAATCTACCATCCCTGGGAGGGTCATCTGAGTTGGCTCGGGAGTTCATGGCTTCCATGACGGCCATGGACCTGACGCAGGTAATTTCTGAACCAACTCATGAGGGAGGCCACACCCTGGACCTAGTTTTTTTATCTGGACGATGGCTGGATGATCTTGGTGGGGGCTCTCCATTTATCATGCCCCTGTCATGGACGGATCATCACCTCCTGCGGCTGGTCTTCCGTTTTACCACCCCCCGCCGTGGGGATACGGAACCAATTAGATGGTACCGCCCCAGGCGCTTAATGGACCCTGATGGGTTCCAGGCAGTGCTGGGATCCCCACCTGCTTCCGTCGCTCACAACTCGGCGGATGCCTTAGTGGAAGCCTGGGAAAGGGCAGCCACTGAGGCACTGGACCGAGTTGTACCCTTGCGGCCCCTGACCCGGCGCAGATCCCAACGAGCTCCATGGTTCTCCGTGGAGCTCCGGGAGATGAAGCGTCGGAAACGGGGCCTAGAGAGCTGCTGGAGGTCCAGCTGATCCGAATCCGACCGATTGCGGTTAAGAACCTATATTAGGTCTTATCTCGCTGCGATGAGGGTGGCGAGGTGTAATTACTTCTCCACCCTCATCGCGTCTGCAGATAATCGCCCGGCCGCCCTGTTTAGGGTGACTCGCTCACTTCTTAATCAGGAGGTGAGGGGGGATCCCTTACAGGGTCGTGCCGAGGAGTTTGGTCAGCATCTGTCGGACAAAATCGCTCGGATTCGGACCGGTTTGGACTCCAGCTGGGCAGAGTCTGACGATCAGGACACGGGCGGTCTTGTCAATGTTATCTGGGAGGAGTTTGATTCTGTGACCCCTGATGAAGTGGACAGGATTATGGGGAGGCTGAGCTCCACCACATGTTTATTGGACCCGTGCCCTTCCTGGCTGGTTTATGCAGCTAGGGAGAGGACACGAGGCTGGTTCCAGGCGGTGATATCTGCTTCTTTGAGTGAGGGTAACTTCCCCACCGTCTTGAAGGAGGCGGTGGTGAGACCCCTCCTCAAGAAGCCTGCCTTGGACCCAGCTGTGTTGAACAACTTTCGTCCAGTCTCCAACCTTTGCTTTCTTGCGAAGGTTGTTGAGAGTGTGGTGGCGCATCAGCTCCCTCTGGTCCTGGATGAAGCGGATTATCTGGACCCGTACCAATCGGGTTTCAGGCCCGGGTACAGCACGGAGACGGCATTGGTCGCTCTGGTGAATGATCTCTGGAGGGCTCGGGATAGGGGATGTTCCTCTGTCCTAGTCCTATTAGACCTCTCAGCGGCTTTCGATACCATCGACCATGGTATCCTGCTGCGGCGTCTCAGGGGATTGGGAGTGGGAGGCACAGTTCTTCGGTGGTTCTCCTCCTATCTCCTGGGACGTTCGCAGTCGGTGTTGGCAGGGGGGCAGAGATCGGCCCCTAGGTCTCTCGTTTGTGGAGTTCCTCAGGGGTCGGTTCTCTCGCCTCTCCTGTTCAACATCTACATGAAACCGCTGGGTGAGATCATTCGTGGTTTTGGAGTTGGGTATCATCAATATGCTGATGATACCCAACTTTTTATTTCTACCCCAAACCACCCCAGTGATGCCCTCGCTGTGATGTCCCGTTGCCTGGAGGCGGTTCGGGTCTGGATGGGGAGGAACAGACTTCAACTCAACCCGGACAAGACTGAGTGGCTGTACATTCCGGCATCCCGGGACATTCAAATTGTTCCATCCCTTTCTATGGGGGGTGAGCTGTTACCCCCCGTGGATAGGGCTCGCAACTTGGGAGTCCTCCTAGATTCACGACTTACCTTGGAAGATCATGTAGCAGCTGTGACTAGGGGGGCTTTCGCCCAGGTTCACCTGGTGTGCCAGTTGCGGCCCTATCTGGACCGGGATGCCCTGTGTACGGTCACTCATGCGCTCGTGACCTCTCGCCTTGACTACTGTAATGCTCTCTACATGGGGCTTCCCTTGAAGACCACTCGGAAGCTCCAACTGGTACAGAATGCGGCCGCGAGAGTTGTCTTGGGAGTTTCCCGGTACTCCCATGTTACACCTTTGCTCCGCGAGCTACATTGGTTACCAGTTGTCTTCCGGGTGAGGTTCAAGGTCTTAGTGATGGTTTTTAAGTCCCTACATGGCATGGGTCCGGAATACCTCGGGGACCACCTGCTGCCGGCGTCAACCCCCCTCCGCCCTGTGCGTTCCCACAGAGAGGGCCTCCTCAGGGTGCCTCCAGTCAGAGAATGCCGGCTGGTGGCCCCCAGGGGGAGGGCCTTCTCTGTGGGCGCCCCGGCCTTATGGAATGAACTGCCGGTGGAGCTCCGGATGGCACCGGATCTCCGCTCCTTCCGGTGCGGGTTAAAGACCCACCTGTTTGAACAAGCTGGCCTGGCCTGATGGGGAGTTAATTTGGGTTTTTAAATATTTGTATATTTTACTGTTTTATCTTGGGCATTAATTTAATTCTATTTTAACTTTTGTAGTTTTGTACTTTTATTATCTGCCCTGTTCACCGCCCTGAGTCCCTAGGGAGAAGGGCGGTATAAAAATTTAATAAAACTAAACTAAAACTAAAACATCTAAACCCTTTTAACAAAGATTGTCCACATATGGCCCCACTAGACCCCCCTCAATACTCCTCAGCCCTGTGGCTCCTAATGTTGCATTCTTGAAACCCGACAGAAAAGAATTGATTATCAACTCCAAAATCTTCTTGTTTCCCTGCAAAATCAAGGATAGGAATTGAAACAGCAGAGTTTGGAGGGCAGACTTCCCCCATTTCTACTCTTTAAAAAAAATCTTAAATTGTTCTCATGAAGTTTGGATGTTTTAAGGCTGAAAAGGCAATATGTTTGGGACAGTTTTTTTTCATTGGGAGTCAAAAGGAGATGGGAATGTTTTGCTTCCGTGCTGCTAGAACCCAGAGGGTTTCCATTTCTATTGCGGTCCTTAAATTTCTACCCTAGATTAAAAAAAAACAGGGCTGAAAAACTGAGGCTCTGACCTTCCCTGCCCATCATGCTTTTTCATGGCTCAGAAGAAGAAAAAGCTGAGTTGTAGTCCTTAGCAGGGCTTTTTTTCTCATAGAACGCTCAAAACGAAGTTCCGGCACCTTTTTTGGATGGAACCTTGTAGGATAGGCAAGGTGGGTTGTATGACGTGTGAGTTCTGGCACCTTTTTCTTTTACAAAAAAAGCACTGGTCCTTAGCCCTTAAAATATTGTCTACCCTTGCTGTATGATAGCGGGTGATAAGTACTCAAACTCAAGTGGTTAGCCAATATGGACAAATCCAGGACTTAACATCCCTTAAGTCCAGGGACATTGTCTAAATTAGAACAGTAAAGCTTCCTGAACAGGATAGGAGCAAGGCAAACCAGGCAATAGGAAGTGGGTTGGTGGATCCACATAGAGAATTCCAGTGTCCTGCCTTGAAGTTTTCAGGCTGTCATGTAAGGTGAGTCTGTGTCCCTTCTTTATTTCAAACATGCCTACCAAAGGCTGAAAAAATTTCTGGAGACTCTGAGTGGATGGACAATGACAATGACAAAGGGACGCAGTGGTTCAGTGGGTTAGGACGCTGAGCTTGTTGATCAGAAGGTCGGCAGTTTGCCGGGTCGAATCCCGAGTGCCGCGTAGCAGAGTGAGTGCCTGTTACTCGTCCCAGCTTCTGCCAACCTAGCAGTTCGAAAGCACGTAAAAATGCAAGTAGAAAAATAGGGACCACTACGGTGGGAAGGTAACAGCGTTCCGTGCGCCTTTGGCGTCTAGTCATGCCGGCCACATGACCATGGAGACATCCTCGGACAAGTGCTGGCTCTTCGGCCTTGAAACAGAGATGAGCACCGGCCCCTAGAGTCGGAAACGACTAGCACGCATATGCGGGGGAACCTTTACCTTTACCTAGATGACAATATTTTTGTTCTAATGGAATAACTCAACCTACATAACAGCATGCACAAATTTTACACAGATTCATCTCCTCTCTTCTTTTGGTTGGTATGCTTCTTCTTTGCTGGCAATATGCAACTGATCACACAATTCCAGAAATGGGAAAATGAGGAACAAAATATTTTGTTTGTTTCCTTTAATGGAGGAGTAGCCATATTGGACAAGATCAAAACCCTAAACGTCCAATATACTGTTAGCACAAGGCAGATAACAGATGCCTCCAAGAAACCCACAAGCAAGATATGAGTAGGGTAACTCTTTCCCACTTATTTTACTAGCAGCAACTGGGATTCAGAGACATGTTGTCTGAGAAACATTAATACATCACCATCCCATAGATCTGTATATAAAGTCATTGTCTTCTGACAGTCTTAAGATGAAATCTAGCCTTTTCCAGTAGAAGGATGTGATTGTACACCTCTTCATTACAACCCCAGGATCATTTTTTCCTGGGCAGTCATGATTAGCTAAGAGATGAACTATATGAAATGATTTTTTAAAAAGGATATTCTTGGGCAATTTGCCAAAACAGACTAGCATTAATAGCAGCAGGGAATGAAGTTGCCGCTTTCCATCATTCTTAGTCAAAAACCTGCACTAAACAACATCTACTAGAAAAGACAATACAACTGGGGGAAAAAATCAGCTATTATTAGGAATAGTTGAATTTTAAAAACAGTATATTCACAGTAGTGGTAAAAAATAACCAGAAATATATGTTTTCGCAGAAGCTGACATTTAAAACAAATCAAACTCGGCTGATTTCAATAACAGCTAAGCAGGACTGCTCCTGGCTCATCCCAGGATGGGGAACCACTATGAAACCCCAATGTTGTAGATTAGACTGGGAATTGAATAAAAAATGCCAGAAGAAAACTGAAGCACCCCATTCTTGCCCTGTTGCCCACAAAACTGCAAGGATGTGTCCTTGTTGTCTCCCAGTCACGCTTGACTCAAGGGAAACTTTATTTTCTATCTATAGGAGTGGTCCCCAACCTTTCTGGTACCAGGGACCGGATTGGGATGAAAAATTGTCTGTCACGGACTAGGGCTGGGGAAGGTTTCGTGTGCAACCCAGATCCTGCATGTGAACAGATGAAGCTTCACTCATTTGCCCACTGCTTGCATGGCCCGGTTCCTAACAGGCCATGGACTGGTATCAGTCTGCGGCCCTGGGATTGGGGACCCCTGATCTATAGGAAAGGTGATACACTGCAAAAAGTAGAAGTTATGGATTAACCTTCCTCCTGAAATTATGTTTTTCTGTTGCAGATATTAAGAAATAGATTTTTATTGATCTTCATGTCACTGCTGCTGACTCAGAGCCCCATTGGTTTGATGATGATGATGATGATGGTGATGATAGTGATAATGATAATGATAATGATAATGATAATGATGATGATAATAATAATAATAATAATAATAATAATAATAATAGCCAGTCAATTTGAGTGTTCAGTTGACTGAGTTTCATGTTTTATGAATAAAAGTTTTATAATAATAATAAAGTTGGAAGGGACCTTGGAGGTCATCTAGTCCAACCCCCTGCTCAGGTAGGAAACCCTGTACCATTTCAGACAAATGGCTGTCCAGTCTCTTCTTAAAGACTTCCAGTGTTGGAGCATTCATAAATTCTGGAAGGAGGTTGTTCCACTGATTAACTGTTCTAACTGCCAGGAAGTTTCTCCTTAGTTCTAGGTTGCTTCTGTCTTTGGTTAGTTTCCATCCGTTGCTTCTTATCCTGCCTTCAGGTGCTTTGGAGAATAGCTTGACTCCCTCTTCTTTGTGGCAACCCCTGAGGTTGCCTATATTGGAACACTGTTATCATGTCAACCCTCGTCCTTTTCTTCGTTAAACTAGACATATGGTCTATGACAATTCACCAGCTTCAACGTCCCATGGCCAACTTGCCTTGACCAACTCACCACAGCCAACCTGCCATGGCCAACTTGCTGCAGGACAACTCATCACAGCCAACGTGCCACAGGACGACTTGCAACTGGACAAGAGTTACACTAATATCAAAGATATAGTGGAATAGAATCTTTAAAGAAAGGATGGAAAAGGAGGGACAGAATGAAATGGGAATGGCAAAAATTAAAATAATCGTTTATTTATTTTCAATAATTAAATAGAATTGTTAAATTGTCCTGCAGCAAGTTATCTCAAGGTGAGTTGGCTATGGTGAGTTGTCCTGCAGTGAATTTGATACAGTGAGTTGGCTATGATAAGTTGTCCCATTCTGTTGTATACAGCAAGGATTCATGCATTATTTCACCCTAATGCCTCTTTCCTTGCTCTGGGAAAGACCCTCCCTCCCTCCCTCCCTCCCTCCCTCCCTCCTTCCTCCCTCCCTCCCTCCCTCTCGCCCTCCCTCCCTCCCTCCCTCCCTCCTTCCCTCCCTCCCTCCCTCCCTCCCCTTGTGTGCCTTTCCTAGCTCTTTTGCTCAAGTGCACAACCATATGGCTTCTTGGCTAAGCTTAATTTCAGGGAAGACAGCAATTTGTTTTTGTCCGTTGTCCCTCTGCAGAGTATCTGCTGGTGATGAAGGCATTTGCTTCCATTGTGGCTCATGATGAAGGTAAGTTGCAAAGTTGCACTCTTCTATCAGCATCTTTGCTCATAGGTTGCCTGACCTTTGCAACTTGATTGCAATTATTAGAAGCCAAGAAGACATTAGACTTCTTTCCCTTTGCCTCCTATAGTAATTAATCTACTTCGTAGTGATAGGGCTTGACCATTAAATAATTTTCATTAGCCCCAAGAGGTCAGACATAAAGATGGCTTCATCTGTCTTCATTAACTCTCTGAGTCCAGAACTAGAGGAGGGATTGAATGATGGCAGTGGGCCAGATGTTTCCTGAAGCCACCTCCCATATTTGTTCAGGTGCCAATGAGCAACTTCTTTCAAAGATGTCACTTTCAAATGATCAGTATCATTAAGTGGCAGGAATGGAATGAAATGGAATAGAATGGAGTGGAGTAGAGTGGAGTGGAACGGAACGGAACAGAACAGAACAGAACAGAACAGAACAATAGAGTTGGAAGGGACCTTGGAGATCTTCTAGTCCACCCCCTTCTCAGGGAGGAAACCCTATACCATTTCAAATGAATTGTTCTCCAATCTCTTCGTAAAAACACAGAGCTGGAGCAGCCACAACTTCTGGAGGCAAGTTTTTCCATTGATTAATTGTTCTAACTGTCAGGAAATTTCTTCTTAGCTCTAGGTTGCTTCTCTCCTTGATTAGTTTCCATCCATTGTTTCAACACACATTTCCCCTTATTTAACCTGCTTTGTCTAGAGACCCAGAGGAATGAAATTAGAGCTTTCTCAGTAGGTGAGGAAGTATTACCCAAAGATTAGATTCAACAAGTGAATGAACTTGGAGACAAGGTGGGCTGCCTGGAAATACTTTCCTTCATTGGAAATACTCTTACTGGCAGAGTGGCTATTTATCAAAATGGTCCTATATGGTCTGGAATTTAATCACAAAGCAAGAGAAGAGCAACTAAGATGATCAAAGGCCTGGAGACTAAAATATATGAAGAATAGCTGCGGGACTTGGGTTTGGCTAGTCTAAAGAAAGGAAGAAATAGGGGAGACATGATAGCAATATTCCAGTATTTGAGGGGCTGCCACAAAGAAGAAGGGGTCACATTATTCACTAAAGCACCAGAGGGTAGGACAAGAAACAATGGTTGGAAACTGAACAATGAGAGAAGCAACCTAGAATTAAGGAGAAACTTCCTGACAGTGAGGACAATGATCCAGTGGAACAGCTTGCCTCCAGAAATTGTGAGAGCTCCATCACTGGAGATTTTTAAGAAGAGGCTAGACAGTCACTTGTCTGAGATGATATAGGTTCTCCTGCTTGAGCAGGGGGCTGGACTAGAAGACCTCCAAGGTCCCTTCCAGCTTCTCTTCTCTTCTCTTCTCTTCTCTTCTCTTCTCTTCTCTTCTCTTCTCTTCTCTTCTCTTCTCTTCTCTTCTCTTCTCTTCTCTTCTCAACACCCCAGTAACTTTGTTAGGATACGACTAACCTGCATTGCCATGCCATGTTAGTCAAAACGTGCCTAGCCTGATTGTTGTACCATTGCAGGCAATGCTGTAGGGACAGGTATGATCAAGGTTGGTAGACCTTCTCTATAGTATTAAGAATGGTTAGGGTTAATTGATCACATTCATGACAAGTGGCAGAGGTCTATATCTATGGACCCATCTGGAGCCTACTATGGCATATGATAACTCTGACTTCTAATGTAAGAGGATTAAATGGTAAAGAGCATGAGTGAATCAAAGAAAAATAAACATCTTGTTTGTCAAACTAAGAGAAAATGAAAGGATATAATTGATCTGGATGGACATGGTATTAGTTCAGGGAATTGGTGAATACATACAGGGAAGTAAAGCACTAAATTTAATTATGAATCAAAGGACTAAAATGATGAAAGTATGTATTTGTTGTTGTTGGGCATATGAAAGTAGGAATCCATAAATTAATGATTGTTGCATGTTATACTGCAGTGATAATGGAAAAACCACAGTTTAATGGATGAATATGCATCTGAAAGCACAGTTAATCTGATTGTTTCCAGAAGATTGAAAGAATCAGTTACAGACAAAATGGTAACCTATTCTGAATGTGGTATAGATCAATTTTGGGTAATGTCAAGAGTGAATCATGAGAAAAAATAGACGTGGGAAAAAAGAAAGAAATTATAATAAAAACAAATTGCATTAAGATAACCTATGAGACCAATCTAACCTACTTGGATGGTTGACTAGACAGAGCTTGGATGGTTGACAAGGCAGAGCTTTAATGGCTGGGCTTTGCGGTTTACACAACACAGCTAATAATAATAATAATAAAGTTGGAAGGGACCTTGGAGGTCATCTAGTCCAACCCCCTGCTCAGGCAGGAAACCCTATACCATTTCGGACAAATGGCTGTCCAGTCTCTTCTTAAAAACTTCCAGTGTTGGAGCATTCACAGCTTCTGGAGGCAGGTTGTTCCACTGGTTAATTGTTCTAACTGTCAGGAAGTTTCTCCTTAGTTCTAGGTTGCTTCTCTCCTTGATTAGTTTCCATCCATTGCTTCTTGTCCTGCCTTTGGGTGCTTTGGAGAATAGCTTGACTCCCTCCTCTTTGTGGCAACCCCTGAGATATTGGAACACTGCTATCATGTCCCCCCTTGTCCTTCTCTTCATTAAACTAGACATACCCAATTCCAGCAACCATTCCTTATATGTTTTAGCCTCCAGTCCCCCAATCATCTTTGTTGCTCTTCTCTGTACTCTTTCCAGAGTCTCAACATCTTTTTTACATCGTGGTGACCAAAACTGGATGCAGTATTCCAAGTGTGGCCTTACCAAGGCATTGAAAAGGGGTATTAACATTTCACATGAGCTTGATTCTATCCCTCTGTTAATGCAGCCTAGCACTGTGTTGGCTTTTTTGGCAGCTCCAGTGCACTGCTGGCTCATATTTAAGTGATTGTCCACTAGGACTCCGAGATCCCTCTCACAGTTATTATTATTGAGCAAGGTACCTCCTATACTATACCTGTACATTTGGTTTTTCTTGCCTAAATGTAGAACCTTACTTTTTTCAGCATTGAATTTCATTTTGTTAGATGAAGAGATGACCAAGAGAAAGTAGCTTAATTCACAGTCATCCTGATACAGCTTTGAATTACAACTATTTCCCCAAAGCTCCAACATTTAGTAAGCTTCATAGTTCACAAAATATACTGGACGCTGAAATAACCTGCTCAAGCTACAACTGGCAGATGTGGGCTTCATGAGTCTGAATGAACACTTGATGGCAGTGTAGAATCTTTAACTGGTCAAACTGGTTTTCCCCTTTTTTTTCCTTCTTCCTGAAAAACAACAACCAGTCATTACCTTTTTAAAGCAACAACAAAAAATAACTTTGATACAATTATGACCTGGATGACTGAGAATCTTTGGAGACTTTTAACTGGTCATCTAGATTTTTGCAGCAAAATTTATTTATTTATTTATTTATTTTATTACATTTATATACCGCCCTTTCCCTGAGGACTCAGGGCGGTTTACAGGGAATTAAAAACCAACAATACAAAAGTTAAAACCAATTTAAAAAAGATTAAACTTAACCCTGTGCAATTAAAACCCCAATTAAAATAAATTACCTCAACTGAAGATATGCTGTGAACCACTCCAAAACTTGACAAAAAGTATGTCATAATACTTTAGAAAACATTTTATAAAAATATTTTAGAAAAAAAAGTCTCAGTATTATGTTTAGATTCCATTGATATGAGGATGTATTCCTACATTGGGGTGGGCAATTATGGTCCATGCTGAATTGGAGGAGACAATTTATACAAAAGGCTCGCTGGATCCATCCATCCATCCATCCATTCATTCATTCATAAAATTTATTTATTTATAAAATTTATTGGCCACCCACCTTACCTCAGGGTAACTCTAGGTGGCTTACAATCATAAAAACTGTACAAAGATGTTAAGTTTAAAGATAGAAGAGGAACAACTTAAAGAAACACTGTTAACATGGACAAAGAATTTTGGACATAACATAGAACTAGAAAACTGGAAAAGCCTCTGGGAAAGAAATTCTAAAATAACAAAAGTGGTAACGTGCAAAGAAAATTTATATAAAATGTTTTATAGATGGCATCTAACACCAGTGAGGTTAGCAAAAATGTTTTAAAATATATCAAGCAATTGTTGGAAATGTAGACAAAAATCAGGCACTTATTACCATCTTTGGTGGGCATGCTCAAAAGCCAAAAGATTCTGGTTAAGAATACGCACATGGTTAGAGAAAATGACTAAAAAACACATAGATTTTAAGTCAGAACTATTTGTGTTAGGCAAAATTGTAGGAAATTATGAGAAAGAGTGTATATATCTAATTTAACATGTATTAACTGCAGCAAGAATTGTATTCGCTCAACATTGGAAAAATGAAGGAGGAAGAGTTAATTACGGTATTTTTTTTTTAGATTGTGCAGAGATGGATAGATTGACATTGAAAATGAAAGAGAAAGAAGATTCAGTTTATACTTTTTATCAATGGCTAGAAAAATGAGGTAGAGAGAAAGGAATTTAACATATATTAGTAAGTTAATTTTTTTTATTTTAATTCCATTTATATCCCGCCCTTCTCCGAAGACTCAGGGCGGCTTACAAGCTTAGCAGTAGCCTTCATTCTATGTATATGCCTGCTTATTAGGGCTTTCACACACACCCCAAGCGGCATTATTACAAAGTCAGCTTAATTGCCCCCAACAATCTGGGTCCTCATTTGACCTACCTGGGAAGGATGGAAGGCTGAGTCAACCTTGAGCCTGGTGGGATGCGAACCTGCGCTAATTGCAGGCAGCTGGTGTTACTTAAGGAGGCATTAGCCCACTGCTCCACCAAGGCTTCTTGTTGGAACCCAGACAATAAGTTGCTGATAAAATATTAAGCACTTGTGACTATCTATCTATCTATCTATCTATCTATCTATCTATCTATCTATCTATCTATCTATCTATCATCTATCTATCTATCTATCTATCATCTATCTATCTATCTATCTATCTATCTATCTATCTATCTATCTATCTATCTACACACACACACACATATACTGTTCAATAAAATAAAGGGAACACAAGATAAGACATCCTACTATTAAATACAGTACATTGTGTTGTTTAAGTGTTCCCTTTATTTTTTTGAGCAGTATATATAAACTGTACAAAGATAAAAGCATACAAAATACTACAAAATACTACTCCCAGGTCACTGCAAATTATGTTGTTGTCTTAAGCATGGCAGCAATAAGATTTTCCTCTGTGAATCTTTATAGCCTTCAACCAAACACCAGGCTTTATATTCAAAGTATCCAAATTTTGAATGAGACCGAGACTCATATATATCGATAATGCAGTGCTGGCTCAGAGATGTTATCTTCTGGTGTATTTCAAGGATTATGAGTGGCGAAGCAACTTTTAGAAGGAACATCTTGAATTTTGGTTTTTCTAGTTGGGTGCAGTGGTAAGAAACTTGAGCCAGCATTTGTTGGTGTTTAAGATTTTGATCCTGCCTTTCATTCATGAGCTCAAGGCAGTATTTTGAATATTCCCTGCTCTGTTGCCCAGAGTTAACAGCCCTGTGTGGCAGGCTGGGAGAGAATGATTGATCCAAATTCACCCAATGAGCTTCTGTGGCTGAGGGAGGACTAAAATCTGAGTGTCCCTACTGCCAGTCCAGCATCTTAACCATTCCCCCCCTCACTCATACTATCACTTTTCGTAGGTATAGGAGCTTCTTAGAGTGAAAGAGATCTTACAGAAGTGAAGATTGAATCGCTGTCTCTTTGTACGTGCATACACTGTAATGTTCCTTTCTAGAGTAACAACCTGTCATTTCCAGGTTGGCTTGGAGAGGTGTAGTTATCACAGATTATCTCTCTTTAGTGGCCATTAACACCAGCCGTTCAGGCAAAAAAACACACCTGTTGGATTTCTGCTATGGTAGCTATGTGATTGCTGAAGGCAGAGGCTTAACAGGCAAGTCAGTCAAGCATTTTTTGCAGATGACTGAATGGAAGATAAGATGAGGAGGGACTACATTTTGGGGAAAGAACAAATATAATGCTGGCTAGGGAATTCTGGGAGTAATTAGGAGTTCTGGGTATTGTAGTCTTAAAGTTGCCACGTTTGAAAAACACTGTCTTAAGCTACTCTCTCTTCCACATTCTTAATTTTGCATTTCTGACAAAGGATTGTGAACTTTCTTCACACTGATTGGTGATGTTTTGTCTAAGTGTCCATTCAGTTTATGGTGTTTATTCAGATGGTTGTGCAAGTCTACTCACTTAAGTTAATTTAATAAACAATGATTCATTAAGTATGTGTATATCTCTTCCTCTCTCTCGCTCTCTCTGGCCTATCATTCACTTTTCATGTACGAGATATGACTTTAAACATGCCAAAGGCATACCCAATAATTGCAGTACCATGATTTTCCACTTTGATTTAAGGCAGCAAATATATTAGGCCAACCTTTTCTGGTTTGATAGTTCTATTCTATCTCCACAAAAGTCTGTCTTTTCTGAAATCAGAAAAGTCTTTTCCTTATTTTATTCACAGTATTTTTCTTTCTTTCTTTCTTTCTTTCTTTCTTTCTTTCTTTCTTTCTTTCTTTCTTTCTTTCTTTCTTTCTTTCTTTCTTTCTTTCTTTCTTATAACAACAACAAAAACAACAATAATGATGATGATGATGATGTTGGAAGGAACCTTGGAGATCATCTAGTCCAACCCCCTGCTCAGACAGAAAAACCTATACCATTTCAGACAAATAGCTGGCCAGTCTCTTCTTAAAACTTCCAGTGTTGGAGCAGTCACAGCTTCTGGAGGCAGGTTGTTCCGCTGATTAATTGTTCTAACTGTCAGGAAGTTTCTCCTTAGTTCTAGGTTGCTTCTCTCCTTGACTAGTTTCCATCCGTTGCTTCTTGTCCTGCCTTCAGGTGCTTTGGAGAATGGCTTGACTCCCTCTTCTTTGTGGCAGCCCCTGAGATGTTGGAACACTGCTATCATGTCCCCCCTTGCCCTTCTATTCATTAAACTAGACCAGGGGTAGGCAACCTTGGCTCTTTTATGACTTGTGGACTTCAATACCCAGAATTCCTGAACCAGCAATGCTGACTCAGGAATTCTGGGAGCTGAAGTCCACAAGTCATAAAAGAGCCAAAGTTGTCTACCCCTGAACTGGACATACCCAATTCCAGCAACTGTTCCTTAGCCTCCAATCCCCTGATCTTCCTTCCTTCCTTCCTTCCTTCCTTCCTTCCTTCCTTCCTTCCTTCCTTCCTTCCTTCCTTCCTTCCTTCCTTCCTTCCTTCCTCCCTTTCCTGATCTAGTTCTGGAACCAGGATAGAGGCATTGCTCCAAAATATTTGCCTAGCACATTTAAAGCCAGGCTGAAAAGAAATGGTTTGAGTACGATTGGTAATCCACATTATTTATAGGAATTAGACAGAGATTCAGGCCGTTAATGTAAACTTATAAATCAACATTGAGATGCAGCTAGTGGCCATTGTGCAATATGCATCACTTACTATCTTCCTTAATGTTTAGGCATGTTTAATTTCCTACTGACTTTTTCTCATTTTGATTAAATAGTAAATCTAAGAGTTTCCAGAAGATATGGTATGAGTGATATAATGAGTGATATAAAGGAATGGACCTGTTTGTTTTACTCGGTAGAGAGAAGTTTAGAAACCGCATCTTCACCCTTTCTCCCCCTCTTTCTGCCATTAAAGCATTTGAGTTTGCAATACCGTGGGGTAGGAAGGCATTCTGGAATGCTATATGCAAGTATATCAAGCAGGACTAACCCTATTTTATTTTATTTTATTTTATTTTATTTTAATTCCATTTATATCCCGCCCTTCTCCGAAGACTCAGGGCGGCTTACAAGCTTAGCAGTAGCCTTCATTCTATGTATATGCCTGCTTATTAGGGCTTTCACACACCCCCCAAGCGGCATTATTACAAAGTCAGCTTAATTGCCCCCAACAATCTGGGTCCTCATTTTACCTACCTCGGAAGGATGGAAGGCTGAGTCAACCTTGAGCCTGGTGGGATGCGAACCTGCACTAATTGCAGGCAGCTGGTGTTACTTAAGGAGGCATTAGCCCACTGCTCCACCAAGGCTCTATTATTAGGTAGAAGGAGGAGTTCATTTCAAACAATGGGTGCTGGGCGCATGGGTGGTGACCTTTCAACTATTTCTGTTTGATGGGACATGGGTGACAACTTTCCAAGTACCTCTGCTGGGTGGGACACGGATGGCAACTTTCCTAATACTTTTGTTGATAGCTTGACTGTTCTTTTGTGCTGGAAAAAAGATGCAAGTAGTCCCCAAACCCATCTGTTGGCCTCCTTAATGCGTTGGCTACACTGGATGTTGTAGAAGATACCGGACTGCCAACAACATTGAACTAAGTTTTGTCTCCAATCCAACCAGTGTTCTATTGTCTTTTTGAAGGAAGTCCATCACTTCCATCACTTGAAGGAAGTGAGGGCCTCCTTCCTCCCAGACCCCTGAGGTCAGGCTGAAAACATTGGACCCAGTTTCTCAAGAGAAGCCTTCTGTTTTAGCTTAAGCAGTGAAAAAATGTTGGCTGAGTCTTTACAAAGCACTTGGGTTATTGTGTAAGGGCAACAAGCATCACAACTGTCTTCTCAAAACTGATAATGCAGAGTGTTGCAGTGCTGGATCCTCAGGGGAACACACACACACACACACACACACCCAGGTCCTATTGAAGCTTGCTGGAGAGGCAAAATTCTCTTCCTGAAGCTCCAAGGTGCTTCATCACTGGAGGTTTTCAAAAAGAGATTGGATAGCCATTTGTCTAGAATGGTACTATAGGATCTGCTGCTATGTGCAGAGAGTTGGACTTTAATACCTCCAAGGTCCCTTAAAAGGTAAAGGTTCCCCCACACATGCGTGCTAGTCGTTTTCGATTCTAGGGGCCGGTGCTCATCTCCGTTTCAAAGCCGAAGAGCCAGCGCTTGTCCGAGGACATCTCCGTGGTCATGTGGCCGGCATGACTAGATGCCAAAGGCGCACGGAGCACTGTTACCTTCCCACCATAGTGGTCCCTATTTTTCTACTTGCATTTCTACTTGCGTTCACTCTGCTACGCGGCACTTGGGATTCGACCCGCCAAACTGCCGACCTTCTGATGGACAAGCTCAGCATCCTAACCCACTGAGCCACCGCGTCCCTCCAAGGTCCCTTACAACACTATTATTCTATGTTTTATATTCCCAACCTATTTTTTTTCTTTAAAGAAAAAGTATTCATGTTTAATATTTTTTTTTAAAAAAAGCTGATGTCACAGCAGAAGATCTTTTTGAACCATGGACTCAGAAGTTAATTTTAAGAGTGTACGTCTCTATAGATAAGGTAAAGGTAAAGGTTCCCCCGCACATGTGTGCTAGTCGTTTCCAACTCTAGGGGGCGGTGCTCATCTCTGTTTCAAAGCCGAAGAGCCAGCGTTTGTCCGAGGACGTCTCCGTGGTCATGTGGCCGGCATGACTAGACGCCAAAGGCGCACAGAACGCTGTTACCTTCCCACCGTAGTGGTCCCTATTTTTCTACTTGCATTTTTACGTGTTTTCGAACTGCTAGGTTGGCAGAAGTTGGGACGTGTAACAGGCGCTCACTTTGTTACGCGGCACTCGGGATTCGACCCGCCAAACTGCCAACCTTCTGATTGACAAGCTCAGCGTCCTAACCCACTGAGCCACTGCGTCCCTTTCCTCTATAGATAGGACTGTTTTTAAAAAAAAAAATATGAAAGTGGAAGAAGTTTTAACCGACAGGATTGAGATGGATCTAAATGTGGTTTTAAAAAAACAGGTTACGAGAATGATATGGAATATGGTGTTACATTGGACATACAAAACAAACTGTCTGATGTCTTAAATAATGAAACACAATTCACAAATAATAAACTGAGAGAACGACATGGATAATTTTTCTTTATTGGATTTGCAAAAGAGGCTTGTTAAACCTTTGAAGAATTTTGTGAGAAGGGATGAAGGAAAAAAAATGAAAAAAAGAAAGAAAAATGAAAAGAGAAATCAAGTTCATTATTCAAGGGGACGAAAATCAAGATTGTTAAAAATAAATGGAGAGAAATATAAAGTTAGCTTTATGTTGTTATCTCTGGTAACCTTTAATGGGCTTTCCCCCCCCCCCCCCGATCAGGACTAAAAGGACGAGTTTTTAACGATTTGTTTATAGTTAAGAGAAGGGATATGGGAAGGAGAGATCATTTGTTGTATTTTAAGGGAATAGCATGAGTTTGTAAAATTCTTTATACATGAAAGTGGGAAATTGTTTCTTTATGTATGTATTTGATTTTTCTTTTTTTTCTTTTATATTTTTTATTTATTTATTTTTATTGGAAAAGTTTTATAAAAAGTTACAATATTATCCCCTTCCCAAACCCGCCCTAACCCCCCCTCCCCCACTTCCCAAAAGCTGATTCCAGGGTTACAAATATATAGTAATCATAATCTAACTAACATTAATCAACTATATAAAAAACCAAATACATAATACACTTTAACCCGCCTTTAACATAATTACCAACACTCTAAAATACCCAACTTCTAGGAAAAATTTAAATTATAACAATAACAATCTAAAATTTACTCATAAGCTAAATGGAACTTTTTAGTCCCATATTTTTCTTTTTTTCTTTAACATATTATTTTTTCTTTCTTTTCTCTTTCTCTTTTTCTTTTCAGCACTTTCTATTTTTTCTTTTCCATTCTTACTTTTTTGGTTTGCATTAGTTTTGATTGTTGTAATAGTTATTTTTTAACAAAATTGCTATTAAAAAAGAAATTGCAATAAAAGGGAACACACCTAGTACACAGTACAGAATGCAATGTTTCCAGAAAAATGTGCCAGTCATAATTCATCTTCATTTTATTCATTCATTTCCTCCTAATAGAAGACTATCATTCTTGCATCTCTTTAGCCTTATTACAGAATATATGGCATTTGGATTTAGTAAATCACTGCATGGAATTCTACGTTCACAAAATAATTTATGTACTCGTATTTCAACATTTCAACATGCAAACACAGGCATCAACATTTTATTTTAATTAAATTCCTCATTTCCATGAAGCTAAATTGTTTCAATCCTTTTGGTTAGATCAGGGTATATATAAATCATCTTTCCCTTAAAAACTTAGAAGATATTTTTCCCAGAGTTTTTGTTCTACTGTGGAGTTTCCTGAATTAATGTATTGTTTTGGGATATAGCTGTCCAAGATTTGCCAATTCACTGTGTGTGTGTATATTTATACTATTTCTCTAACTTGGCCTCATTTTGCAATCCAGGATATCTAAAATCTTTTGCTGCATAGTGCATAAGGTGTAGGACAAGGACTGGCAGAACCAGGGGGAGGAGTGAAAAGAGAGATCAGCCTAGAATCCCTACATAGTCCAATCCCCCTTGAATGCTGTTGACTCTTATCTGGTTCTGACCAGGTGCTGACCATTAGTTGAGAAGATTTCTGTTCATGGGCTTTTAGCAATACATCAGTTAATTTGAATCTTCCCATCTCTACTTAGCTTGTTGTGTCTAACACAAGGTGAAAAACTCTCTTATTAACACCTGAGGCAGAAAATGGCACAAGTACCTTTTGCTGCCAAGTGCTGGGGAAATCAGGAGATTCAGGCAGTTCAAATGAGTATAAAGATTTATTGCAAGCATAAGCTTTTTACAAAAATCTGAGCTACTAACAGTCAAAGGAAATGAGTGGGAATAAGAAGGCATTCAAGATGGGAATGACTGAGATCTCTTGTGGACGTGCAGGGACTCATGACTGATGATGTGTTTGATCCCCTCCCTCAGGCTCAGCCTGGTCATCTCCTATAGATACTTTTGCTGAGATTATAAATAAATTTAATTAAATTAATTAAACTAAATTAAATAATTAAATTTAATTTCTGACGTTCGGGAAATGTTCAGTTGTACTGAAACAGTATGAAGTGTACCATAGGAGAGACTCTGGGAAAATCACTCGAAGTATGGTTAAACCTTTAAAATTGACCACAAATGATAAACATAATATAGCAGAACCTCATTTTAACTAATATATGTGCTTTTTGTTCCCCAAAATCTAATAAATCAAAGAATATATCTCACGGCTGTGCCAGTGATGTCAGTTACATCACTTACATCCTTCATGTAGTGACATCAAACAACACAAATTGCATCATTTTGGTCCATTGTTTATGAACCTGTTTGTATCACTTTCTGGTAAACTGGAGTCCGCTATAACCAGTGGTGAGATTCAGCCTGTTCGCACCACTTGGGCAGAACTGGTAGCTAATGTTTTGTTGCCCAGGCCCAGAATGGACTTCTGGAAGTGGCATCCACACAGAGAACCGGTTGTTCGCATATTTGAATCCCACCACTGACTGTAACAATATAAACATATATGCACCCTTCTTGGGGAAAAAAAAGTTAGTCCTTGCCTCTGTCATGATTTGATTTAATGATTGGAGAGATCTAAGATGTAAAAGATAGAGACTTTTGTCTAAGCAGTTTTCCGAGGCAGCTGTTTTAAAAAGTTTAATGGTAGGAGCAGCCCACTTGGCAGTCTAGATCCAGATATAAGGCAATGGCAAACAATTTCTGATTGCTACTGATCAAACTATGGATTGGTCATAAACACTTAGACACCTTTAGGCATGAGATGATGAGAATCCCTGGCCCTAAAGAAATGAATTAAAGTTTTCACTGTGTTGCATCCTTTGTGGATGTTGCATTTGTCACTCCTTGCAATTTGCCGTATGATTCCTTGGCGCCTTCTATTTCAGTACTGCAGTTGAATGTTAGATTGTATCCCTGTATATGTTCACTGGAGAGCCACTAATAGAGATGATCCTGACATTTATTGGGTTACGGCCAATAAATCTTTAACAATGCTCGTGTTCCGTATCATTGACATGCCATCCCCTGAGTAGATCACATCATTTAAAGTGGCCCACCTAAACTTACTTTTTTCTAAAATATCAAATTTAACAGAGGATATGGTAGACCAGTGTCTGGTGAATCCTGGGAGTTGAGATCCACTCATCTTAAAGTTGCCAAGTCTGATTTAGGATGTCTCCATACATAGGGGGGGGATAAGAGAAAAGCAACATCATGGGCACACAGCACAAAAAAAGACGTTGGTAAGGTATGTTTGTGTTGTGGTTAGATGTCAGTAAAGGGACGCGGTGGCTCAGTGGGTTAGGATGCTGAGCTTGTCGATCAGAAGGTTGGCAGTTTGGCGGGTCGAATCCTGAGTGCTGCGTAACAGAGTGAGCACCTGTTACTCGTCCCAGCTTCTGCCAACCTAGCAGTTCAAAAGCACGTACAAATGCAAGTAGAAAAATAGGGACCACTACGGTGGGAAGGTAACAGCGTTCCGTGTACCTTTGGCGTCTAGTCATGCCAGCCACATGACCACGGAGATGTCCTCAGACAAGGACTGGCTCTTTGGCTTTGAAACAGAGATGAGCACCAGCTCCTAGAGTCTGAAACAACTAGCACGCATGTGCAGGGGAACCTTTACCTTTACCTTTAGATGTCAGTAGGTTCAAGGCCCTGAGATTACAGTAGCTGTTTTATGGCCACCAGGTGAATTCAGGTACAATGGGAAACTTCTCAGCTCAACTACTTATCCATAGTAGAATTTTATTGGAGTTTGTGCATACTGTACAGCTGAGTTTCACCTACACTTTATCAGAATAATGAAAAAATGACTTTGACCATTTGGCCTTTTCAAGAGACACTGCTTTTTCTTTGTAATAATTTAAATGGCCTCTTATGAGATCAGCCCATAGCTAAGTTTTACTGGTTCCCTAGCCCTCCTCTACGTAATTTATTGGCTACAATCATTATGCAAATTGCCCTCACTCTGAACTGAACTTCATTTCTGTTATTACATTATATTGCAAAATCTGGCTAGAGAATTCCATGACCCAACTCCGTTCATGTTGTGATTATTGGCTGGCTAAGATTACAAACTTAACTGAACCTGAGAAAGAGCCAGCGCAGTCATGCAAAGGGGAAAGAAAAAATTAAAGGCAGATAAGTAAAAAAGTAACATTAAACTCTGGATCTAAGAAGAAAAGGTGGGGGGGGAAAGACTTTTCCCCAAGAGCTCTCTTTTTCCTGACTCTAAAACCCAGTTTTCAACCCAGAATTGATACAGGTGGACACTCAATGCAGTCCAAGCTTGATTATTATAATATTGTTGCTTTTATAAATTGCACTTTAATCTGTTTTGAACCACGATGGTAACTATGGATGGTAAGCTGCCTTGAGCACATTGATTTTGATTGACTGGCAAGGGAACAATTTTGAAAAAGGAAGATGTATTCGCTCCCACAGAGAGTAATTTATAATCTTTCAGTTTATGAGGCATACTGTATTCAAAGGTTACTTTAGATTTGGTAAAGCAGACACTTGCACAAAGGTCATTCGTATTCATGCTGGTGCATTCAGAAGGCCACATCAGGTTTCATTATCCTGACAAGCTTCTTTCTTGCTTTTTTTCAGGCTGGGTTAATTTCATCCACAAGCCAACTTGTGTCACATGTATGAGAAAGGCTGTGAAACTTCCTAGCTGTCCTCATCCCTCCACGTTATGGGATCTGTTTTAGTGCATTTTAAGGTGGAGAGACTTCACAGAAAAGAAGATGGTGGCTATCTGCGTTGGTGTCAAAGTTCAGCAAGGCATCCCCTTGAGTCTTCTGGATGACAGATGTGCTCAGCACCAGAATTGAGTGGGGGTGGGGAAAAAGAGAAAAAGTGGGCTGGCATATAAGTTTCCTTTGGGCTGAAAAGGCCAAGCTGGACATTTCTATTTCCTGACATTCAAGTTCACTAGATGCCTTTGGGAGTATGGACGAGGAGACATGGGAATCTTTGATTGACAGTGACTCCACCAACTGACAAGGACACAGGAACAGACTGTCAATAAAAGCATCTCACAATTGCAGAAAATCTCAGGATCCGTGTTGCAGAATATGGAACCTCATGAGTGTTATTATTTTCTGACTGTATGGGACCGTCCATTAAAATATCTGGAAATTTCAATCTTTTTATTTTTTATTTATTTATTTTTAATTCCATTTATATCCCGCCCTTCTCCGAAGACTCAGGGTGGCTTACAAGCTTAGCAGTAGCCTTCATTCTATGTATATGCCTGCTTATTAGGGCTTTCATACACCCCCCAAGCGGCATTATTACAAAGTCAGCTTAATTGCCCCCAACAATCTGGGTCCTCATTTTACCTACCTCGGAAGGATGGAAGGCTGAGTCAACCTTGAGCCTGGTGGGACTGGAACCTGCACTAATTGCAGGCAGCTGGTGTTACTTAAGGAGGCATTAGCTCACTGCTCCACCAAGGCTTATAAGGGTTGGGAGCACAGCTGGCCCAAGGTATTTATAAGGGTTGGGAGCACAGCTGGCCCAAGGTATTTCTTAGGGGAAGGAAAGGATGGTGCTTACCACATTCTATGAAGAACAGAATCCAAAGGGACCTAGAGTTGAATCATACTTCAATACCAGCAATGATGCCTGAAGGCAGGAGGGCAACTTACAAGGCACAGGGCAAACTCAGAAAGCGCCTTCTGCAGTAGGTCCCAAAGATGCTTTTTCAAGAGGCAATAGGACTTACTTGCTGTTGTTTGAAGACATTTCACTTCTCATCCAAGAAGCTTCTTCAGAGCTGAAGAAGCTTCTTGGATGAGAAGTGAATCGTCTTCAAAGAAAAACAAAGAAATTCCAGTTGCCCCTTAAAAAAGCACCCTTGGGACAACCATGGCCTGGAGGACTGAGAATCTCTATAGGCATTTTTCTATGGGTTTTCTGCTGTTGTTCCCTTCTCTTCCCATTGTCTGCTCTTTGAGAAATGTGCTCCCAGTTCTACACAGGGTATAGGATTGGATTATTAAATTGATGGCGATTGCAGAAATGGGAATGTTGACCAGTTTGGTCAGGGAAACAAATGATAAAAACTTTTTTTAAAAAAAGTATCAAAGTTTTTTATGGACTTTTTGTTGAAAGAGAAAAAAAAAGATTGAATAAGGAAAGAGTAAGTTAAGGTATTGGCCCAGAACAGAGGTCTTCAAACTTGAGCCTTTTATGACTTGTGGACTTCAACTCTCAGAATTCCTCAGCAAGCGTGCCTGGCTGAGGAATTCTAGGAGTTGAAGTCCACAAGTCATAAAAGGGCCAAGTTTGAAGACCCCTGGCCTTGAAACTGGGAGACAGTGAGTTCTAGTGTCTCCTTAGCCATTAAACGCAGCTGGGCAACTTTAGGCCAGTCACTCTCTCTTAGGCCAACTCACCTCAAAAATTTTATGGTGAAAATAGGAGGAGGAAGGAGTGTTAGGTATGTTCACTGCCTTGAATATTGCATAAAAAATTTAGGATAAAAATAATAATAAAAAAATTACTTAATAGAAAGGACAGAAGTCAAAATTCTATGTTTCTTTTCCTTTCTTTTTTCTTCTTTTTGTTTTCACATTTATACTACTGGGCTGTAAAATTTTTAATAAAATGTTTTTTTAAAAAAAGGGGTTTGGGTTCCCCACATGGCTTCTTTCACAATGAGTTGTGCTTAGAGGAGATTTTTTATTAAATAGATAAAACTGGATTTAAAACAAATGAACTTGATTTAATGAATCTGTAGAATTGGCAGGCAGGCACCAAGGTTTATTTAATAGTCCTGGCTCTCTGGAGCTACCATAGCAGTAAAAACACTACAACTCCCTTATAACTCTTAACTGAAGATAAGTTGCCTCAAGTTTTCATTTTCTATTTCTTCTCTCCCAACCTCCCGTTTAGACTTCAATGAATTTGTGCCAATAACAGAATTAGGAAATATGGATTCCAGCTTCCAGTAGCCGCAGTGTGTTGAAAGCAAAGAGAAAGCAAGAATTGAGATACAACGCAATCTGAAAAGCCACAGGCATCCCACTTCAATTTAAAAAGTCCCATTGAGGCACAATTTCATTTCTGATTTATGAGTGTCCTGTTGTACAAATTTCATATTTCAGAGTCTGATAGATTTGGTGGTGAGAATACAAGGAAAACATATAGTTAGTTTATATGATGTGATCATATTATGATTACTACCTACGGTATATAGCAATGTTGTTAGGCATATGGTGTTAGCCTACAATGTTGGGTTGAAAATATATTAACCATGATGTTATGTCTTTAAGATGTTAATTGGCCAATGGGTGTGTAATTGTTCTCATGGCCATAAGAGGGAGCTAGTAACGTAGCTTCTTTCTCTCTCTGAATTCACTGCTCTCTACTATTACTGTTTTTGCTCTGTTACCTGAACTGTGTATTGACCTTTGGACCGGTAAGAAGACTTTGTATTTTGGATTGCTACTTGGACTGTTTATTTTTGACTGTGCATTTTTGTTCTTACACCACCTCAAAAGTAAACTACTTTTTGCTTTTACAACTCAGTGTACTCTTGTGTTTACTGTGTGACTCTTGCTGCTCTCAGTACCCTTCCTTGTCTGTGCAACTCTTTGGTAGCACAAGGAGACCTCTGCACAACAAATTCCTTAACAAATGTGCTCTTTTAGAGATATCTATTAAACAGCATTTTGTGTCTTTTCTTTCTCTCCTCCCTACTCTGTTTTGGGTCAAGTGCTTCCTTCTCTGTCCCAAAGGTGCTTATTCAAAAGGCAACTGGACTTTATTTTTCCTTGAAGACGTTTCACTTCTCCTCCAAGAAGCTTCTTCTGTTCACCAGAAAGAAGGAACAAAGAAAAACAAAGTCCAGTTGCCATTTAAAATAGCATCTTTGGGACAATCATGACCTGGATGACTGAGAATCTCCATAGACATTTCTTCTCTGTCCCTTCTTTTAGAAGCTGCTAATGGAACATCTATAATGATAACTTTATTGTCACTTTGAATGTACACCAATCGGCATACATCAAAATGAAATTTCGTTGCATACAGCTCTCAAAGGGTCACCACCTCCGATATATACTCCTTGTTCGGGGCCTGCTCAAATTTCACATTGTCCATTTTAGTCTCTAGGGAGTGAACGATGGCACACAGGACAGATGGAAATGGGGCTCCATGTGGATTAGCCCTCAAGTTAGCTTTTATTCTTTCCTTTTTCTGATCCCGACTCTTCCACCTTTTCCTTAAAGAGGCCTTGCTTCTTTTCGCCCCTGGAACACGCTGCTGCCGCCACCACCAACTCCTCCAAAAGCCTCTCTCTCTTCCTCTGGGCCTGCCGACAGCCTCATCCAGTTCCTTCGCTCCATAAGCTCCAGGTCCTCTCCTCCTCTGCCTCCTCTGGAAACAGCCCTGATTTGCAATACAATCCATCACTGAGCCAGCAGTCAGATCTTGCTGCTGGTAGAACAAATTCAAACAGTGCCAACGACTTTTAACGGTCTCACCAGCAGTTCCAAAACAACTAGAAACTCGCCAGGCCAGCAAAAATTGTCGGTTGTATGTTACCTTAGTTCCACCATGTTGCTCAAACACATTAAAATCTTCCTGATCATGTGGCCTATAGCCCTTACTATCCCTCCCAAAACTATTCGCCTTCAGGAGCCAATGCAGCCGCAGCCATTCCAGGCGCCGCCATCTTAGAACATAAAACATAAAAGGAAGGACATACTGTAGCATAGGAGTTGCCAAGGGCTTGAATTATGATCATGTGATCATGGGGATGCTGCAATGGTCATAAAGTGTGAGGACTGGTCACGAGTCACTTTTTTCAATGCTATTGTAACTTTGAATGGTTGTAAGTTGTAAGCTGAGGGCTACCAATATTTCACAATTATATTTTACTTAGAGAAGCAACCTATTTAAGATCTAGTTAGTAGGAAAAAATGGAACCTAAATTGTTCTCAGTCCTGATAGCCTATATCTTCAGAGAAAAACCTTACCCACTATTATCCATAAAGAAGCATTCAGAACTGAAATCTCCTTTTAACAGTTACCCAACTGAGATAGACAATTGTCATTGGAACTGTGGAACAGGAAGATAATGTATTTTTTTCTTTCTTCTCAACTTCCATTAAGAGTCCCAATTCTAGTCGCCCCTATTATTGAAAATGACATCCACAAGACCAAGTTATTACATTTAACAAAGAGTGTTGTATGACCCTTAATAACAGGAGAATTACTCGGAAATTGCCCCCAGTTCCTCCTTTCTGAGCCATACCAGGAATGATCACTTTGCTTAACTTAATAATGCATTTCCCCCCCACATTGATTGAAAACGACCCTCTCCCTAGGAAGCATGAGATCAAGGGCATTCAACTCTTTTCAGTTTACAAATGTAATAGTTCCTAAGGTTTATTTTAACCCACTGATGCTTGCCTATAAAAATAGGGTTAACTTTTTCTCCCTTAGTACAATTTCAATTTAGAAGGAAGACAATCCAGATGACTGCAGAGTTTGAATTGCTCCTTGGGTAAAATAAAACAAAACCTATGAGGTGCCAATTGTATTTTAATAAGCTCACTTTATACGATCTTCTGAAATTTTCCAGGGTCATCTAATTTTGGGGAATGAGGATAATTTTCTCAGAATTCTGTGCCAAAGTTAGCAGAAGAACAGTTTTTGAAAAAATGATCTGGAAAGCAGCTGTTCTCCAAGGAGACTTTTAAAACCAGAACGTTCTTCAATGTGACATTTAGTTTTAGATTATGTTTTTGGCATCTAAATCCAGATTTAAAAACTCAACTGAGATGGTGTTGATGGAGGAAGGTGAGCAGGGGATGAATTAGGGAGATGGCTTTAAGGGAAATAGGAAAGAACACTTAGATAAGGAAAGAGGGATGAGCTTTCTTTAGCTTTTGGAAAACAAGGTGATATTCGGAAGAAACTAAGCAGGCTCAATGATTCAATGATATAATAGGAGACAAGCTTGCAAGATTCTGTTATTATAGCCCATCTCAATAAAATACGGTCCTAGTGTTCCCATAGAGTTGATTTCCTAGTCTTCTCTGCCCTTAAGGGCTGATATTACTCTTGCAAGCCTGACTCTGCTTTATCTCCGCTTCTTCTTATATCCCAGTGAATCGTGGAGGATGCCACCTTGTTTCCCAAGACTTAAAAATGTTTTAGCCCTCTTTGCTAATATAATGGTCCTTGTCTGTTTCTCCCTAGCTCTACAGTCAGATAGATAGACTGTAGATTGATAGATGATAGATAGATAGATAGATAGATAGATAGATAGATAGATAGATAGATAGACAGACAGACAGATAGATATTGCTGTTACATATATTACTCCTGCAAGGCAAAAGCAATAGGCTAAAAACAGTGACTTACACAATAATACAGAATAATACAGAGTTGGAAGGGAACTTGGAGATCTTCTAGTCCAACCCACTGCTCAAGTAGGAGATCCTATACCATTCGGCACAAATTGCTGTCCAATCTCTTCTTGAAAACCTCCAGTGATGGAGCACCCACAACTTCTGGAGGCAAAAAAAAATTCCACTAGTTACTTGTTCTCACTATCAGGAAATTTCTTCTTAGTTCTAGGTTGGTTCTTTCTTTGATATGTTTCCACCTGTTATTTCTTCTCCTGCCCTCAGGAGTTTCAACTAAAACATAACATTTTAAGAGATTTTTTAAAAATAATATTCAGAGTGTGAGAAAAGGGAAGACAAAGAAGTTACTTTTCTCCATTATGAACTCATTGGGTTGACTTGACAGGTCCTCTTTAATCTAAAAGAATTTGCAGTCCTCCAGATGTTTGTTGAATACCAGTGCTTAGCATCTTTCATGACTGGGTATCCTTGGAGACCCATAAATTCTTGGGTCTTCTTTTGGGAGACCTTCCTAATGTGTGTGTGTGTGTGTGTGTGTGTGTGTGTGTGTGTGAGAGAGAGAGAGAGAGAGAGAGAGAGAGAGAGAGAGAGAGAGAGAGAGAGAGAGAGAGAGAGAGAGAGAGAAGCAGCGGGAGGAGGAGGAGCTATGCAGGAAGAGATTTAAGGGGAGTAAACTGCAGGCCTGCAGGCCGGATGTGTCATGGCAAAACCGTGCCCACCCCATTGCCAGCAATGGAAAAAAAAGTCATGATACGTCGCAACATGTCACGTGACATTGTGAGTTTGATACCCCTGCTTTAGATGACCACAACATATAGGCACCTCTGAAGATTATAAGAAGATGTAACAATCCAAATCGCTGCTTCAGCATGCCACATTGGGGAAATGAGAACCAAACCATCTGATTACTTGATCGTTCTAACGTGCCTTTTGTCATGAAGAACTAAACCTCAGCTATGGTGGGGAATCCAATCCAGCTTCGCTCATCTGCCTTTATGTGCAGCAACAAGCAATTCTAACTCTGGTTAGAATTTCTGACAAACATTTCCTCATATTGATTTCTCCCTCCAGCCCAACCTAGGTCATTTGGACATGGATCTTTTTACTTTTCAGATGTTTGTAAAATTGTGTTTAAGCCATGATAAATGCAATAAGATAAACTCAGGTGACCCATATTTTCAAGCAGGATTTCTTTCTTTGTTATTAACTTAGTTGGAGGGAGAAATTATGGTCTTCTTCAATATAAGCTAGAAAAATTCGGTCCTCTTAAAATTATACTCAGATTCCAACAAATGAGTTATTTCAGCAGATGTTATAAAAAGGTGTTGAAGTTATGAGATGCTATATGGGGTAAACTGCACAGCCTTGGAGTCCCAGAGCTATCACTGTGCTAGAAATCACATGGTTTCTCCCCCCAGCCCCCCAAGTATTGACTTGTGCAAAGACAGTTTCTTTCAAATTTAATCGGTCTATCATCACCTATTTGTAAAGGTGCTGTAGCAAAGCTGTTTTCCAAGCAAGGAAACCCAGCCTCTAATAAAATGGCAACATTTCCCCATTTTTTTTAAAAAAACTTTTTTTTAATGTTTTCAGAAAATTAAAAAAAGGGCTTCTTGCATTGAGAAAGGCCCGACTTCAGCCATTTTGTGGTAGTTTGGGCCAAGTTGGAGCCTTGAAAAATCTAAGTTCTATGAAGGAATAAGTAGACATCGCAGACTGAACCAGAAAGAGTGTAGCATGAAAACAGGGAGGCTTACTGATCCTATACTAGTTGCAACATTTTAAAGAAGTCATGGCGTTGCCAAGAACAACATACTGTAATGCAAAATTATTTTAAAGGATAAGGAGACGTTTCTACTGTTGGTGTAAAGAAAAAAATATGGAAATAGAACATGATTTTAGTAAACCTTGCTTAGCATAAATCATGTATTCACCCAGTGTAGGCAATATTGAGTTAGGTGGACCAACGGTTTGATTCTGGATAAACCAGATTCTTATGTGATGGCGAACCATATACAGATAGTCCTCAACTTATGACCACAACTGAGCCAAAAAAAATCTGTCGGTAAGGGAGAGATTTGTTGAGTTTTGCCTTTGCCTTTTACGACCTTTCTTACAACAGTTGTTAAGTGAATCATGGGAGTTGTTAAGTTAGTGACACGGTTAAGTGGATCTGGCTTCTCCATTGACTTTGCTTGTCAGAAGGTGGCAAATGGTGATCAAATGACCCCGGGACACTGCAACCGTCATAAATACATGTCAGTTGCCAAGCATCTGAAGTTTGATCACATGACCATGGGGATACAGCAATGTTGCAATGTCTCCTGCAAAAAGCTGGTTGCTGTTTGAATAATTTTTATTCCATCTTTCCATCCATTACCCATTTTTACTTCCATCTGATATTTAATAGTCTCCTGTCTGGATCAGGTCTGTCCAAGGCAGTGCACAAAAGGGAAAAATAAGAGTGAATATGCCATAACGCAGAATTTTGAAATTTCAGAAGTAAAAGGCAAGAGTTCTTTAAGATTAAACCTGGATTATATGTAATGAGCAGCATGCAGGCATATCAAGATTTGGAGAGGTGCAGCAATGCATACTGTAAGGAATAAAACGTATCAGTTAAAAGGCATTTAAAATTCTTTTCAAATTCCTTTTAACAATCTCTGCAAGGAGGTCAACAACTGAGAAAGTTCTGTTCTAACACACCTGCTCTCCCCCACCCACACCACACTGTGGTGTGTGTGTGTGGGGGCAAGTGACATTCTCTTTGCGTGCATGATGCCGAACTGCATTGTAGGCACAATAGACAAACTGAAGCTTGCTGATGACTCTGGAAGTAAAGGTGATAGATAACAAAACCAGCTTCACATGGTATGAAGGGAGAATATATTTATTTATTTATTTTTTATTTATTTTAATTCCATTTATATCCCGCCCTTCTCCGAAGACTCAGGGTGGCTTACAAGCTTAGCAGTAGCGTTCATTCTATGTATATGCCTGCTTATTAGGGCTTTCATACACCCCCCAAGCAGCATTATTACAAAGTCAGCTTAATTGCCCCCAACAATCTGGGTCCTATATGAGTACAATAAATGATATTGTTTATGTTAGAAGCAGTAGGCGTGATCTTAAATGGACTCCAGAAGATGGTAGAGGACAGGAAGGCCTGGAGGAACGTTGTCCATGGGGTCACGATGGGTCGGACACGACTTCGCAGCTAACAACATGTTAGAAGTTGCTAGTAACAATAGAAACTGTGAGCGTGGAGTCTCCTAAGAAGAGCAGAAAGTAGAGGTGCTTGACTAACCTATAGTAAGATTATCTTATATAGTTATTAGAATCACTATTCTTCCAACAAAGGTTGTGTTATGACTTACACTGGTTTTGTAAGTTCTATGTATCATTTCCAGAAGATATACAGTCTGCAATTTTGTGAACCTTGGGGCTGTTCCTCTGGTGAGAAGCCCAGTTATCACTGCAGTTGTGCATACCAATAAATGATAGTCTGTTGGATCTAATGCTTGGTTCCCTATTTAAATAAGCACTTTGCCCACAACAGTTGCAAGATGAAAGATATTCCAAAGCCTGGGACAGGGCCACATTCTTTCCTCAATCAAAGAGGTCCCCACCTGGGGGGAAACATAATTCATCCAGGGGTGGCCTGAGAACTTCATGCAGCTGATTGGCATCCACTTTAGGCTTTCAACTAAAATGAATAGAACTAAAAATCAAGGCTGTTTCTAGTATTTAGAAGCTATGATTAGTCCGGAATGCAGCAGCACGGACAGTTTTGGAGGCTCCTAGGGTGGGACATGTAACACCACAGGTAAGTGAGCTGCACTGGCTGTCGATTTTGCTTTTGGGTCCAATTCATGTTGTTGGTCATTATCTTTATTTTTGAAGCCCTTTATGGCATATGTCTGGGTTATCTGAAGAGCTGTCTTGCCCCTATGGAATTGAAACCCCCCCACTGGTCCTGGAGGAGGAGCCTAATGTGGACCCCATCAACCAAGGAATTGTGGCTGGTGAAGAGCCTCTGCCCTTTAAGAACATCTTGTCACAGAAGGTTAGTTCTGTCTCCATCCCTCTGGTCTTCAGGAGATGCCTCAAAACTTGGTTATACCAGTTGGTGGGGTGCCCTGAAGGAGAAGCTGTTGGCTGGAGATGGCTAGTGTTGTGACGGAAAAGTCACCACCACCTCTCTGCTCTAAACCTTTCCTGGTTTGTTTTAATCATTTGTAATTTTAACCTATTTTTATATTTATAATTGTTTTTTTTTATTTCCACGTCCTTATGTTGCAAGGCACTCAGAGTCGCCTCAAGCTGTGAGATGAGCAGCATATACATTTGATACATAAATAATAAATCCTGCGAGATCACAACACTGCCTGTGTTTTACATGCTTCCACTTTCTATAGGTGACTCTGCCCGCACTGCAGTCACTGAAGCTATTCACCTGGAGGCCACACTTAATCACCAGTGGATTGTCAGCCAGACAAGTCAATTTGTCAGTTAAGGGTAAAATATTCTTAACAGTTTGTAGACACAAGGATTTTTTTTTTAATTTTTGGGAAAGCTTAAGGCAGAAGATGTCCCAACTTGCTTCTCATGACATCCAAAGCCAATTTATTTTTTCCCCATCGTTTTCTCTTGAAGTTAATAGGTCATTAAACATCTCTGTGTAGAGAAACTGCAAATACCGAAAGGGTTCTTTGAGTCATATTTCAAATGATTATGATATTCCTTGGATGAATTAATTGAAAGTATTGATACATCTGATTATTTGTTCCATGGGTTAGATTAAGGCCAACTGGGGTCACCGAAAAGTTAAGGCATTCAGTTAAAGCAATTTCTCACCCTCAGAAACTTGTGAACAATTGCTGTGACAACTCATTAGCGACACAGCTAAGTAAAAAGGTCCTTGCAAGCGCACATCATTTACTTATCCAGCTAATCATCCATCCTGTTGTGCTTTCCACTGAGAAATAGTTAATTTGGAAACTAAAGACGTTGCTAGAAGCTGAAATGTGGTTTTGGTATCAACTGGCAACATTTTGTTCCAATGAAATTTGATGATGCTTGTAAGATTCAGAGATGTTGATGTTGCTTAACATCTTGGCTCATTGAATCTTAATAAAGCATTGCCTAAAATTTTGGGGTGATAGTAGTGGTGGTGGTAAATTCTGGGAATCCTGAGTAGTTCTTCTCTTCCCACTGACATTTCTCTAAAGCAGGGTGCCCAACCTGGGCAACTTTAAGACTTGTGAACTTCAACTTCCTGAATTCCCCAATTAGTCATGCTGGCTAGGGAATTGTGGGAGTTGAAGTCCACAAGTCTTAAAGTGGCCCAGGTTGGACACCGCTGCTCTCAAGTTTTAGGGGTCTGTATTACAGTTTTTATTTTATTATAGTTTTTGTTAGGGACGCGGTGGCTCAGTGGGTTAAGACGCTGAGCTTGTCGATCAGAAGGTCAGCAGTTTGGCGGGTCAAATCCCGAGTGCCGTGTAACAGAGTGAGCGCCTGTTACTGGTCCCAGCTTCTGCCAACCTAGCAGTTCGAAAGCACGTAAAAATGCAAGTAGAAAAATAGGGAACACTCTGGTGGGAAGGTAACAGCGTTCCGTGCGCCTTTGGCATCTAGTCATGCCGGCCACATGACCACGGAGACGTCCCCGGACAAGTGCTGGCTCTTTGGCTTTGAAACGAAGATGAGCACTGGCCCCTAGAGTCAGAAACGACTAGCACGCATGTGCGGGGGAACTTTTACCTTTTTTATTATAGTTTTGTGAATGTAGGTTGGGATTGTAGCTGCTGTTTTTCAAATGTTGTCTCTTTGCTATCTTAACACAGATTTCCACAGTCTATATCACAGATGAATTGGGATGATCAGAATTAATCTGGGAGTTTGAAATGGTGGGTGGACACAATATTAAACATAAACATAATTCAATGATGTTAGCAATGGAATACACCTCGATAGCCAAGTAGAAGCCATGGTTATTGAAGAGATAATGTCCTTTACAGCAGGGGTCTCCAACCTTGGCAACTTTGTAAGACTTGTGGACTTCAACTCCCAAAATTCGTCAGCGAGCTACAAGTCTCACAAAGTTGCCAAGGATGGAGACCCCTGCTTTACAGGATAGTAAAAAGGTAAAGGTAAATGTTCCCCCGCACATGCGTACTAGTCATTTCCGACTCTAGGGGCTGGTGCTCATCTCCGTTTCAAAGCCGAAGAGCCAGCACTTATCCAAGGATGTCTCCGTGGTCATGTGGCCGGCATGACTAGACGCCAAAGGCACACGGAATGTTGTTACCTTCCCACCGTAGTGGTCCCTATTTTTCTACTTGCATTTTTACGTGCTTTCGAACTGCTAGGTTGGCAGAAGCTGGGACGAGTAACAGGCGCTCACTCTGTTACGCGGCACTCGGGATTCGACCCACCAAACTGCCGACCATTTGATCGACAGGATAGTAGTATGTTATAATATGAAAAGAACATACTGTACTATGCAAAATAACCCAAATTATTTTAATGATGGGTGGTCAATATCTTGCCCACATTCACGTCAAAAACATTAAAACTGCTAACAAGTTCCTTTTGTGAAATTACTCCGTTGCCATAGGCTGCTGTCTCATTTTGTTTAAAAACAACATTGGCCATAATATAGAGTGAAGTTGAATGGAATTGATTACAGCTATAATGTTGTAAGAATGTTTACTTGTTAGATTCCCTTTTTCCATTGGGGAAACGACAAATGCCAAAATGCTACGTACTGTATATGCCATACAGTTCAAAGAGAGGCTTTCCTATGGTGAAGTTCTTCTCAGTCAACACTTAGTTGACAGAAAATTACACCAGCAGGACATCTGGGGTGACATGATAGCAGTGCTCCAATATTGGAGAGGCTGCCACAAAGAAGAGGGAGTCAACCTATTCTCCAAAGCACCAGAAGGCAAGACAAGAAGCAATGGTGGAAACTAATCAAGATGAGAACCAACCTAGAACTAAGGAGAAATTTCTTGATAGTGAGAAAAATTAATTAGTGGAATGACTTGCTTCCAGAAATTGTGTGTGTTCCAGAACTGGAGGTTTCTAAGAAGAGATTGGACAACCATTTGTCTGGAATCGTATAGGGTCTTGAGCAGATGGTTGGACTAGAAGACCTCCAAGGTCCCTTCCAACTCCGCTATTTTGTTATTTGTATCCCCATTCCTACCCCAACTCTGTTGCTTCTGTTCATAATCACTACATTTCCCTGATTTCTCTTTAAGGTGACAACATTTAATATCTTTTAGACACCTTGGGTCTGCCCTTAGACACTGCTAAAATAAAAGGGAAATCATTGCTTCAACAGTAGTACAGTTAAGGATGACTTAAACACATCTCATTCACAGGCCGGGTAACAGATGAAGACAATGTCATGGAAATCCTGAAGATCTGGAAGGTGGAATTTGGGGAATTAAGGCAGCTAGTCTCAAACAGAAATTGTTGTCATATGCTGAGGAAATGGTATGCATTATTGATAATTATATTCTTCTTGTTGAGTTATGGTTCTTGGTAAAAGTGTTTTGATGAGGTTATTGAATGCATTTATTATATTTCCTGGAGGATATTAGGCATTTAGAGATGTATTTGCAATGTCTGTGGTCTTAAAGGTAGCTTGAATTCCTTTACATACCTTGTAATAATTATTCCAAGGAATTTAAAAATTTAACTTCCTTGCATTAAAATTTACAATACATATAAAGGTGTCAGAAGGAACCTTAAATCTGATCTCTTTTCCCTCAAGAAACCTAACACCATGGGATAATAATAATAATAATAAACCTTTATTGTCAAAGTACAACATGTGTACATTGAGATTAGCTGAGCCTTCCCCCGTGCTCTCTCCCCCCAACACACAGTGACAACAAACCCTCCATCCTACCACACCATGTGGACCAACTACACCACACACCGGCCTCCCAAGTCAATTCTGCATAAGATTATGTCCCATTTAAAAGCCTAACAGCCCACAGATAAAAGCTATTTTTCAGCCTGTTGGTACGGCTGGCTATATTCCTATATCTCCTACCGGATGGTAGGAGAGTAAAGAGATACCGTCCAGGGTGTGAGTCATCCCTGAGAATCTTCCTCACTCTTCCAAGGCAACGAGCCCTGGCGATGTCATCCAGTGGTGTCAGGGAACAGCCCACAATGTCTCGTGCTGTGCTCACTACCCTCTGTAATACTTTCCTGTCCGCGGCTGTCAGACCAGCATACCAAACCACAATACCATACAAGAGGACGCTCTCTATAGTAGACTGGTAAAAGAGGGTCATTAGCTGTTGTTCTACCCTGTTCTTCCGTAAGACCCTAAGAAAGTGAAGCCTCTGTTTGGCCTTTCTAGCCACCTGAGTTGTGTTAACTTTCCAGGTCAGATCTTCACAGAGGTAGACTCCCAGAAATTTAAAGGAGGAAACTCTCTCTACACAGTCCTCCCCGATGTAAAGTGGGGCAGGTTCCTCCTTTTTTCTCCGGAAGTCTAACACCATCACTTTCGTCTTGCCGATATTTAGGTGCAAGTTGTTGTTACTACACCATATGGATAGTTTTTGTACCTCCACTCTACAGTATATGCTGTTTCATCCCCATCTGTAATAAGACCCACCACAGTTGTAACATCTGCGAACTTGATTATCGCAGTGGATGGGTCAGATGATACACAATCCCATTCCAAAATTATACAGCCTATGACTGGCATGGAGCACTGTTCAAAGTAAAAACAATGCCAGTTATTAGGACCTGCAAATCCTGAGGAAGTGAAGTGGAACTTATGTGGATCTCTAAAATGAGTTGGACTGCAACTCCCATCCCATGTTTTGTTTCTCAGATAGGATAGCAAGAGTTGATAGGCACCTACCCTGTTTTTAAAGGATAGCACTGTGCACCCTTATCTTTGCTTTCAAGAAGGCCAGTAAAAGGGATCTTGGTAGATATATCTCTCTGATTGTCCCTGTCATCGTGGTGGGCCCATTAGCTGCAGTGGTTCTGTTGTAGCTTCACTATTCTATATTTGGCTTTTAAAAACTGGGTCAGGAGGGAAATACAGAAGCCAGTTTGCTGAATTATTTCCAGAGAGCTGTGAAAATCTCGCCTTCTAATTCTGATGCAGAACAGAGCAGGTCAACTAGTGTTCAATGAATACATTATTGGATGAGCAATGCTGAGATTTGTCAAATAAATTATTTGAAGGGGAGAGGAAGAGAGCGTTCACAGCATTCAAGGAGCTTGTAAAACAGTGCAAACTTTATTCACACAGCATGTCCCCTGAGGGGAAAAAAAAAGATGACAACTCTTTATTGAATCATTTATGCAACTCTCCCTCCCCCACAGTGTTCTAGAAGATCCAAGACAGAATGAGACCTATGCCTAAAAATGGGGTCTCTGAAATGCAAAGTATGAGAAGGATCAGTGAGAGTACAGAACCATCATTAATGTGGCATGTCTCCCAAACAATCAGCACTGAAGTTATAAATATTTCCATTCGTGCATGTTTATTTGGGAATTGTTCCTTCCTTTTTCCTTCCTTTTACGTGGTTGCTCTCCAGTATGGGAAATAATCCACAGCTGTCAAAATACTCGATGTTGGAATTTGCCTAGACCAGGGGTGTTAAACTGCCGGCCCATGGGCCAGATGCGTCATGCGGAAACCACGCCCACCCCAGCTCTGGCAATGGGAAAAAAGTCACGATATGTCGTGGCATGTCACGTGATGTGGTGAGTTTGACACCCCTGGCCTAGACTGTATTTCTCAAGGTCAACGACTTTAAGATGTGTGTACTTCAACTCCCAAGATTCCTACCTGGCATGGTAGCTGGGGACTCTTGGAAGTTGAAGTAAACAGATCTTAAAGCTGTTGACCTTGGGAAATACCGTGTCTCCCTGAAAATAAGACCCAACTGGAAAATAACCCCCAGCATGATTTTTCAGGATGCTTGTAATATAAGGCTCACCCTAAAAATAAGCCCCAGTTAAGATCATCAGCCAGACAGAAGCATTTAGTACCGTATTTCCCCAAATATAAGCCCTAACTGGAAAATAAGTCTTGTGCATCTTTTGAACCAAAAAAATTAATATAAGACCCAGTCTTATTTTCAGGGAAACACAGTACTGGCCTAGACAATGCAAGCAATGCTCGATGTATGACCATAATTGAGCCCAAAATTTCAGTTGCTAAGCAAGACAGTTAAGTGAGTTTTTCCCCCATTTTATGACTTTTCTTTTCACAGTTGTTAAGTGAATCATGCAGTTGTTAAGTTAGTAACGCATTTGTTAAATGAATCTGGCTTCCCCATTGACTTTGCTTGTCAGGAGGGTGCAAAAGTTTACTGCTGAGCTTGTAAGCCGCCCTGAGTCTTCAGAGAAGGGCGGGATATAAATGGAATTTTTTTTTAAAAAGGTGATCACATGACCCCAGGGCACTGCAACTGTCATAAATACAAGCCAGTTGCCAAGTGTCTGAATTTTGATCACAGGATCATGGGGATGCTGCAATGGTTGTACATGTGGAAAACTGTTATAAGTCACTTTTTCTGGGGCCACTGTAACTTTGAATGGTCACTAAACTAATGGTTGTAAGTGGAGATAACTCTCAGTTTTCTCCATGATCCTCATTTTGCTGCATCACAAACCACTGCAACCTTCAAAGCACATGGTCGCCTAGGATTTACACACTATTATGTTTAAAGCAGATTAAGCCACTCCCCCAAGAAAAGAGGAGTCAATAACTTTAAAATACCTTTGAAAAACTATGCCAAGTTATCAGTTCTGCTCCCAAGGCAAATCGTGACCTTTATTTGCTTTTCTACTCTCTTTTCTTCCCCATTTTCAAATTCTCTTTGCTTTTTGTCCTATCTTTTTTGTCCTATAAACAAGTACCTAGTTAATTTTTTATTTGCTACAGTGGAATCATGTAATCTTTTAACACTAGAGAGTAAGAAAAAAAATGGTTTGTCATGGATACTTAGATGGTTAGGCCCTAAGTGGGCCTTGCCAATTGATGTTTATCATCTATTGCTTCTTGTCTTGCCTTCTGGTGCTATTTTCCAAAGCACCAGAAGGCAGGGCAAGAAACAATGGATGGAAAGTGAACAAAGAGGGAAGCAACTTAGAACTAAGGAGAAATTTTCTGTCAGTAAGAACAATCAACCAGTAGAACAACTTGCCTTTAAAGGTTGTAGGTGCTTCAACACTAGAGGCTTTTAATAAGGGACTGGACAACCATTTGTCTAAAATGGTATAGGAGGATGGACTGGAAGACTCCCAAGGTCCCTTCCAACTTTGTTATTGTGTTCTGTTATGTAAGGTAAAGGTAAAGGTAAAGGTTCCCCCGCACATGCGTGCTAGTCGTTTCCGACTCTAGGGGCCGGTGCTCATCTCCGTTTCAAAGCCGAAGAACCAGCGCTTGTCCGAGGACGTCTCCGTGGTCATGTGGCCGGCATGACTAGACGCCAAAGGTGCACGGAACGCTGTTACCTTCCCACCGGAGTGGTCCCCATTTTTCTACTTGCATTTTTTACGTGCTTTTGAACTGCTAGGTTGGCAGAAGCTGGGATGAGTAACAGGTGCTCACTCATGTCAAAATGATGAGGGAATATCAAATCAACTTCTACTTGCTGAGGAGCCAAAGAGGAAAGGGCTTTAGGCAAATAATCTTTGGGGACAATTGCCTCACTATTACTCAAGTGTGTCATGATTGTTGGCACACCACATGAAGAAATATTGTGAGTATGGAACATGCTGACATAAGGAAAGGGGAAAAGATGGATTTTAAGGAAGGCTTTTCTTTTGGATTCCAAAATTTCTCTTATTGTAGGTTGGGGATGTTGTCGAACTAGAATTCCTAGGTTGTGTCATCATTGGCCGTAATAGCTAGGATTGCTAGGAGTTTTAGCGTAGTAGCAACCAGAGGATGACAAATTCCTCTTCTCCATCTTACGGGACCTGGCATGGTATATGCCTATAAAGCCCTAAATGGCGAGGGTCCGGGATATTTGAGGGAACACCTGCTGCCAGCATCAAGCTCCCTTCGTCCAGTGCGCTCCCACAGGGAGGGTCTTCTCAGGGTGCCGCCGGTTAAAGATTGCCGGCGGGTAACACCCAGGGGTAGGGCCTTCTCAGTGGGCGCGCCTGCCCTTTGGAACCAGCTGCCTGCGGAGCTTAGGACTGCCCCCGACCTCCGTTAATTCCGCCGGGACCTGAAGACCTGGCTCTTCGAGCTCTCTGGCCCAGGCTGAGAATTTTTTAATTTTTAATTTTAACTGGGTTTTTATTTTTTCTCAGGGTTTCATTTAATCTTTTTAAATTTGTTTTAACTTTTGTATTGATTTTCTTTTAAATATCCTGTTAACCGCCCTGAGTCCTTCGGGAAAGGGCGGTATATAAATCTAAATAAATAAATAAATAAAATAAATAAATATGCTTTCCCATTTACAGCTTTGAAAGATAGTATCTACAAGAGCAAATGAAAGTTACTTATAGCTCTTGATTCCCAGTCTACTTCATGTCATATTTCTTTAGGAAATCATTTAATTGTACTTATGATTACAGATAATCCTTGGCTTATGACGGTTGTTTAATGACATTTAAAGTGACGATGGCTTCAGAAAAAGTGCTTTGCAACCTGTACTTGCCCTTACAATCATCATACCAATCCTGCAGTCACATGATCCTAATTGAGGCATTTAGCAACTGGCTCACATTTATGACCAGTTGCAGCATTCTGTGGTCATGTGATTGCGATCTGAAATCTTTTTTTGCCACTATGATTTCTTTTTTCCCATGGTGGAAGCTGGATATGCTTAATAACTGCACTGATTCCCTTCACAACCATGGTGAAAATGATTGTAAGATGGGCCTGGTCATGTGATGACTCACTTTACAACTTGCCTTTACTTAAGACCAAAGTCTCCTCCATCCCAATTGTGGTCATAAGTTGCAGACTACCTCTGCATTGAAATCACAACTGGATAAACTACATTAAATAAATATGTGAAATTTGTCATCCTCCATTCTTGCAGCTTCTGACTATGTGGAAATCACTTCATTTCTCTGTATTTTTTTAAATTTGACCTCTCTTTCCAGATTTCCTCATTTCATCTTGTATTCTTCACCTCTACAGAGCTTCCCTATTCAAACGTCTCTTGGTGTAATGGATTCTCAGCTTTTGTTAATTATTTATTCCTCCTTTCTTGGTTATTTTGGTTGCCTTTTTGTAGAATCAGAACAGCACAATTTGTGTAGCTAGAGTTCCCATGACCTCTCAGTCTATCTCCAATCCTCTGTGACCTCGTATTATTTGGGCAATTATTATTATTATTTTATAACACATTTTATTGGTTTTCCAGTTTTACATTTAAGCATTCAGAAAGCAGCCTGGTGATTGGGTAGTCAATAGTTCAATAACAAAATATTTAGTACATCATCAAAAAATTCCTTCTCTATTTCCCTTAACATTTGCTGCATCATATTTAAGCTAGTAAATTTCTAATTATAACACACTCAGTTAAAACATTTATCAATATATTTTTACTTATACATATCCATGTCCTGTTTTTGGCTTTTACCTAATTTTCAATTTTTAATTACAGTATTCCAATTTAACCTTTAATATCCATAATATTTAAGTTTCGGGTAACCCAAATTTCCTTTATTTCACTGCATGAAAATTATCATATCTAAAATACACATATTACTTACTTAAATATAGGTAAAGGTAAAGGTTCCCCCGCACATGCGTGCTAGTCGTTTCCGACTCTAGGGGCCAGTGCTCATCTCCGTTTCAAAGCCGAAGAGCCAGCGCTTGTCCGAGGACGTCTCCGTGGTCATGTGACCGGCATGACTAGACACCAAAGGCGCACGGAACGCTGTTACCTTCCCACCGTAGTGGTCCCTATTTTTCTACTTGCATTTTTACATGCTTTCGAACTGCTAGGTTGGCAGAAGCTGGGACAAGTAACAGGCGCTCACTCTGTTACGCGGCACTCGGGATTCGACCCGCCAAACTGCCGACCTTCTATTTCATAAATATTTTCTATTTCTCATCCTAGTACCATTTACTAATAAAGTGTCCTTTATTGTCTCAAGTCCATCTTCTATATTATCTGGGCTAAGCAATAATTAAAAGCTATTTCCTAATAGTTAATTTTCATTTCCCTTATAAAATCTAAATCTTAAATATTAAGCCAGTTAATCCCTTATTTTTTTATCATTTTCCACAATATTTAAATCTATATTCATATTTCCCTTCATCTCAAAATCTCCCTTTAGCCCATTAGTTGAGACTTTAGGATCTTCTGTCATAAATCAAAGGACCCCATTTTTTAAATCTAGCTTTCTTTTTATGCCAGCCAGTCTTCCATACCAGTGCCTTTAAATCATCAGATAGATCTCCCTTCATTCTTGTACATGTTAGTTGAATCAAAGGAGACCATCTAGTTATCAATTTTCCCAAAGGAACCGGCCCATTTATAACCATTAAATTGCTGCCCTGGTGGCTCAGATCTCCATATTTGCTCTAGTAATCTTCAATTCAGTCTGGTCTTCTTATTCCTCAAGTTTCTTCTGGTTTAAGTAAAAAGTCATGTCCAATGTTATGGTTGTTGTTTGGTTGTCTAGGTTTTCAGTATGCTGTACTTGTTGATCTTTAACACCCTCCATCTTGGTATTAATTTCTTCTGCTTCTGTTGCTTTTTGGGTTGTAAGTTCTTTAGTTGCAGTCGGGGTTTGATTGTCAAAATTCTTAGTAGATTGTATTTGTTGTTCTTTAAAATCCTCTGTCTTGGTATTAATTTCTTCCGCTTCTGTTGTTTTTTGAATTGTAAGTTCTTTAGTTGAAGTCAAGGTTTCATTTTGTAGATTTAAGCTGGCGCCTTTGTCTTTCAATCTGGATTTAATTATCTCAGTAGCTTCAAGAATTTTTCAAGTATAAGTTTATAATTAGCTGAGATTTGTTGTTGGTACTCCTCCATTTCTAGAATAGTGATGGATAGTCCTTTAGTGGAGGCTATTTTTGAAACAAGAGTCAGCAAGTGTTCACCTCCACAGTTCCTAAAAGACAATTTCACCGCTCAGCTGTTCTCTCAGCTTTTTATCTCTTTTATATAATGTCAAGGACAGGTATTATCTCTTTTAGATAATACCAAGGACAGGCTGTAAGCAGGTCTCTCAGTCAGGAGTAATCACTTGCTGTACCAAGCTTCACCACAAGATGTCCCCAATAGCATTGAAAGTCTTTTTCAAAATCCAAGCTAGGTTTTTATCCAATTTGAATTCTTTTTTTAACTTTTTAAAAAGTAGATATGGTAACAGGTCCCAGTAGAAATAAAAACTTTTTGGGTCCCCAAATATCAAGAAAATGCAAATCCAATTATTAGTTGTTCTTTTCAAGGCTTTTCAAGGCTTTATTTACTCCAGGTAGTCAGACACCGCCATTTTAGAGGGTCGGGTGGGGGAAAAGAAATTTGAAGAAGCTTTTACAGGCAAATACTTGGGATGCAAAGAAGGTAGGATCTCACCCAATTCCTCTGCGGTGCTTTCGATGTGCTTGATAGTAATTTTGGCTTCGGCTGGTAGCAGCTTAGTGATGGGCCATGTTAATGGCCAATCTTTTCCCCATCTGTTCAAAGAGCTGCCCCGGATCAAATGGAAGGACTGCTGCCCTTCCAAGGTCAATTGGGGGGTCCTCTTCATGCTCTTTGCCCCTCCAGGGTGACTTCTGACACTTTTCAGGGTCCCACGGCGGGAGAAAAAACAGACAGTGGAGAGAGTGATTGCTCCGCTGTCCGCTGGCGCCGCAATTGCAAACTGGAAGCCAATTCAGGCAAATATTTATTAAACCTTATGCATATGTCCTAGACATATGATCGTATTTGAACTCTAAAGTCCTGTTGCTAAACAAAGCAGTTGTTCAGTGAGTTTTGCCTCATTTTATGACCTTTCTTGCCACAGTTGTTATGTAAATCACTGCAATTGTAAAGTTAGTAAGACAGTTGTTGAGTGAGTCTGGATTCCCTTTGATTTTGCTTGTCAAGAGGTCGCAAAAGTGGACCACATGAACGTGGGACACAGCAACCATCATAAACATGAACCAGTTGTCAAGCAACTGAATTTTGATCATGTGAGGGATGCTGCAACAATCATAATTGTGAAAAATGGCCATAGGTCACTTTTTCAGAGCTGTTGTAAATTCAATGGTCACTAAATGATTGGCTGTAAGTTGAGGACTAGTGATATCACTATCAACACACATTACAGTGCTTTATAGGCAACTTCTGTTTTATATACTGACCAAGTCACAAACTCTTACAATGCCAACCTCAAGTACCAGAATCCATCTCCTCTCCCACAGCCCCATACGATGTTTAAAAGGACAGTGTCAGAAAACAACATATTGGTCCTCAACCACTGGATAATACAGCTTTACTTCCTGCTGAGTTCATCTCATCTTTATAAAACCCTAGTAAATCCACACCTGGAATACTGCTGCTAATTTTGGTCACCATATCACAAAAAAGATTTTGAGAGTTTGGAAAAAATTCAGAGAAGAGCAACTAAGATGATCAAAGGCCTGGAGTCTAAAATAAATACGAAGAACAGCTGCAGGACTTGGGTTTGGCTAGTCTAAAGAAAAGAAGAAATAGGCTAGGCATGATAGCAGTGTTCCAGTATCTGAGGGGCTGCCACAAGGCAGAGGGGGACACCAAAGCACCAGAGGGCAGGACAAAAAAACAATGGTTGGAAACTGATCAAAGAGAGAAGCAACCTGGAACTAAGGAGAAACATCCTGGCAGTGAGGACAATCAACCAGTGGAACTTGTCTCCAGAAATCGTGGGCGCTCCATCACTGGAGATGTTTAAGACGAGACTAGACATTCACCTGTCTGAGACAGTATAGATTCTCCTGCTTGAGCAGGGGGTTGGACTAGAAGATCTCCAAGGTCCCATTCTATTCTATTCTATTCTATTCTATTCTATTCTATTCTATTCTATTCTATTCTATTCTATTCTATTCTATTCTATTCTACTCTACTCTACTCTACTCTACTCTACTCTACTCTACTCTACTCTACTCTACTCTACTCTACTCTATTCTATTCTATTCTATTCTATTCTATTCTATTCTATTCTATTCTATTCTATTCTATTCTATTCTATTCCATCTTGGTAATATTGTTCAATTTGTTCTGTTAATTGAAGGTGTTTTCTTTCCTGCAAACTCTACCTCTAGATGGCAGCAAGCATCAGATCAATGTCAATTTCAGTTTTTGAATCTGGAAAAACAGTGCCTGTCCAATATAGCAAGGAAGATCTACCCGCAGTTTTTCTGATCCGAAGCTGAAAAAGATCTGCAGTGGATATATTAGCTGCCATGTGTAATGAAGTAAATTATTCTTTTCAAATGGTGCTTTTATTGCCCCAAGTATCTGAACGGGATGAGTGAGAGCCTCCTTGCCTTCTGAGTTCATGGCTGGCATCCAGCAAAATCAAAGCAATTACAGGCATTTTTATTCCATCTTCTAGCGATTGCCATATGACCGTGGCCTGAGAGATGATGCTGAGGTCATTTTCTCATCTGAAATTGCCACCCAATAATTACTGTAAATAGATCCATAATAAAGACTGTATCACAGATGGATATACACAGACACACATAAGCCCTTCTAGATTTATGCAAAACACATTTTCCCAAATAAGAGGCAAGGTGGTAAACAAATTTAGAATGGTCGATTCCCCCCCAAATAGTTTTCGTAAAATATGGTGTTATTTCATTTAAAGTAAATAAAATAAGCATATGTGTATGTGATGGGATGCGCACCTGCAGTGTGGGATAGTTTTGACAATCGAGAGCTTTCCTGGCGAGGCTCAGATTAAGAGACTGTGCAGTCCCAAGTTGGATGAGGGGGAGAGGGAAAAGGTTCAAGATAGCCACACTTAGAATCTCTCAGGTTATACTTAGTGGGTTAGGAAGTTATAGCTTGAGTTTGGCAAGATTCTGTCTATTGGGTGTAAACAAATAAAGGATTGGACTTGACTGGATCTCACTGCCTTGCCTTTGGGCTTGAGTCTGACAATACAGAAATATTTGGTTCCAAAAGATAAGATAACCTTTATTATCACTTTTCGGTGAACACAATGGCACACATTAAAATGAAATTCTGATGCTCGCACTTAAAATAACCCTCCCCCAGGTACACACACATACAAATACACACACACACACACACACACACACACACACACACACGTGTAAATCACAGTCCATTTTCAATACATAGTGATAAAGAGTCTTGAGAGTTAACAAGGTTGATACTATATGGTACAAAGCTACTACGGAATCTAGTTGTTCTACTTTGGATATTGTGAAACCTCCTCCCAGAAGGTAACAAAGAAAGCTGGTCATGGGGAGGATGTGTAGGATCCATGGCAATACTGCAGACCCTGGTTAAGCAGCACTTATATGCCATGTCCTGGATAGAAGGAAGTGAACTTCCAATAATCTTTTCTGCCATCCTCACCACTCTACACAGACTTCCTATCTGAAATGGTCACACCTCCAAACCAAATAGTAATAAGATACAACTGTCAGAACCCATATTGATTAAGGGGCTCTTTCTAATTCTATTCTTTCTATTCTTCTGGGTTCTGCCATGCGCCTGGAAGGGAGGGGGGAAGACTCTTTGTTTTCTCTGTTGCTACAATGTAACTCTTTTGCTGTCTCTGCATACATGTTCTTTGAACTGTCTTCCCCTTGATGTCAACTCAAAGAGGGTGGAGAAAGGAATGCACCTCTGGGCATCTGGCTTATCAAGGTGCGAAGACCCAACAAACACCGCTACAAGCCTGAGACAGACTGGCGTTATCAGCTCTTTCCCACAATGGACATAACACCTGGGGATTGGCCCATTTGAACTGACCCAATGAACTATTGGGGTGGGGTTTGCTTGGGACTCTTTTAACCTATTGATCTGAGTGGGAAACCCTCAGATCCTGTCTATTATACCTGCTATCAGCTTCTCCTAATAAAAGTTCCTTCTGCGCCCGCGTCATCAGTGTCTCACTGTTGAGCAACTAAGCTAATCTACTTGTTAGCTGCACACCCAGAAACTTAGTATTACTAACCACCTTCACAACTGAATCATTAATACACAAGTGTATTAAAGTATGGCTGTGCCTGTGCCTACAAAAAGTAGAACGTTCAGATTGAACACAGGAAAAAGTTATGAGGAACTAAATGTGTTCAGTAGAACTGTATGTATTAAGAAACTATGGAATTTACTAATGTGTTACTATGCATAGGCTTTAGCTGCATGGCTCAATCTTCACTTGAAAGTAAGTAATTAAAATCAGTGGGACTAATATAGCTGAATGGATGTAGGATTGACTTGCCCAGCAATCAATAACCAAGTCATAAATAACATTTAGCAAGTTGTCCCAGCTAGTTTCCTCCAACCTTGAGCCAAAGAAACAAATAGAATTAAAACTGAGTGAACAATTTGCACTGAATAATTTATTCAGCTATTTATGACTTAATTGGTCACAGGAATTTTGTGACTTTTTACAGCTAAATTTGACATTAAAATTATTAGTGAGCACTGAAAAAAAATATCAGGCTGCATGAATGAATCTCCCGTGTAATTTACCAAGCAGGGTTTTCCATGACTGCTGATCCATAGTAAAGAAATATTGAGGATCTCATTTATCCGTATGTCTTCATTGGCTAGATTAGCACAGGGGTCTTCAAACTCGGGGCCCTTTTATGACTTGTGAACTTCAATTCCCAGAATTCCTCAGCCAGGCACGCCCTTTGTCCTCTGACTTACAGATATCTTTACTCACCTTGGAGGGCTTTGATCAGGGGTCTTCAAACTTGGCCCTTTTATGACTTGTAGACTTCAACTCACCTAATGAGAAGGTAGGACTCACTGGAGAAGAGCCTAATGCTGGGAAAGATCGAGGGCAATAGAAGAAGGGGACGACAGAGAATGAGGTGGCTGGATGGAGTCATTGAAGCAGTAGGCATGAGCTTAAATGGACTCCAGAAGATGGTAGAGGACAGGAAGGCTTGGAGGAATGTTGTCCATAGGGTCGCGATGGGTCGGACACGACTTCGCAGCTAACAACATAACAAGACTTCAACTCCCAGAATTCCTCAGCCAGCATGCCTGGCTGAGGAATTCTGGGAGTTGAAGTCCACAAGTCATAAACAGGCCAAGTTTGAAGACCCCTGGCTTTGATGCACCTTGGCCTTGGCACAGCTTGGAAGCGTTTCTGCTTCTTCTTGCTCAGGAGTAGCTCCCCTTAGTGTTTTCCAGGAGCAGTAAAACCGAACTGCTTGCATGAAAATGGTTGGGTTGAAGAGTTAAATGTCTCCCTTTTACTTTTCCGGTGACGAGATTAATGAGACAGGCAGATGAGAGGATAGAAATGTGCAATCCTTTTATCACCTTAGTGCCTTCGATGGGTCTTGTTTCTTGGAATATCTTTTAAGATTTTAATTAAATCAGAAGAAGTGTTTGCTGTCACCCAGAATTCTGCCTCTCAAGGCCTCGATTCATTATATGGTGTTACTTATTTTTTTTCTAGCCCAGAGTCATTTTTAAAAGAGCTGCCGCTGAAAATGGCTAAATGTTTAGGGAAGAAAGAAGCAAATGTAGGCTGTGCTATTTTCACATGAGATGTTTTCTGCATCACGGTGGGTTATACCCGTGGTGACAGTTCAATCAGATGTAGCGTTGCTGTCCCAGCTCCTTTTGTAACCCCCCCTTCCCAGATCCTCTCTCACAATAAGGTCCTCACAGCCTTCATCAGCAGAGCATCACTTGAACCGTAAACATCACCTAAAAGACGTTGTGAGAACATCTGAAGATGTAGAACGCCAGTTTGGGTTTTACATGCTGCAGTTGTTCAAAAGAAGGAAGGCAACTGCTAGATTTAAAATGACTGTTTAGCATTAACTATGTTTGCTTCATTGTTGGGGCTGGCACTCCTGATAAGTGAGAAATCTGAGTTAAAACAGTGTTTTACCCAAACATGTAGTCTGTTATAGCTTTTATGTCAGACATGTCAAACACAAGGCCCGGGGGCCGGATCCGGCCCGCGAAGTGGTTTCATGTGGCCCACGAAGCCATCCTGGAAACTGTGAGGAAACAGCCCCCACTGCCTTGGCCCTGGCCCAGAGACCCCCCTCCTGCCAGAGACCCTCAGATCTGTCCCACTCCTGCCCAGGCCCCCATAGGCACCCTTGATGCGAACCATGTAGAGCTTGCCACGCCCACCCAGTAGGCCATACACACTCTAGCCACGCCCACCCTGGCCATACCCACCTGGCCCCCTGAGGGCAACCGCAATGCTGATGCGGCCCTCAATGAAATTGAGTTTGACACCCCTGCTTTATGTCAATCTAGTGTCCTCCAAATGTGTAGAAATTGAGAATTATAATTTTGAAACGTGTGGGCTCTTATGTATACACTAACTTTAGAAAACCGTTCTTCTTAACTGGTACATTTTTTTGATCTAGTGTCATAGTCTACCGCTGAGGTGAATTGTAACATGGAATCCCAGGAGGGAGGGGCTGCCTCCCATTGGACATAGAAGCAATGGAGCTTGGATTGTCTGGTAGGCAGGAAAAGGGCAAAAGTAGCCCCTCCCTAAGCAGTGCACAGAATATATCTCTAGTTATGCGGATAGTTGCTTTCTGTCTGTAGGTAAACAAGAATAATATAACTAGTCAGAAGTAATTCCACATGTCATTCTTGCTTCTTCTGCCTGACAATCACACTGAAAACAGCAAAGTGCAGTTTGAGGTAGAGGTTAAAGTATCAGCTGACTAGACAATCACCTGTCTGAGGTGATGTAGGGCAGTGATGGCAAAACTTTTAGAGACCGAGTGCCCAAACCACAACCCAAAACCCATTTATTTATTGCAAAGTGCCAGGGCCACATAAGCATTGTGGTGCCCTTGGGGGGCGGGGCGTGGGGGCGTGGCCCACAGGGTGGGCATGGCTGCAGTTGTCATGGCGAACTGGGTGGGTGTGGCTGGCGTAGGCATGGCCACCTTGATGTTGTTCATGGGGGGGACACCTGTGGGAGCTGGGCAGGGTTGGGGGGAGATCCAGGGAGTCTCTGGTGGGTGGGGCAGGAGGCAGGAGGCCCAGCATAGATGGGGGAGGCACACAATCCTAGCTGGGACTGGGGGGCCATGGCGCCAATGGGGATCCGGCTTTCCCTGCTCGAGGTGGCCTTTGGCTTTCTCGGTGTGGGAGCCCTCTACTACCTCTACTTGAGCTTGCTAGCTGGCTGCTTCTCTTCCTTTGTGCTGGGTGGGGCTGCTGCTCCGGGTGGCAGCAGTGGCCTAATAGACCTGCACAAGGTGCTGGCAGCGGCGACGCACGTGCCCACAGAGAGGGCTCTGAGTGCCGCCTCTGGCATGCGTGTCATAGGTTCGCCACCACTGGTGTAGGGGTTCTCCTGCTTAAGCAGTGGCGTGGACTAGAAGACCTCCAAGGTCCCTTCCAGCTCTATTCTATTCAAACATGGCCAGACCCATTCTAAGAAAAACACCTAGGAAGGTAGGAAAAGCTATTTTAGCTACCTTGAGTTTATTGGAAGGGATATTGAAATGTCTTTACAAAGACAAGAGCGAGACCGTAGGCAAAGGTTTATAAGTTTATTCGGTTCAGCTCCAGGCAGCTGACTGTCAAAACAATCCTGGCTTATATAGGGAACTGTCAAACATCGTAACCAATCAGGTAATAGTATTTTTCCCGCCGCTCGGGGAACAGCCAATCGACGAGCGGCATTCTGACAGCTCGGCGGCTGTCAGGGAATTCCTCTCAGCTGAGCGCTTAGCTCAGTTCGGAGGACCGGGTTGTGGACTGCGGATTTGACAGTTCCGGGAACTGTCAAATCCGGCGCATGCGTGTTTGGTCCCGGCAGCCCTTTTGACAGCTGTCATCGGGAATGGCGGCCGGCGGGGCGGTGCGCATGCGTGGTCGCTTTGGGCAGCCATTTGATAGCTGTCAACTGTCAAAGGTCTGCTGGCCCGGCATTTTATCTGTAATCTGGAATCCCTCGGTTTCCAGATATGATTCACCCCCTTTCCCCCCCCCCCTGAACTGGTATGTTAACAATTGAACATTTTAAACAAGTATTGATAACAGGGGTTTTGGCAGTCGGCGGGTTTCCCTTCCATTCAAAGTCCACGAGGTATGCGGGGGGTCTTCTGGCTCGGCTGGATCGTCGGAGGCAGGGGGTGCTTCCTTCGGGTTGCGTAGTCGGTGGAGTTATTTCTGGATGGGACTCGGCAGGCGGTTTTGGGTCCCGGGGAGGGGAAAGTTCATCGGGTCCGGGGGTGTCGGATGGCGCAGGCTCACCCAGGATCGGTTGCAGAGGGGGGTTGGGGGGTGACCTGGGTCGGAGCTGATCTGTGTGTCTGCGTTGCGTATGTCCCGTGCCCGTGTCCACTGTATATGACAACGGTCCTGTTTGGTCCAGGATAACCCCCTGAACCCACTTATCCCTTCCCCCATAATCTCGAGACCATACATTTTGCCCCTTGGAGAATGTTTTTGGCTGGGCGTTGAGTGTCAATTCGGCTGCCGGTCTGTCGGGGTGGAGTCTGTCGAGCCTTGTCACCAGGCGGCGACCCCATCGAAGTTCAGCCGGACTTTTGCCGGTGGAGGAGCAGGGCGTAGCGTGGTGGGCTAAGAGAAATTGTGCCAAGCGACGGTGCCAGTTTCCTGTGATGATTCTTTTAAGGGCGTCTTTGGTGGTCCTCACCATAACCTCCGCAAGGCCATTGGACGATGGGTGGAAGGGAGCCGATGTTGAGTGCCTAATACAATTGCTCCTCGTGAAGATCTGAAAGTCATGAGAAGCAAATTGAGGGCCATTGTCTGATATAATAACGTCGGGGAGACCATGGGTTGCGAAGATTCCCCTGAGGGCTTGGATGGTTGCGGCGGATGTTGTGCTGTGAACCGGGAGAACCTCCAACCACTTGGAATAACTGTCAACGACTATGAGGAAAACCTGCCCTTGGAAGGGTCCAGCATAATCAATGTGGATGCGGGACCAAGGGTTTTTTGTGAGTTCCCATTTGTGGATTGGGGCTCTGGGTTGGAGCGGGCGGGATTCCTGGCACAAATAGCAGCCAGCGATGTGTTTTTCTATGTCTTGGTCTATTCCTGGCCACCAAACGTAGCTACGGGCTAAAGCTTTTGTTTTTACGATGCCAGGGTGGCCCTCGTGTAATGTGTGTAGTACCTTTGGTCTGTGTTTGTGTGGCACGATTACCCTGCACCCCCAGAGTAAACATCCCAAGTGAGACGTTAATTCATTTTGCCTAGAGAAGTATGGCTGGAATTCTGTGCCTGGACAGGAGGTTTGCCAGCCAGTATGTACCCACGCTAACACCCTGCTAAGTGTTTTGTCTTGGGATGTTGCGGCAGCGATATCGTTGGCTGTCAGTGGGCATTCCAGGAGTTCTTGAATAGCTAAGATGTTGCTCGCTGGGGCAGGGTCTGGTTCCGTGTGGGGTAGGGACAATCTGCTGAGGCCGTCAGCGTGACACATTTGGTGTCCTGGCTTGTATACTAGTTGGTAGGAATATGCTGCGAGGAATGTTGTCCAGCGCAACATCCTGGGGGATAAGATTTGGGGAGTTTGACGGTCCCAGGTGAATAATCCTAACAGTGGCTTGTGATCTGTGTAAATCAAAAAGGGGCGGCCGTAAAGGTAGTCGTGAAATTTTTTTATTCCCGCCACAATTGCCAGGGCTTCCTTATCTATCTGGGCATAGTTTCTTTCCGTTTTGGAAAGAGTTCTGGAATAATATGCCACCGGGGCTTGAGTGCCGTCGCTGTCTAAATGGCTTAAAACTGCTCCGATCCCGTATGGGGATGCGTCGCAGGCTATGCAGAGAGGTTTGTCTTCTTTGTAGTGAGAAATTGTGGCGTTGCTGGAAAGCATTTGTTTGAGTGATTTGAAACTGTTTTCATGGGCTGTTGTCCACTGCCAGGCTGCCCCTTTATCGAGCAACCTGTGGAGGGGCTCTGCGATGGTTGCCTTCCCAGGTAAGAAGGCATGATAAAAATTTAAAAGCCCAAGGAAAGCCTGGAGCTCGGTTTTATTTTTTGGGGTAGGGGCGGCTTTGATAGCAAGGATTTTTGAGTTGGTGGGGTGGATTCTTTGCGAGTCGATTTTGTAGCCTAAGAAATCTGCGGATGGGATGCCTATGGAACATTTTTCACGTTTGAGTTTAAGCCCCGCTTTCCTAAATCTCGATAGTACCTCTTGTAGCCTGTCTGCTAAATTGTTTTCTGATTCCCCTGCGATGAGTATGTCATCGAAATAGGGGCAGACACCTGGGATTCCCTTTAAGGTTTTTTCCATGACTTCCTGGAAGATACCAGGAGCCACTGAGATGCCGAATTGGAGGCGGTTTACTTTGAAAGCGCCGCGGTGTGTGACAATGGTTTGGGCTTCAGCTGTTTCCTGAGTGACAGGTAGCTGAAGGAAGGCGTGCACTAGGTCGAGTTTGGCGAATATTGAGCCGGACCCTATTTCTGACAGCACGTCCCTGACTGCAGGTACTGGGTATGCATGGGGATTTAATGCGCGGTTTAGAGTTGCTTTATAATCCACGCATATTCTCACTCCCCATTTGGTTTAACTGGTGTTACGATGGGAGTTTCCCAGGTTCCCCCTTCTGTTGGTTCTAGGACCCCAAGGCTGACTAAGCGGTCTAATTCGGCCTCGATTTTTTGTTTCAGCGTGAAGGGGACTCTTCTTGCCTTAATGCGGATGGGACCTACCTCAGGTTTTAATTTGAGGTCTATAGGGGTGCCAGTATATTTGCCAAAACATCCGCAAACGCTTGGCAAACCTGTTGTAGTGTTCGGGATTGTATGCGGTTGGTGCCCTCCAGGTGAATGCCCAGAGCCTCGAACCAGTCTAACCCAATGAGGGTGGTCCTGGGTGCCTCAGTAACTTGGATCGTTAAGTGCCCAAGGAATTTTTTGTATTCTACTTTTACTTGTGCCTGTCCCTTTAATTGGATAGCGGCCCCCTGGAAATCTGCGAGGAGTATCTTGGAGGGCTGTAGGGGAATGCGGCGTCTGCTTTTAAAGCCAATTTTTTTGAGAGTGTCCCAAGATATTATTGAAACAGAGGAAGCAGAGTCGACCTCCATTTCACAGGGCACTCCTTGAATTTTAACCCAGATCTTAATTTTGGGTTGTAAATGGTGGATGGTCGAGATTTTCTGTTTGGCCCGAATGGACAATACTGCGGGCTGGGAATTTCTTTGGCGGGGGAAGGGACCTTGGTCCTACCTGCCGGAATTTCCTCAAGCTTGTGGAGGGTTTCCCGGTTCAAACTGCGGCACGCGGAGCGAATGTGCCCGGTCTTCCCACATCCGTGGCACTTGGCGTTTCTGAAATGGCATGTGGCTCTGGCGTGAGCCCCGCCGCAGCTGGCACACTTCGGTTTTGGGCCTGTGGAGGTGGGTCTTTGGCCCGGACCGGCTGGCTTGAATGGCCTGCGGTTCCTTCCATGGTCGGCGCTCATTTTGCTGAAGCGGGACATGATGTCGTCGACGCCAGTGTAGGTCTCCGGTTGCTCGTTGTCCGGTTCCCCGGCGTGGTGGACTGACCCGGCCGGGCTGCTTCTGAACACCGGGGAGCCCTCACGGTGGCTGTCCTTGTAGGCCATGATCTCTAATGTGAGTTGAGCGAGGTCCATCGTGGGTCTGGCTACCAATTTCCGCTGGAGCCGCTCATTAGAGAGACCGGCGATAACCTGGTCTCTGATGCGGTCTTCCAGGTCGGGAAATTGGCACCTGCGGGCAGCGTGACGTACCCCAGCGATGAAGGCTGTGGTCGTTACACCCGGTTGCTGGCGGCGGCGGGCAAAATGGAGGCGCCAATACAGCTCGGACCGACGGGGCATGAAGTGCTTGCTGAGGCGGTCGGTCAGCACGGTGTATGGGACGGTCGCGATGGGGTCAGGGCTGCAGAGCCCTACGGCAATGTCGTAGACGGCGGGCCCGCTGAGACACAGGAGGGCTGCAGCTTTGTGGCGGTCCTCCGTTATCTTGTTGACAACGAGGTAGCCTTCAATTTGTCCCCAGTGCGACTCCCATCCCTCGGGATGGCGGACGTCGAATTCTCTGACGTGACCTAAATTTGCCATGGGTCTGGTCCACAGTACTATTCAAGCTGCCGAAGGGTTCCTTTGCCCTCGTAGTGGCTTCAGCAGTGACTTGTCAGCGAGAGGGATCGGAACTCCTTCACGGTGTGACTTAGCTCAGCAGGCAGCTCTATAGTACTGGGATCCCATCCTCGTCGCCAGGTGAAATGTCTTTACAAAGACAAGAGCGAGACCGTAGGCAAAGGTTTATAAGTTTATTCGGTTCAGCTCCAGGCAGCTGACTGTCAAAACAATCCTGGCTTATATAGGGAACTGTCAAACATTGTAACCAATCAGGTAATAGTATTTTTCCCGCCGCTCGGGGAACAGCCAATCGACGAGCGGCATTCTGACAGCTCGGCGGCTGTCAGGGAATTCCTCTCAGCTGAGCGCTTAGCTCAGTTCGGAGGACCGGGTTGTGGACTGCGGATTTGACAGTTCCGGGAACTGTCAAATCCGGCGCATGCGTGTTTGGTCCCGGCAGCCCTTTTGACAGCTGTCATCGGGAATGGCAGCCGGCGGGGCGGTGCGCATGCGTGGTCGCTTTGGGCAGCCATTTGACAGCTGTCAACTGTCAAAGGTCTGCCGGCCCGGCGTTTTATCTGTAATCTGGAATCCCTCGGTTTCCAGATATGATTCAGATATGGGCATATAGATAGGGGTTCTCAACCTTTTTTAGATTGACCCCCTTCTGAACCTCATCTCAACCTTTTTTGGCTTTTGTACGTACTTATTTATAGGTTGTCTACTTGCAGTTTATAAAAGAGGAAGTACATCCCTAATCTATCCAAACATGCTTATCCACTCCTTGCTTCATTCTCGCTGAGTCTTCGGAAGGGCTGTTCCAATAGCTCAAAACCTCTAAACTGGAAGATCTTCTTTGCTTTCCCCCTCTATCATAGCTAATGCACTTCTTATAGCGGGAAGGAAGAAATATCTTTTTTTCCACCTCACTAGGTTTAGTTACACATTAGCCGAACCTTCCAGATTTAATTGTATAATTTGGAAATGCAGTTGAATGGTTTTGACAGAAGATTCAGGGGGAAAAAAGGATTGTATCATCAACAGATTTATTTAGCGCTGGCTCTTCTTTCCTCCATTCATTCCCCCCCCCCAATCCGTTGTGAAGGTTCATAGTTGAAATGCCTGGAGGGACCGCTTGGAGGCTTCAAAGGTGTTTTAACCATATTAAAAAAAAAATATGGGAAAACTGCAAGCGCTGTGGTGGGCTGTGGTTCATCCTCCTTCTCTCTTACATCCAAAGGCAAAAACTACCCACATCACAAGACGAACATCTTTTAAAATAAAATAACTTCAAAAGGCAGGCTGTCCTTTTAATTCAGCAGTGATGGGATGCAGCCGGTTCGTCTTCTTCTTTTTTCAAAAAGTATTTCTTTATTAAAATTAAGCATCCATCTTTCTTTAACATACAGGGATCTCTCTCTCTCTCTCTCTCTCTCTCTCTCTCTCTCTCTCTCTCTCTCTAATCTATCTATCATCTCCATTTCCCCTAATAACTGTGCTTTCTTGTCATACATTCTCAGAGAAAACCTTTTATGACAATAATTTCCCAGTGGTCTGTGTTTGGTAATTTTCTTCCTACAGAGCTTTTTAAAACAAACAATGTTTGTTTTAAATATAAGCTTTTTAAAACAGACTTAGTTGCGTGTGATTGAATATTTTAAAAACATATGTTCCTTTTCAATTGCATAGCTCAGAATTTTTAAAAAAGGGGGGCGGGGAGGGGGGGGGAAAGGAAGTATACATTTTGGACCAGAGAAGGAAGTCTGGATGGTGCTTGATTCTGTACCATTAAGTTGGTGTTGATTCTCCAGGACCACATAGATAGAATTTCTCCAGAAGGATCTATGTCCAGTCTGGAGAATTGGGTCTTTCAAAGGTTGTGTCACAGTGCAGTCGGTTTAACAGAACATCCCCAAATGCTCTCTTAGTGACCTGTGGTCATTTTCTTTTGCATCTGTAGTAAGTGTGCTCCCAAGCTTTCAACATATTCTATGGAATTCATTTAACATCCAATTTTATCAATGAGGAAGCCCTGTCGTTGCTGCCCCTATGAGAGTTCTTATGGTCTCAAGAAAATCAAAGATGGAAGGAGTCAATAAATAATAGACAAGGATGCTGTCGGGTTTAAATTTAATGTCAGGCCCAAAGAATCAAGAACAATACGTAGAGTTACTTTAGAGTACTTTCTTTATTGTTGTCCACTTACAGATAGAAACTTGCCAGACAAAACAGTAAAGTCATGAATGCACCAGCCTTTTGTACATGTATTGTGATGCCATGCACATGGTCCAAAAAACAGAGTTTACAATGCAATTCCACAACTAAAGCAGCAAATCACTGTGGATGTTCACGGGCTGAGAATAGGTCAGGTTGTTCCTTAGAATACCATCGTCTAATGAATTCAGCCAGGGCTTTTGCCGTTCTTTTTTCAGCACGGTCTGGCACAGATAAATGCAGTTATTCTCTCTCTATTACTATCAATAAACATTTGTTCATGGATGCTACTGTGTTCCATTGCCTGGCAGTGAGGGTGGAATATTTGCTGCCAGAAGTCATTTTTTTAAAAAAAAGACTTGTAAAATGAACTAGGAACTAGGCCTCACATCCTTTTTGCAGTTGCTACTGTGTGAGTTCATAACTGCTCTAAGTCACCGAGGGGGGGGGGGGAAACTGATGCGTGCCAGCAGCTTCAGGGGAAACATATGCAGAAAGGTTTTATTCTTACCTGGATTCTAATAGAAGAGAGAGCACAGAACAGAAACAAGAAATTTATTTTGATGTCTTGGAGGCATAAAACAATTTTCTGTTGTCTGTGCCTGTTACTGCACCAGGTCCTCCAGGCTCATATGCTGAATTTGTTAGCCTGTTGATGGTGCATTCTTGCCGAAAGCCATCAGTTGCCTTGTGTGGGTTTGAATTTTTAAAGAGGGATCAAAAAGCAGATTTTTTTTTCCGTTTCACCTCTGACAGACACTTGGTCAAATTCTAGGAGTTTGCAGATTTTTTTTAGATAGCCTGCTTTGCGATTGTCTTATTCAGATGATGTACAAGGGACGCGGTGGCTCAGTGGATTAGGACGCTGAGCTTGTCGATCAGAAGGTCGGCAGTTTGGCGGGTCAAATCCCGAGTGCCGCATAACAGAGTGAGCGCCTGTTACTCGTCCCAGCTTCTGCCAACCTAGCAGTACGAAAGCACGTAAAAATGCGAGTAGAAAAATAGGGACCACTACGGTGGGAAGGTAACAGCGTTCCGTGTGCCTTTGGCGTCTAGTCATGCCGGCTACATGACCACGGAGATGTCCTCGGACAATCGCTGGCTCTTCGGCTTTGAAACGGAGATGAGCACCGGCTCCTAGAGTCGGAAACGACTAGCACGCATGTGCGGGGGAACCTTTACCTTTTACCTTTACCTATTCAGATGATGTAGCCCAAAACTTAACTTTAAGATTGAAAAGGTAAATTGCAAAACTTTCCAATCATCAAGGAGATAATTTCAAAGGAGACATTGTTTGTAAAAAGTCTGAGGATGAGAAGTGAGTATTCTTCCAATGATTGACCGTCTGTCTGTGTTTGTTCAGAGTCTTCCATTTTGACTCTTTCCTTCTTTCTCAGCCAGCCAGTTGTTGTTATTACCTCTAGTGCTTGCTGCTTGCATTTTTAACCTTGCTTGATCTTTCCCCATGCTACCAACAGTCAGCTGGAATTAGGACACCGAAGCCCTGAGACTCTAAGTTCCAATTTATTGACAAGAAATCTAAATCAGGTGCCTTTAATGCATCCCCTGTTGGGAAGAGAGTTCCTTAATTAAAAAAAAAAGTTTGGATTTAAAGACTGGTCAATAAAGGTTGTCCATCATTTCTGGCTATAAAGATAAGCTCCCAAAGAGAGGAGCAAGAACAAATGAGCAGAAGGAGAAAATGTAAGAAGTGGAATTCAGGGGAAGCAACTCCACCTTATAAGTTCCTTATTTGCTGAGAAGTTTAATTAATTTTTAATTAATTAATAATCAATTATGTTGACTGTGCGTTTTGATGCTTCAGTTGTAGATGAAGACTGAGTTAGGTCATGAGGAAAAGCCCGACCTAAAATCATCCAGCAAATTTGTGGTTTTATTTTGATGAGCTTGACACCTACAAGAACTTCTATTTAATTCTGATTTCAAGAATTTCATGAGTTTAGAGATGCTTTTGCTGAAAAGGCACGCTTCAATTGAAAAGTTATTCAATCCAACTCTGATTAAAGATAAAAGTAAATACTTTTTTTCTGCTTTCCCCCCTATGATGTTGTCTTCACCTTGTCTCCATTTCAGTGATCAGTGCTTTTTTTGTAAAAGAAAAAGGTGCCGGAACTCACACGTCATACAACCCACTTTGCCTACCCTACAAGGTTCCATCCAAAAAAGGTGCCGGAACTCCGTTCTGAGTGTTCTATGAGAAAAAAAGCCCTGCCTGTGATAATATGTTCCTTTCAACTCTGTAGGCATTCAGAACAGCCTCTAGGTACAAACAAAAGCTGATATCTGTGAGAGGACAGGTGACTGGCAGGATCTGGGCACAGCGTGATAAAGAGGGCACAGAACGTAGTAATTAGGGCAACCAATGTGACATTGAGGATGGGATTGGGGGCTAGAGCCGTTAGATCTTGGGATAGTTAATTTCTTTCTTTCCATCACCAGCAAGTCATTCCCCTCTTCCAGCTTCATCTACATGGATATTAAATGATAAAGGAACATAATGGCCAGGAGAAGAATAAGGAAATCAATGACATTCTTCTAGTATCTTTTTCCTTTAAAACATGGTCTTCATCAACCCCCACCAGCCGTGGCTTCCCTCTGTACTCCACTTAAAAACTCACACTAATTAGCTTAATCAATCACCCAGAAAATCATCATTGCCATTTTAAACTCCTCTCACCTCCCTCTCTCTGCAGCCCCCCCCCACCCTCCAGGCAACCCATCTATCTTGTCTTGCCTCCTTGCCCATCTCAGCAGGAGGTTTGTGATTGCATTCAGCCTTGCCCTCCCCAGATGTACCATCAGGGACTAAAGAGACGAAAAGGCTGAAGGATCTTCACTGATGCAAGTTCCCTGGTAGTGTCCCATGTAAGCATCCTCAGAGGACGCATAAACAGCTTTTATATGTACAGTATGAAAGCTGAAGGGACCTTCCCTAGAGCTTTTACTGCAGGAGAGTTAGCATCCACCTGTGTGGCAAGGGCACGTAAAATAGACTTCTATATAGCGATCTGGATTTTTCAGTGTTATATTCAACATTGAGCAATTCAGTTCTCCCAGCATCTCTGTTTTCACCATTGCTATAAATGGAGTTGCTTCGCCAATCGCCGAAGCCAATACATTGATTAAATAAATTTTGAATAGTCTTCTACAGGGCATTGGTCTCTGTTCTTCCCCTTGGACTTTTAACTCCTTATTGTCCCCAGTCAGCATGCTCAGCAAAGATAATGCGAATGTATCCTAAGACATTGGGAGAACAGCACAAGGCATTTGAACAAGGAATTTGACAATGCATTTTTGTATGAGCCAAGTGCTCACCTCTGAACAATGGAGGCAGCTGAGACTTTTGTGAGGTTCACATGGCTCCTTTGAAAGCTGTTCCCCGTTGATTGCACATGTGTGTACATGCAGAGTCATCTTGCTTTACTGATATGCCAATAGACATATTGGTGGCGCACACACAGTCGTGCTATGGGTTTGAGAGAAGTACAGAATAACAGAGTAACAGCATTGGAAGGGATCTTGGAGGTCTTCTAGTCCATCCCTGCTCAAGCAGGAGACTCTGTGTGATTCCAGACAAATGGCTATTCAATCTCTTCTTAAAAACTTCCAGTGATGGAGCACCCAAAACTCTTGAAGGCAAGCCGTTTCACTGATTGATTGTTCTGTCAGGAAAATTCTAGGTTGGACCTCTCCTTGATTAATTTCTATCCATTGCTTCTTGTCTTGACTTCAGATGCTTTGCAGTGCTTTATTCAAACTAATGTGCACAGTGAAGTGTACCTCCCCCCGCCCAATATTTTGAACAACATTTCTGGAGATTTGAGAAAGATGTTGCAGATCAGATCCCACCTCATCCATTTGTAACTCTGACAATGGATTTTACCTGCAACGGTAGGAAGAAATAAAGCTACAATTGTTTGGTGGAGTATCCTAGATTAAATGAGAATGTGTTTCCAGGTCTGTAATTGTAGATGTGAAAAGTGAATTTTGTGCACTGATCGCTTGCTAGCCATAGGGATCGTGATGGTCAATATGATTTTATTTTACTTGAATGTCCTTATAAAGTGGTTTAAAATGAAATACAATAGTCAGGACCAATATCTTACTGAAAGGAGCCTTGGTGGACCAGTGGGCTAATGCCTCCTTAAGTAACACCAGCTGCCTGCAATTAGTGCAGGTTCGCATCCCACCAGGCTCAAGGTTGACTCAGCCTTCCATCCTTCCGAGGTAGGTAAAATGAGGACCCAGATTGTTGGGGGCAATAAGCTGACTTTGTAATAATGCTGCTTGGTGTGTGTGTGAAAGCCCTAATAAGCAGGCATATACATAGAATGAAGGCTATTGCTAAGCACATTGGTTTGTGCTTAAATTGTAAGCCGCCCTGAGTCTTCGGAGAAGGGCGGGATATAAATGGGATTAAAAAAAAACAACCGATGTGTTACAGGTTTGATTTATATAGTTTAGTAGATAACCCATGACCCACTGGGTCATTGTTTGGCAGATATTTCATCAACTAACTGATAAACAGAATGACCATGGGTGGACAAAAAAATGCTGTGGGGACAGGAGTGAGGTCTGATTTCCTGCTGACTGCCCCATTGTCTTTGCTTGTAGGAAGCTGACAGGGAGTGTCATAAATCACAATCATGTGACCACAGCTGATTGTGGCAGTGTGGCAATGGCCACAACTTTGCCAATACATTGGTCTGAAGATCCTTGGAATTTCGATCCCACTGGAGTAATGGGTCCCAGATTTTGGACACATTATTTAAATTAGCCCACTTTGATTAAAAATGGATGCATTCTTTTGTCTAACTGAAGGTTATAAATGGACCAGAGAGTTTTTAGTAGTATACAGTATAGATGAAAATGGGCTGCATTGAAGATTATATTTGTCAAAGCTTTGTACCAGGTACAGCAATTAAACTCTCTTCATAGTCCATAGTCCATTGGCGTTGGGTGACCAATAAACAATTTAAACAAACAAACAAATGGAAGGGATATTGTACCCCAAATGAAAATCTTCCCCAGTTATTCCAACTTTCCAGAACCTAAGCACAGGGAAGAAATTGATCTATTCTGCTTCTCGTGATCCTTGATATGGTAAAGCTCTGGCATTGGTTGATATTTAACCCTAACCCTGGCACTGACAATATTTAAGTGAATAGCCACCACTGGTATCCCTTCAGTATGTAATAGTTGGCTGTTAGGCTATTTTTCAAATATATCTTCCATGCTGAGAGAAAGATTTGGGTCAAGATACTTATATAGGCTTCTGCACCAACTAGCTATCAAAGCTAATAGCTGTTAAACGAGCTGCTCTCCATAATGGCTTTAAAAAAAATCTAATAAATAAAAATCAGACTCCAAACTGTCTGCTGCATTTAACTTTTAATCGTGCTAAATCTCTCTCTGTGTTTTAAGCCCTAAAACAAACTGCCTTTGTAATTATCACTTTGTTAATACCAACGTAAAACTTTCTCTAAGCTACATTTTATTTGAATTGGTTTTAGTCTACAAAAATGAAGCCAAGAATATCTTAATAATGATGGTGGTTTTAATATGGGCTACAAAGCACTGGGCTGACCAACCAGTTCAGATGTCAATATGGAGAGCAGCAAAGGGCAACCTCAGTGTGGAGGTATCCATGGTATGAAGAGCTGTCCAAGTGAAGAATCCATAAGAAACGAATCCAAAGCCCATCAGCACTATCTGATAGCAAATTGAGCTGGTCTACAGACTACTTAGCTGCAGTCCTTCCAACTCTGGGGAGATGTATTGTATGTCTATTAACCTGGCTGTAATCATCTGAAATGTGCATAGGATACATATAATTTAGCAAACGTTCATATCTGGATCTCCTGTTGCCCCCTTTCTTAGTGGATACAAGGCATGAATAGCTATGTGATGTGAAAGAATGAAACCCAAGTTTAATACACAATCTACAATCTGTAGCCAAATCAAGGCAGTTGGGTCTTTGCTGTTCTCTGAACTTGGTTGTTTTCTTGCAGACATTTCATTATCAGAGTAGGTTATATTATCAGTGCAAGGGAGAGTGAGGTTTGTTGACTTTTTAAATATAGAAGCTTGCTCTGCCAATCTTGATGGGAATTTTAGAAACAATGGTTTCTTCCCTCATTATCTGTATTGTTTCCTGTTTATCTGATTGCTAGCAGGGAAGTATTCTTGACTGTTTTTTTTAGCTCCTAAACATTTGATTGTGCTTTGATTGTGTGAACTTAAATAGAGTTTATCTCTATGTGTCTATTGATGACTTATTTGTCTAAATGCCAAACTTGAAGGAATTTCCAAGCATTTTTAGATTTGGCTTGTTCTAAGACGCGGTGGCTCAGTGGGTTAGGACACTGAGCTTGTCGATCAGAAGGTCGGCAGTTTGGCGGGTCGAATCCCGAGTGCCGCGTAGCAGAGTGAACGCCTGCTACTCATCCCAGCTTCTGCCAACCTAGCAGTTCAAAAGCACGTAAAAATGCAAGTAGAAAAATAGGGACCACTACAGTGGGAAGGTAACAGCGTTCTGTGCACCTTTGGCATCTAGTCATGCCAGCCACATGACCACGGAGACGTCCTCGGAAAAGCGTTGGCTCTTTGGCTTTGAAACGGAGATGAGCACTGGCCCCTAGAGTCGGAAACGACTAGCACACATGTGCGGGGGAGTCTGTACCTTTACCTTTTAAGACATTAACAATTTGCAGGTTGAAACTAGTTCAATCTGTTGATGGGATGCATGTTTAAGGACTTCATGTATTCTGACAGCCAGCTGGTGTTTGTGGATCCATCCTTTTCAACTTTGTATCTGCCTGTTCTACATAAGTGGTTGTTGAGTCCTTACATTGGTTTGCATAAGATGTTAAGGAAGAATTTTGTTGGCTTATATGTGACAGTGACGCTTAGTAGTCTGTTGGGTTGTCTTAGAGATATTTTTGACATACAGGAATGTTATCCTTTTGGTAGTTTACACTCATTGATTGTGGAAGGTTGTATAGACAGGCACATTTTGTTGAGGTTTTGTGGGTATTTATTATGTTGGAAGATGTATGGATGGTCAGTTTTTTTCTTCTTTTTTGATATCTCAGATTACTACAGTGTGTTTGTGCTCATTTAACTAATGTTTTTATGCAAGTCCTCTTATGGGTGGTTGGATGGTTGCCCAAAACTGTCTGATAATGAAAGTCTACAACACAACAGTCAAACTTAGAGAGCACCAAGAATCAAACACTTCAGCACCCAACCACAGATATTCTCTTCTATTAGCATCAAGACAGTGAGCAGAATCTTGCATGGTCCCGAGTGAAACTTGATTCTTCATGAACAATAGTTTCATTGTTGTCTTGCATCACCTTCTCTGCACTGTTATAGCAAATAGTAAGGTTCTAGGAGTCATTGTAGTTCCACTTTCTTGGTACTGATTCCCTCAGCTGGTTATTGCCAGCCACCCCTCACTGGACAGGTTACGGCTGCTTCTCTGAGTTCCAATTCCAATTCCACACTCTGGACATACCTCTGCTTCTATTGAGTTCCTCTAATTAAAAATGCACCGTGGATAAGTATTTACAAATTATCATTTTTCATTTGATAACTTATTAGTATGCAATGGTAAATAAACTCTTCAGGGGAAGGTAGAAAGATGGAGTTACTCTGGATTTATAACCTTGGATTACAGATATGTGCTCACATTCCATTTATCAACTGGCAGTCTACTAATGCAATGGAAAGACTGATGAATATTTCTGTGATCAAAGTAATATATTTGTTTTAAAATTAGGCCAAATATTGTCTGTAGGTAATAGGTGCGTTTTTGTGTGTGTGTGTTTGTGTGTGTGTGTGTGTGTGTATTCTCTTCCTTCTCTTTCTCCTTCTCTTTCTCCTCCTATTTCTTCACCTCCCTGTTCTGTACCAGCCTGCTACCGGTCCTGCAGAAAAGGCAGGGACAACCCCTTTTACAATAAGGCAAGAGGCTGGAATTACGCCTGCCAAATTTATTACTATAAAAACAAACAAGACACGAACCAAGAAACCGGAGCTTTAAGAAACACAAACTATCCAAGCGGTTGCCTTCAGCAAACCAGCCCTCCCCACACATTCCCCTTATATAGAGTTCAGGGCGTGGCTTCTCTCTGCCTCCTTCCGAGAAGCCCCATTGCCTTCCTCTGTCTACTCCTAATTGACTGCCTCCTGCGTCGGGCGTCCTTGAACAGGGCCAGCTGTGGGTCATCTTCATCCACGCTGTCAGGCTCACACAGCTGGGTCTCCGTGGTGACCAAGTGGGAGGAGCCTGGCTGAGGGCTCTCATCAGCAAGATCTTCAACCCCCTCAGCAAGGTCTTCAACCCCCTCAGCAAGGTCTTCAACACCCCCCTCCTCCTCCTCTGAGTCATCCGACCCAACTGCCAAACCCACAGGCTGACCCTGAATCACAACACTCCCCTCCTTCCCAAGGAAGACCTTATACCATCCCTTATACCAAATGGTTCTCCAGTATATTTTTGAAAATGTCCAGTGAGAGAGAACCAACAATTTTAGGAGGCAAGCTATTCCATTGATTAATTGTTCTCACTGTTAGAAAATTTCTCCTTACTTTTCTAGAATGGACCTCTCTTTAACAAGCTTCCACCCATTACTTCTTCTCCTGCCCTCAGGTGCTTTGGAGAACAGGTTGTTCCCCCTCTTCTCAGTGACAGCCCCTCAAGTACTGGAAGATAGTTACCATGTCCCCCCTCCCCAATTTTTCTCTTCAATAGCTAGGACATACCTTGTTCCCCCAACCATTCATAATACGGTTTAGACCCTTTATCATCTTTGCTGCTCTTCGTTGCACACCTTGCTCTTATCTACAAGTGATTGGTCAGTGTCTCACTACCTTCAAATTCTCCTTTAAGAAAGCACAACTTGGTCCACAGTACATATTACTGCTTATTTTGCTGCCCCTTCCCCAGGGCTGCTATGAATAAACAGTTTGAGTTCACCACGCGGCCAAGGTGACAATCGAATGCTGCTAATCGCTGGCTTAATGGTTTTTAAAATTCTTTTAGCAGCATCTTGAGGAGGGTGCCAAAAGCTTATGGCTTAGAAAGAAGCCTGATTTCACTTTCTTGCAAGTGTTATGCAAACACACACACACACCTTCCTCACCCCAGCTCTTTATGTGTCTGTTCAAAAAGGACAGTGAGGAGGGATTCATTTAACAAGCTACCCAACTCAGAAATAATTCTACCCATCAGAAATGTTCTGCTGCTTTGCCTGTTCTTTTCTTGAAACTGGATTATTGTATCTCGTATCATTTTGTTGGAGGTTGGAAAGCAAATATTGAACATGAATACGTGGACAATTCTTCTAATAACCTGAAAAGTCATAGACACTTGGAATGCTTCTTTTATATTTTCCTCAAGTACAGATAATAATTTTCCTTGCTATTTTAATTCAGTACCTTTTTCAGGAAAGTGATCACCTACATGTTCTGCACAAAGGGGCATACACTATCAAATGGAGAGAGAATACACATCACAATAGGAAAATCTGTGATCAGGTTAGTTGTATGTCCAGTTTGCATTTCAAGCTACTAGTGGCCTCTGACTTTTAATTTGAATAATTGTTGAGCTCTAAAATTAAGATTTTTATGGTAAAGGCTCTCAGATCAAGGCCTGTCCCCTGTAATGTCCTGGCCCTATTTTTTGTGTTCTTGGACAGGTGTATAATAATAATAATAATAATAATAATAATAATAATAATAATAATAATAATAATAATAATAATAATAATAATAATAATAATAATAATAATAATAATAATAATAATAATAATAACAATAATAATAATAATAATAAAAGAGTTGGAAGGGACCTTTGAGGTCTTCTAGTCAACCCACCTGCTCAGGCAGGAAACCCTATACCATTTCAGGCAAATGGCTGGCCAGTCTCTTCTTAAAAACTTCCAGTGTTGGAGCATTCACCACTTCTGGAGGCAGGTTGTTCCACTGGTTAATTGGTCTAACTGTCAGGGAGTTTCTCCTTAGTTCTAGGTTGCTTCTCTCCTTGACCATCCGTTGCTTCTTGTCCTGCTTTCAGGTGCTTTGGAGAATAGCTTGCCTCCCTCTTCTTTGTGGCAACCCCTGAGATATTGGAACACTGCTATCATGTCCCCCCTCACCCTTCTCTTCATTAAACTACACATACCCAATTCCAGCAACCGTTGTTTATATGTTTCAGCCTCCAGTCCCCTAATCATCTTTGTTGCTCTTCTCTGTACTCTTTGAATTTGAATATAAGGAAAAACTTCCTGAAATAGGATCTATACTGCAATGGAACAGTCCATTGGTGGAAGTTATGGCTTCTTCATTTCTGGAAAAGAGGGTGGATAGACACTTCTTAAGGATGGTTTAAGGATGATTTCCCTGTACTTTGCAGATGGCTGGACTAGGTGATGCTTGTACAGATAGTTTTCAACTTACAACCATTCATTTCTTCAAAACTACACTAGCACTGAAAAAGGGGACTTGCAACTGGTACTTACACTTAAAACCATCACAGCATCCCCCTGGCCATGTGATCAAAATTCGGGTGCTTGGTAATTGGCATGCATCGACAATGGTTGCAGCATCCTGGGGTCACATGATCAATATTATGCAGTGATTTGCTTAACAACTGTGGCAAAAAGATCATAAAATTGGGCACAATATAGTTAATAACTGCTTTGCTTAACAATGAGAATTCTGGTTCTATTTGTGGTTGTAAGTTGTGGGCTGTCAGTAATGCCTTGCAACTCCATCATTTTAGGATTCTATGTAATAGTCTGCATACAAACAAAAATTGGGGATTGTTATTTCAAGCTACTCAACACTATCTTCTTCTTCTACCTTGTCCCTCTGAGGATTTTAATAGTTACTCTTCTAACAGCTATTACTTTTCATGACATCAACAGCAGCTCATAAAACAAGAAGTAATGGATGGAAACTTATCAGTGATAGAACCATCCTAGAACTAAGGAGAAATTTCCTGACAGTGAAAACAATTAATCAGTTGAATGGCTTGCCTCCAGATGTTTTGCACTCTCCATGTTGTGTACTGGGTTTCTTGCAAGCAGGAGGCAAGACGAGAGGGTTCAAACAGGAACATTGCTTTATTGTAGAACAGGAACAAAACTTTTAACCAAGGCTTCTTTGCAGCTACTTGTGCGGCTGGCCACTAGGTGGCAGCCAATAGGTTTGAAGGAACCTATTGCCACCCTAGAGCCAACCAATGATGGTCCTGGAGACTGCATGTCTGGGAAGCCAGCGACCGTTACACAGACAGCCTGATTAAGCAATCTCAAGCAGCATTCAAAGACATGTGGAAACAGTTTAAGTAAATAGGCCCAATACATTACACTTCATCACTGGAGGTTTTAATGAGGAGACTGGACAACCATTTGTCTGAAATGGTATAGAGTTTCCTTCTCAAGCAGGGGGTTGGACTAGAAGACCTCCAAGACTTTGCAACTCTCCTAATTCTGTTAGATCAGTAGGCATGTGATGAAACACAGTGATTCAACATCCGATTTGCTTCTTCCTTCAGTTTGCTCTCCACTGCTTTGAACATGTTTATACTGTCCTGCCTTCTGCAACTTTATCACCTGGAGCAAGGTGAAACTACTTAAGGCTCATACTTTTAAAAAAATCTCCTTTAGAGGTCAGTCTGCTTTAAATGGCTGAGGAATTTTTTTTTTGTAGGCTGAGATTTCCTCATATATTAATGAACAACCTAAACCATGTTTCTGGCACAGATTCCCTACAGAGGGCTGTCATCAAAGAAAGATGCGCTCATTATTTTCCATGGTGGTGGTGTATGTGTGGGAGTAATGCGGAAACTACTGTTTCACCTCATGCACTAAATTAGCTTAATTAAATATCTGGGAAAGAGGGGGAGAAAAGTGTCCTACATGATAATATTAATTTGCCTGCACATTTGATTATGAGATGAATAAACTGTTTCTCCAGTTCTTCAATGAATAAGATGTCACCAAAAAGGGGTGGGGTGTTTTTTTTTGGTTGAGCTGCCTTTCCTTTGCTTATAAAAGCATGGGTCCAGTGCCTAGCTTTTAATTATAAATATAAGATTTAAAATTTGGAGTGATCTTAAAGCTAATAGAATTGTTACATGCAAATGAATTGAAAAAGAACCAGAGTAGGAAAAATCCCTGGTTAATGGCTGGCTCAGGAATTCTGGGAGTTGAAGTCCACGAGTCATAAAAGAGCCAAGGTTGCCTACCCCTGGTATAGGCTTACAAGAGGCTATTCAACAGATTTAGTAATCCAGGGATGTGGACAAAATGGACGCTCAAAATTCTCCATCCATTTGTGATATGGTTCCCACCACAGTTCTTCACCCTGTAGTGGGGGCCATGTCAGAAATTTCCTTCCACGAATGGAACAGTTTCAACATTTTATTTAAGATGAGGCTGAGTATTCTCTGAGACATTGGTAATTGATAGCAACTTAGAATAGAATTATTATTTAGTTTTCCTTCCTTTGTAACTGCAGCGGTAATAACTATGCCGGTATTTCCAGATCAGTATTCACCAATGTGTACCATATTATATCACCTACATGGGCAATGCACTAGGACAGGGTGGTCCACACAGAATACTATGGTCTCCGGCCTCAGTTCAGGACAAAATAACTAATTTTCAGAGCTATGATTCTGGGCTCTTTTTAGGAGAAGCGAGGGTGGAAACAACTGCATTCTGCAAGGTAAAACATATCAGGTCCCATGCTGAAAACCTCATTTTGTCCCTTCTACAGAAGGCAAAAAGGGGCTTAAGATGTTCACTCATGTTAGCAGATGCACCATCTGGCAGCTTTCAGAAGCAAAAAAAGAACATCAAGGTGATGCATAGACCTGTATGCAATGAAGCAAATGGGATTTGGAGCATGCATCCATGTGGACTGAGCACCTGCTGGCAACACCTAAAAACATTAGCATGTTTTCCTGGCCTTGTATATTTGCCTTTGACAGCTGGGCAGAGATGCTTGGATGGAGGTGTTCTCAAGACTTGTTATGCCTGTGCCCCAAATTACATTTCTTCATCCCTACCTTCATCTCATTAGTAAAGCTACCATGCCTGAGATGCAAAAAATAGTTAACTATCTAACAGTCCAATTTAACTCACAGGATTGTTGTTGTTGTTATTGTTGTTGTGGCGAACATAGGAGGATGAAGGTGTGTTGGATATGTTTTCTGCCTTGAGGTATTTGTAAAAACAATAAAAGCAGGATAGATAGATAAAAACAAGCAAGCAAGCAAGCAAACAACAGTACAGGGAGTGTTCTATATTTCTGATACCCAGACTGATTGATTTATCTGATTAGATTTGAAGACTGTCTGACTTCCAGCTGATTTGATTCCAAATAGGCAACTACAGATTTTCTTAACTTCCCCTCTGTAGGGAAGACACGAGAGGGACAGGAAGTGGGAAAGTAGGACAAAAAAAAAGGCAGCTACATCTTTGGAGAAATGAATTTAAAATTAAAACATTCTGGTTTTAAAATTTGATGAATGAATGAATGCAATTATAAGTTTATTGACTTTGAACAGGTTATTTGTGCGGTGCAAATACAGCCAATCAGGATTTCACAAGGCTGTTTCTTGGAATCTGAACATCTGAACATATCTGATGATGTGTGCAGTACCTATGAAATATTAGGTGTGAGAAGTTAGTACTGGTAGTAGAATCATCTATTGAGCTCTGTACAGGCTCTAATATCCAAGAGGAATACATAGCTCAAATCCTGAACATAAATTAAAGAAGATGAGAAGAGACCGCAACATTTTGTTGAATCGTCTTAGGGTGTTGATTCATTGGTGAGGGTATTCATGGGTTAAGGCTGCACTGAGTTTGACAATTGCTCATCATATGTATCTCACATGTGACCAGATTCTGACACACCTTGGTACATGTGAACCATCCATATGAATTTGTGAGCAAACATGCTTGTATTTTCCTGACATAGAAATATATAGGCCAGTCACTCTCCCTCACTCCATGATGTCAGGTTTGGGTGACAAGCTGGTTAGCCAATTCCTCTTATAATAAATGGATTAAAATTTGGTTGATTGAAACCAAGCAGGCCCTGTGGGAAAATTTTAGGAAGAAAAAAAATCATTCATTATAAAGACACAAGGTCAAGTGACTCAGTAGGATCACACTGGCCCACATAAATTATCTTTTGCTAACTGACAAATTCTGCTTCTCTGGGGCAGGCTTTGAGAGAAGTACCATTTCTACAAATTAGAGTTGCTGTACACGTAACATCCTCTCTGATGCCTGCCACCACAAAATAGATGTTAGCTTGGTTGCTTAATAAAAAAATTACTTATTTCTGAACTATAACAGTAGACTTTTTGAGGTATGACAGTAGTCAATAAATTCAATCTGGATTTGGGGCAAAATCAGCCCTGGTTCCTTGATTAAGTACTTTATCTGAGAAAGAGCTAGGGCAGATCTATCTCATTGGCCTTTGATGGTATTGACTTCGTCTAGACCAGGGTCTTCAAATTTGGCCCTTTTATGACTTGTGGACTTCAATTCCTCAGTCAGCATGCCTGGCTGAGGAATTCTGGGAGTTGAAGTCCACAAGTCATAAAAGGGCCAAGTTTGAAGACTCCTGTCGTAGACCATCTGCTTGAGTTGGGAATTCCAGATACTTTCTTGCAGTAGCTCTCTTTTAATTGCAGGGGCAGTTTCTGATAGACCTAAATCAGGTTGAACAGTGGCTGCTCTTGACTCATGTTTCGATGCAACAGTGATCTGTGGGTGAATAAGCTAATGTGGGTAAGTAGTTGTGAGGTTCCCAGTTCTTAACAACACTACACTCCTCTTTAGACCAATACACACTTGCATGTTTTTTTTAAATGTTACCATTTGTGAAGATCTAGGTAACTTCTCTGACAATAACCATTTACATCCAGTTTTGTTTATTGGTGGCCTATCTGCAGAGAGAAAACCTTGTCAGTTGGATACATGCACTTGTAACCTCATGATTGGGTTTTTTTAACATGGGTTCTATGGTCTTCATCATGCAACCATTGAACTGGGTGAAAGGGATGGAGGGGGGGAAAGGAGTTTTTATATATAAGTAATACGATCAACAGTGGGGAAGTGATTTCATCCCAATCCTCCTCCCTCAGCCATGTCGTGCAAACAGGGATTACAGTAGACCAGACATGTCAAACTCATGACATCATGTGGCATTGCGCAACATATCAGTACAGTTTTGCCACTGCCGGCAATGGGGTGAGCACAGCTTCTGCATGACGCATCTGGCCCATGGGCCATCAGTTTAACACCCCTGCAGTAGCGGATTAACAGAGGATTAATCAATTCTCTCTTTTTTTGGTTCTTGTTTGCATATCCTTTTGATTTGATGATCCTGACTTCTGAAATTTTATTTATTTATTGAAAAAATTAATATACCATGGTACCTTGGTACTCATTGTTAATTGGTTCCAAGAGGCATGATGAGTAGTAAAAATGATGAGTATCGAACAAACTTTTCCCATAAGGAATAACGTAGTGAGTCACAAGGCAGCCAAACCAATTCTAGCTTGTGCATTGAGTACCAAACAAATGATGGGTACTGGGACAAACTTTTCATGTCAAAATGTGTTGAGTGCAAAATTCAATGAGCTTCAAAACACTTGAGTATCAAGGTACCACTGTACAATAAAACTAGGGGTGGCTTTCATTAGTTAGATGGTTACAGAAAAGCTTCTTGTCTCCTGCCTAAGCTTTATTGCTTTATTTGTTTTATTTGGGCCATAAAACAAGGCACGTTGTATCCTGCATACCACTTATGGGTTATTGTAAAGATAAATAGTTAAGATACATTCTAAAATAAAAATTAAATATTCTGAGTTTGTTTCATGGTAATCTTTTTCTTATTAAGGTTTATGACTGAAATTAGAAATACATCAAGGTATTAAGAATTAATTAGGTGTATCACCAGCTAAAGAAATCTGATTTGATTAATATCTGGGTTCATGAATCAGTTATTTAATCAAATATATTTGCATAACTTTTGCATGTAAAAATTACCTTTTTGAAGGCAAAAACTGGTTCCTCTATCTTTCAGTGGTACCGCAGAAGTTATCAATTGGTCAGGTATTGATTTTTGGACTTTTTAATATTTTAAGAAGGGGTATCCATATTGAAATCAAACTGAGAGCCAGTTTGATCCAGTGGTTAAGGCACCAGGCTAGAAAGCAGGAGACCATGAGTTCACCAGGCTCAAGGTTGACTCAGCCTTCCATCCTTCCGAGGTAGGTAAAATGAGGACCCAGATTGTTGGGGGCAATAAGCTGACTTTGTAATAATGCCGCTTGGGTGTGTGTGTGTGAAAGCCCTAACAAGCAGGCATATACATAGAATGAAGGCTACTGCTAAGTTTGTAAAGCCGCCCTGAGTCTTCGGAGAAGGGCGGGATATAAATGGAATTAAAATAAAAAATAAAAATAAAATAAAATACCGCCTTAGCCATGGGTGTCTTTGAGCCAGTCACTCACTCAGAGCCCAACTCACCTCACAGGGCTGTTGTAGGGAAAATAGGAGGAGGATCACGTGTTGGATATGTTTGCTGCCTTGAGCTATTTGTAAAAACAATACAGGCAGGGTACAAATTAATAAATAAATAATGGAAATAAATACGTTATTCTGTACTGCATGTAAATAATAATAAACCTTTATTGTCAAAGTACAACATGTGTACATTGAGATTAGCTGAGCCTCCCCCTGTGCTCTCTCCCCCCAACACACAATGACAACAAACCCTCCATCCCACCACACCATGTGAACCAACTACACCACACACCGGCCTCCCAAGTCAATTCTGCATAAGATTATGTCCCATTTAAAAGCCTAACAGCCCACAGATAAAAACTATTCTTCAGCCTGTTGGTACGGCTGGCTATATTCCTATATCTCCTACCGGATGTTAGGAGAGTAAAGAGATACCGTCCAGGGTGTGAGTTGTCAGGAGAAACCCTGACAATCACTAGTGCTGGCGATGTGATCAAGTCAAGTAATGAAACCTCTGCAAGCAAAAAGCCGAGCTCAGAGAGCAGCAAGGCCGCCTCCCCCCCCCAGTTGAGCCTGAGCTACAGATACTCTTTTATTGGGTAAAGATTTTAACCACGGCTACATGCCATTTTCCTAAAACCACTTCTTGGCCACACAGCACCATATTTACATTCAGAATTCTGACGGTTGCATGCACAAAAAATGCTCCCTGATATTTTCATCCAGTAGGAAAAGAAAAAAAAAATGCCACAAAATTAGAAGATGTTGGAAAGGAAGTGGAGTCGACGCACGTTTGGAGTGGATGCTTCTCCGTTCTGACTTTGCTTTCACGGCTCACGGTTCCTCTGCTGCTTTTCTTGAGGCGTTTTCTCTGCTCAGCAGCGTTTGGGCAAGAAAAGCAGTGTGTGAAGGAAAACCCAGCATGGCTTTTTCACATGACTGCGGGCTAACGGACAAGAACAGACCCCCTGGTCTCTGGAGCTTGAGGTCAGTGCTCCACGCAAAATGTTTTGCCAGCTTGGACACGGCGAGGCCGGTTTTAAGTGGAACCCATCCTCCTCTCTCCTCTTTCGCCAGGAAAACAAAAGGCACTGCCTTTAAAAGGGCAATCCTGAAACAGGGCTACGTAAGGTGGGCTGCTCTTGATTCGGTCTCATCAAACAGAGCAGATGGCTGTTGCGTGGTTTTTAACTGAGCAATTTGGTATTAAAATTTAGCAAGCCAGGTTGTCCGGTTTATTTTCCAGCACTCTGTATCTCAAGTTGAGCAAAGGTATATTAAAGGTAAAGGTAAAGGTTCCCCCGCACACGCGTGCTAGTTGTTTCCAAATATAGCTAGCTGCTATATTTGTCAAAGCTTTATGGATGGGGTAGTGTGGTGTCTGTGCCTTGTCTATTTGTCTGTAGATATTTTTGTTAATAGACTATGAAAAGGCAAAGGATCAGGTATAATTGTCAGTACATCATTTTGGATAGCATAAAGTTTGTAGTTTTCTGAAAAGAAAAAGGTAAAGGTTCCCCCGCACATGCGTGCTAGTCGTTTCCAACTCTAGGGGCCAGTGCTCATCTCCGTTTCAAAGCCGAAGAGCCAGCGCTTATCCGAGGATGTCTCCGTGGTCATGTGGCCGGCATGACTAGACGCCAAAGGCGCATGGAACGCTGTTTCCTTCCCACTGCAGTGGTCCCTATTTTTCTACTTGCATTTTTACGTGCTTTCGAACTGCTAGGTTGGCAGAAGCTGGGACGAGTAACAGGCGCTCACTCTGCTACGCGGCAGTCGGGATTCGACCCGCCAAACTGCCGACCTTGTGATCGACAAGCTCAGCGTCCTAACCCACTGTGCCACTGTGTTCCTGGTAAAGATATATTAGTTTAACACTAATGTATGTTGCCCGAATCATCTCTGCAGCTCCCCCCATTAAAACGGGGAGACATCTGAAAATAGGTTCCCCAGAATAAAGGAATGATTGTAGAAAAGGCAAAGGAACCTCAAATTTCATCATTTATAACTAGTTGAGAAAAAGGTTATTTGGAAATCCTGCACATATTTATTTAGTGAGCTGCTAGAGTCCTACAGGTAGTCCTCAACTTAGGACCACAGGTGAATGCAACATTTCTGTTGCTAATCAAGACAGTTGTTAGGTGACTTTTGCCTCATTTTATAACCTTTATTGCCACAGCTGTTAAGTGAACCAGTTGTTAAATTAGTAACACAGTTGCTAAGTGAATCTGGCTTCCCCATTGACTTTGCTTGTCAGAAGGTCACAAAAGGTGATCACATGACCCCAGGACACTCCAACCATCATAAATACATGTCAGTTCCCAAGCATCTGAATTTTGATCATGTGACCATGGGATGCTGCAATGGTCATAAGTATGAAAAATGGTGAAAAGTCACTTTTTCAGTGCCGTGGTAACTTAAAACAGTCACTAAATGAATAGTTTTAAGTCAAGGACTACTTGTGTAGGATTTAGAGACTGATTACTGATGTCTGGAAAGTTGTCTAGTATTCACAGTCAGATTCAGCTTTTTCCAGCTTGTGGCTTCTGAATGTGTTGGCTGACCTCTTTCAGAATTCAGAATGCTTGGAAATAATGTATGTGTCTGAAAGTCATATAATCCAGGTCACAGAATGTCAAATAGGGGAGAATAGAGGATGTGGTACACAAAAATAAATTCAGACTAGGTAGCTCCAGATATAATTCAAGATATAAACTCATTTCTTGTGGTAACAGAACTACTGTATGGTTTTGTTAACAGCACAAGGTTGCATGGGATAGATTTTCATCACACCCTATCACAAAAATTGTGCATCTGTTTACCATTTTCAACTCATTAATTAAGGCATGGAAAGTCGTAAAGAAAGAAAAAAAAGACGAATACATTCCCATAAACATTGCACTCTGCTCCAAACATGGATTTTTGGAGCATGTCAAACACAAGGCCCGGGGGCCAGATCTGAAGTGGTTTCATGTGGCCCGTGAAGCCATCCTGGAAACAGTGAGGGAACAGCCCCCACTGCCTTGGCCCTGGCCCAGAGACCCTCCTCCTGCCAGAGACCCTCAGATCTGTCCCACTCCTGCCCAGGCCCCCATAGGCCCCCTTGAGGCGAACGATGTAAAGCTGGCCACACCTACCCAGTAGGCCATAAGCACTTTAGCCATGCCCACCCCATAGGCCACACCCACCCAGCCACCTGAGGGCAACCACAATGCTGATGTGGCCCTCAATGAAATTGAGTTTGACACCCCTGCTCTAAGAGAAATCATAACTCTGTCAGTTCCAATTAAACAAGGAGGACACGATTGAGTTGCAGTTAAGAAGCCCTTTGCTTATTATTGCATCGGCTTTAAACCACATGCTGAATTTTGGCAAGAGTTGTACCCTAATTTACTAGTATGGAACTCTGGAGGGAAATACGTAATCATCTTACACTTCCTTGAGGCTATTCATAAACAGCAGACTTTGCAGCCTTCAACGCTGCCAATTCTCCATTTAATTCATGCCTCCCACTCTTCTGCGTAGTAAGGCATGACTCAGGCTCTTTCTTTTAAAAAACAACAAGACAGAAAAACACTGACTTGTTTGCAGAAAGAATTCAATTTAAAATCAATCACCCAATTAAAAAAAACGCATGGTTTATCGTTGGCATGGTATTTCAATGGAGGCCACTTATTTCTTTGTTTTTAAATTGATGCACATTCAAAACTGCTTTCACTGCCATTATGTTTTAGACCCATGGCATTCTAATGGCTCTTCTGAGTTCACTTTCTAATAGCCTAAGATTTTTACATTCTGCTGACTTGACGGGCTGTTCACCTAACCTTGAGTTGGCAGAAAGCTATACCAACATTAAATGTGCTGATCTGTCCTGCTTTGCTCCCTCTGCTTGTCTCTAAAATAATGGGTGACAAACCTCTCAGGTCATATACATTTTGATCCTTTTTACAGTCGACAGAGAAAATGCCACATACAAATTAAACAGCAGTAGACCAAGGGATGACTTAAGCTTATTTTACTCTTGAGATTGGGACAAGATGAAGGCAATGTCAATGGGACATAAGATATAAAAATGTGAAATAGCACCTTGCTGATCCATTTAGTCCATCAATCTCTTCTCATGGTAGCCAGCTACAAGGAAGCCCTTTAGTCTTTCAGCAAGTAGCCACCAAGGCTGGTAATAGATCCCCATGACTTTAATTGGTTCAACTCTCTTTTGAAACCAGTAAAACTGGTACCAATTTCCCAAGTTGAACTCTATATCTGTCTGTCTGTCTGTCTGTCTGTCTGTCTGTCTGTCTGTCTGTCTGTCTCTCTCTCTCTCTCTCTCTCTCTCTATCTATCTATCTCTATCTATCTCTATCTCATTTATCTATCTTATCTATCTCCTCTTTGTCAGTCCTGATTCTTCCAGGATTCATTTTCGTTGGGTGAATTCAGCCACTTCAGTGCTTCCATATATGTGTGCTTCATTCATGCTAGTTTATTTTGTGAAGCAGCATTCTGAATGTTTTGTATATCCCTATTATGTTTTATTATACACCAGGCAAAAATAAAATTGAATTCCATGCACATTTATGTTTCTCTCATCCTTTAAATACAGAGCAGAATGTTCTGATTTTTTTTCTTTTTTCCTTATCTTTCTCTTTCATGTATATTTCTGGTTGCTTCTCTTGTTACAAGTCCCTCAATTAATTCCTGATGGATCTTCTGGCTAAATTTAATATGGATTCAGGTTAAGACACTCTCCAAACCTTTGCAATGCTGGAGCCCTGTATTATACTGTAGGCAGGCACATTTAGCCAGGTCTGGATGCTATGAAATACTGGTTATGTTTTTCCTGAATGCCACATAGAGGAGGACAGCAATCCAGCATCTTTCAACACCTGCAAGTGGGAACTGATCACACAGACTCAAGGTTCCCTGCAAAGGATGGAACACTCATCTGCCTCACCTGTAATGGTGCCTGGTAGAAAATGCAAAGAGAGAATAACTTTACGAAGAGTCTGGACTCTAAGCACAAGGTAGGCCTCTCCTTCGTTATGAAGAGCCAAGTGAAAGATGAGCAAACATCTGCGTCCTTTGCTTTCCAGCTCTGCTTTCCACTGCCCAATCTTGTCTGTTTCTTACCTGCTCTGGACATTTTCTTAATTCAGATACCATCTCTTCCTTAGTGTGCTGGTGTGATGCTGTACACTTGTAACAGTCTGTTGGTTGTTTCTGAGTTGATGTATGAGAGTGTGTTATCTTTTTCATAGCTTGTTTTGGGACTTTAGAATTCAAACAGGCAAGCATCTGCCACACAACACCTGAGATTTAACAACTGTTGACAAGAAAGGCAAAAAAGTCTGAATAGTGGATGCTGCAGTACCTGGAGACAGCAGAAATAAAGAGGAAGAACTGGAGAAAATCACAAAATATAAAGACTTGCAAATAGAAGAATGACTGTAGCAAAAAAAAGCAAAGATAATACAACAGTGATAGGTGCCTAGGGTGCAATTCCAAAGCATCTGGACCACCACTTGACCACCATCAACACTGACAAATCACCATCATTTAATTGCAAAAGGCAGCTTTACTTGGAACAGATTACATCTTACGGCAGTATCTTTAATACCATCAAACAACATCTGTCTGTTCCAGATACTTGAGATGGACTTGTAGATGGGTAAAAATGACTAATCTAGTCTAAACATCTGGCTGACTGTGCAATGAACCATAATAATAATTTTTACCACTTCCTAAATAAGAGCGTTGTAAAATAGTTTATAAAACATAAAATGCACAGCTATCATTTCCCTCTCTCTCTCTCTCATTCCTATATTAATAAAAAGGAAAACAGAAAAAAAACCTTTTTCATCCATTATTTATTAATTATATTTAAGAATGCCTGACTCCCAATGACTTGCGATTTTTGTAATAGTAAAAAGCCAGAAAAAAGTGAAGATGCTCATCCAGAATTAAGAAATTTAAAAATTCACATCTAGAACACATCTAGAATCCTGGCCTTCAATGGGCACCCAAGGGTTGTAACTTTGTGGAAGTTATTTAAGTCTGTGAACATTTCCGAATCCTAGTTGTTAAACCACAAAGGAGGCTCCTTGCCCTCATACAACGGTTGTGCATTTCCTAAAAGCATCTCCCTGCTCTTAGTTAGAGAATAAGATGCTGGGCCACATTACCCTTTGCTCTGATCCAATTGTACTCTTGTTATGAGAAGTTAAATTCAGAATGAACCTAGTCATAAAACAACTTTGTAGCAGATGTGCCAGCATTGAGCTATTTACAAAAAGCTACCGTGTAAAAGTAGTCCTAGAAAACAACAACCTATTTTTAATTCTGAATTGCAATGAATAAGAAATCCTAGGCCAGGTAAACTTAAACTTGGCTTTCCCCAGTGAAATGTCCTTATTGATTGATTGATTTTTATCCCATCGTGATTAATTTTACAAATAACTGAAGGCAGTGAACATATCTAACCAGGGCTTTTTTTGTTGTTGTCATAGAACGCTCAGAACGGAGTTCCGGCACTTTTTTTGGATGGAACCTTGTAGGGTAGGCAAGGCGGGTTGTATGACATGTGTGAGTTCCGGTACCTTTTTCTTTTACAAATAAAGCACTGTATTTAACTAACTCGTTTCTCCTCTTCCTATTTTCTCTACATCAAGAACCCTATGAGGTGGGTTGAACTGAGAGAGAAGGACTGGCTCAAAGTCACCCACCAATCTTCCATTTCTAAGGTGGAACTAGAATTCACGGTCTCCTGGTTTCTAGCCTGGTGCCTTAACCACTAGATCTGTAACTTTCTGGACAATACCCCCCCCATCAAATGTGCTTGCGTTTCTATGTTTCATATATTCCCCTTTTATTCAGGGAAGGATGAGACTTGGCTGATGGCAGTTTTATTCTACCATGAATTCCAGTTGGAGCCCAGTTGGTGTGAAACAGATTGATTGATTGATTATTTATATATTTTACAGTATTTTAGTCTACCGAATCACTTAAGACTCTGGGAGTGCCAGAGCGAGTCCCTGTGGCTCACTTCCTCTGATCTACCACTTTCAAAATCTTGCCACCCCACCTCCTCCCTCCCCGCAATAAATTCCTAATAAAGGAAAGTGCCAACCAGGTCAGAAGAACTTTCAGCCAGAGCGAATGTTCATCCATCCTCAGATAGTGAAGATGACCTATCAGCAGCATAAAATTAATTTATTTAGTTGAGGGAAGTGTTAATTAAGAGATCTCATTTATTGTGTCTTTGCAGAGAGCTCTCGGGGGTGGGGGTGGCTTTGAACTGTCAGCTCTGGTGACAGCAGAAGCTAATGATGTCACAAGTTAATAATAGGATAATTCATGTTGAGGAATAAAGCGAAGAAGAGACTGCATAAAAGATTGGAAGGAAATGGATAAAAGGTGGGGAGGAACTAGCCTGAAGCTACACAGAAGCAGTGGCTCTCTGTTCAAAGAAAGAGAAGGGCCAGTCCTAGGATCCCAACTGACAGCCCAGGCACTGCTTCTTTGTAAGACAAGAGGTTCCCATTAATTACATTTATGAGAGCCAAAGCAGTAAGAATAGATAAGGACTAATGGCTAATACAGTAGTATCCTGCCTCCTACATCGTTCAGTTCTATGGCAACCTCACCTAGGGAAGCTGATTTGCCAGGAGACACAAAGAAGATCCATCTTTAGTGAATGCATTTGTATCCCTCCATAGTTTGCTGTTATACACACACTGGTTATGTTTTAAACTTGGTTATGTTTAATGCATTATTTTGGGGGTTTCCATAATGCATTAAACTTAACTAAATGAAACAGATAACAAGTTGTAGATGTCATAGTCAGCATTAATTGTACAGTTTAAGCAAGTCTATGCTCAATTATATCTTAAAAGTCAGATTTAACATTGAGGTAAATATTTTATTGTGAAAAGTTTAAATTACTTTACTCATTGCAGTGTTAATAGCTTCCAGTTTCTATTGCATGAATGCCACTGTATTTAGCCATTATTTGGATTCTATAATAAATTATATATATTCTACAATAAAACAAATACATAAATAGATCATTAAAAAATAAACATTGCTAAATGGCTCAGATTCAGCTGCAGTCACTTGGTGGATTAAGCCACAAAAGCCAAACAAAATAATAATGAACAAAACCTAATCAAGCTTAGGTAAAGGTAAAGGTTCCCCTGCACATGTGTGCTAGTCGTTTCCAACTCTAGGGGCCAGTGCTCATCTATGTTTCAAAGCCGAAGAGCCAGCGCTTGTCTGAGGACGTCTCCGTGATCATGTGGCCGGCATGACTAGACGCCAAAAGCGCACAGAATGCTGTTACCTTCCCACCGTAGTGGTCCCTATTTTTCTACTTGCATTTTTACATGCTTTCGAACTGGTAGGTTGGCAGAAGCTGGGACGAGTAACAGGTGCTCAATCTGTTACACAGCACTCGGGATTTGATCCGCCAAACTGCCGACCTTCTGATCGACAAGCTCAGCGTCCTAACCCACTGAGCCACCGCGTCCCTAGTAACCAAGCTTAGGATGACTACGAAGGCAGTTGCAAATTTGCAACTTATTTAGTAAATCCTGTTGTGCTAATTATTGAGTCACAAAAACTCACCGACATATTTGCTAAGGATTTGCCTCATGTATTTACGTCAACCCATCACAATGTTTTTATGCTTTGGCATCTTATAGGTTAGTATTACGTGTTAATGGGGAAAAAGTACTCTCCCCATTCAAGCCTACTGCAGTTCAACTGTAGATGCTAATTTCAAAATGCAGAGAATGGAGAAAAAAATATGACTATATGACTGGGTCACTTGATCCAGTTGTGTGTGTTTGTGTGTTTGTGTGCACAGAATGAGAAGAGGCTTTTCACCTAAACAAGAAATTCTTTGTGTGCTTTTGTATTGTGAAAGAAAATTTTGTCCTCCCTATTCCATTTTTATACTAGCATCCACTCTGATCTATTGTTCCTTTCATTTTAGGATGTGGCCAATACAAGCAAAAAAACAACAAGGAGAGCTCTGAATAATTTGGGCTGGAACTACTGTTGAGACAGCGTAAAATAAAACAAGACAGAGGTTTCATCTTTTGGAAAGAGAATGATGAAAAGGTATCAAAATAGAGTCTTCTTGGGACTGCTGAAATTACATTGCATTTGCTGAATGACATGGAAACAGAATGTTTCTCTTAGGGACCGTTGGGTTGGCCTGCGTGTGTGTCATCACAAAGATTATGTCAGAAAGAGCAAATTCTTAAAACGCACGTATAATCTGAATCCACGTTAGCCCATGCCTCTCCGACATGCTCTTTACTGTTCTTTCAAAAAAGCGGTGAACACCAAAGGGATCAGCTCCAGAGCCCCTTCAGAAATGCTGAACCTCAGGTTGATAAATAGCTTGAATGACAAGTCAGCAGAGAGATCACCTCTGTGCTTGTGATCTGTCGGGCAACTCGAAAGGTACAGTAGCTAAAGTCTCCATCCCAGGCACCTTCTCACAATTGTCAAAGCTCCCCGATGCATGTTAAAGGACACTGATTAGAGGTTGTTTGTCCCATGTGTGACTGGAGAAAGGGACAGAGGCTCACCATTTGTGATCCTTAACGTGTCCTGCGTTAGAGCTGCAAGGGCATCAGCAGTTGCAGCCTCATCACTGAGCAAATTAGAGCTTGGCAGTTGGGACAGCACAATTTATTTTCTGCTAACTCAAGGACTAGAGGAACACACATTAACATGGCTGGGAGGAGAGTCCTTCGACTCTTTTATGTTTCCTCTCTGACACTACCTGGTATGTCTTTAATTGGGCGCACCAATTTCTCATAGCTGTCATCGCTTCCAGTATGCTCCAGGATCCCACAATTCTTCTGTCTGTCTCCCTCCTCATGGGCTTTCATTCTTTTACTTAAGCAATATCTAAATGCATTTTTCTAATCAGAATGCCCTTCTTTTAAAGATAGGCTGCAGAAAACTTCCTGTGAATTCCTTTGTTCTTTCAAACTTCCCTGGCATGCTCCTTTTGTGGCAGGAAGCAACTTTTAGATCCATGTCCCTCCTGGTTCGTGAAAGTAGCCCGGCGGGGAAGGAGTGGAAGGTGTCCTGTGGTGTTTAATTCTGCTCTGAGTGAGAAAGTTTCCTTTAGCTCTTGGTGTGCCTCCTCCCCAAGCAGCCATTGAACAACTTTCAACCCAATATCCAACCTCCCCGTTTGGGGAAAGGTGATTGAGAAGGTGGTTGCACAACATCTTTAGATTATCTAGATCCTTTTCAATCAAGTTTCCGACCAGGCTACAAAACAGAAATGGCATTGGTTATGGTGTTGAAAGATCTCTGGTATGGGTGGGATGGTGGTAGTCCTTGCTTGACTTGAGCCATTGGCAGTTACCAATACCATCAACCATTGTATCCTTCTGGACCAACTCAGGGGTCTGGGTAGTGGTGGGATTCAAATAGGTGAACAACTGGTTCTCTGTGTGGATGCTGGTTTTGGAAGTCCGTTCTGGGCCTGGGCAACAAAAAATTAAGCTACCGGTTCTGCCGAAGTGGTGTGAACTGGCTGAATCTCATCACTATGTCTGGGGATGGGCACCACAGTGTTCTGCTGACTCATCTCCTTTCTATCAGGTTGGTGGCAACTGGAGACAAGAGATCCTGCCATCAGACCCTACTATGTGGGGTGCTGCAGGAGGCAATAATCTCCTCTCACCATCAGCTGAGCCTTGGTGGAGCAGTGGGCTAATGCCTCCTTAAGTAACACCAGCTGCCTGCAACTAGTGCAGGTTCGCATCCCACCAGGCTCAAGGTTGACTCAGCCTTCCATCCTTCCGAGGTAGGTCAAATGAGGACCCAGATTGTTGGGGGCAATAAGCTGACTTTGTAAGAATGCCGCTTGGGGGGGGGGGGTCCTAATAAGCAGGCATATACATAGAATGAAGGTTATTGCTAAGCACATTGATTTGTGGTTAGATTGTAAGCCGCCCTGAGTCTTCGGAGAAGGGCGGGATATAAATGGGATTAAAATAAAATAAATAAAAAAATCAAGACTGAGCAGCTTTGGATTTTACAACCCCCTCGTTCCAGTGGTGGGATTCAGACAGTTTGCACCACTTCAGCAGAACCGGTAGCTAATTTTTTGTTGCCCGGGCCTAGAATGGGCTTCCGGAAGTGGCATCCACACAGAGAACTGGTTGTTCACATATTTGAATCCCACCACTGCCTGGTTCTGAGGTAATTGTTAAGGTGTTGGGTTTCGACAAGGACACCCAATATCTAGTCAGCCTCATCCGGACCACTGGGGGCGGAGCCAAGATGGTGGAGAGGCAGCAAAGGCTGTAAAGAGCTCCTCCAAAAGTAGTCAGCCTCATCCACAGAAACTGACTTTGTGGCATTCACTTTCTCTCAGTCCAGCCTACTTCCCAAGATTATTGTTGCTGTGGGATAAAAAAAATGGAGAAGGCAGTGCTATGCACATTGTGGGTTATTCTGCGAATAGGAAGAAGTCACAGACTTTGGGGAGGAGGGATGCAGAAATATGAACAGAAAAGCCAAAAGTGTCAGTAAACAAGATAAAAAAAACCAGTATATTTCTGTAGTGGTTTTTTTTAAAAAAACAACAACAACCCTATTGTTGTCCCTTGCATTAATATTTACCTCAAGAATTAAAATGAGAGAGATGGCATAGCAAAAATATGTAAAAATATTTTAAGTAAATAAGTAATTCATTTCTTTATCAGAATAATTGTCAGACTTCTCCCAGCTGATATTAGAACTAGAAGCCCTAGCTGCGATAATTAAGGAGGCAACTCTTTGATAAATTACATTTATTGCAAAACTGAGCAAGCCCAAAAGAAAAGCAAAACAGAACAAAACAAACAACCTCCACGTGGAAAATGCAAACCTTATTTCTAGTAGAAGCAAGGTCTAGTTCTTGTATCTCCCTTACCTGCCTGAGACTGAAGTCCTCAGATTTTGGGGTGGGAGGAAAGATGGACACCCAGATTTTGTTATTGTCACAATGGGTTTGGTCCCAGTCTGTTTGTTTTTGATTGTGCCAGATTTAGTTCTCACAATAACAGGAAACAGCAGAAGGCTGGGATTGGTGAGTAATTCGTGACTGATCAAATATGGGGGATTATAATTACAACATTTCTAGTGAGAGGTATTTTCTTCATATGAGCAACCTGGATGGGGAGAAACAGGTGGCAGGCAGGAAGGCAGAAGAGAGTTTCCTGCAAGAAAATGGGAAGGGTCAGATTGTGGTTTGGTGTAAATCAAAGAGACGAGAGATTTGTTGTGATTCAGGGTCAGCCTGTGGGTTCGGCAGTTGGGTCGGATGACTCAGAGGAGGAGGAGGAGGGGGGTGTTGAAGAGCTTGATGAGAGTCCTCAGCCAGGCCCCTCTCATCTGGTCACGACGCAGACCCAGCTGTGTGAGCCTGACAGCGTGGATGAAGATGACCCACAGCTGGCCCTGTTCAAGGACGCCCGACGCAGGAGGCAGTCAATCAGGAGTAAACAGAGGAAGGCAATGGGGCTCCTCGGAAGGAGGCAGAGAGAAGCCACGCCTTGAACTGTTTTTAAGGGGGAATGCGTGGGAGGGCTGGTTTGGTGAAGGCAACCGCTTGCAAAGCTCCTGTTTCTTGGTTTGTGTCTTGTTCTATTTGTTTTTGTAGCAATAAATTTGGCAGGCTTAGTTCCAGCCTCTTGCCTTCTTGTAAAAGGGGTTGTCCCTGCCTTTTCTGCAGGGCCGGTAGCAGGCTGGTACAGAACAAGATTAATGTTTGAAACGATACTACTCAAGTGCATGTTTGAAACCCAGAAACAGAGATATCATTGAATAAATAGATTATTTTCAAGCACTTTTACAACATTATGGAAATACGAGTGGACTTTATTCTTTATGCATTTAAAATCTTTGTGTGCCACCCATTAGAAATCTCAAAGAGAAATGCCCCTTTTTTTCTTCAACAGAATAACAGAGTTGGAAGGGACCTTGGAGGTCTTCTAGTCCAGCCCACTGCTCAAGCAGGAAATCCTGTATCATTTCAGACAAATGTTTGTCCAATCTCTTAAAAACATTCAGTGTTGGAGCACTCACAAATCTTTCTAGTTGTTTGGGACAGAGATGGGATAAAAATATTCATTGTTTTAATATGAGAGTGGAGACTCTCCTCTTTTACCATGTGAGGGAAAATGGGGCTACGTTGGGATGGCCTACTCATTTTGGTGCTTTCATTTCTTTTCAGTTGATTATGAGAATGCAGGGCACTATCTAACTCATAAATTTAACCTCCAGATTAGACTGCATATATGTCATCCTGTGATTGAAGGCCCATATAACCCCCAGTTTAATTTCCTTCAGCACTTGATCTGTTTTCGAATGTAGTGGTGGATCACAATCACAGACAGGAGCGAGTACCTTGTATGGTGCCTTGCTGAGACCAAGTCTTCCTGTAGATCAGAATCCAGAATAACAGAATTGGAAAGGGCCTTGGAAATCTTCCAGTCCACGGGTGTCAAACTCACCGTATGTCGTGACATATTACAACTTTTCTCGCATTGCCGAAGCTGGGGTGGGCTAGGCCTCTGCATGGTGCAACCGGCCTGCGGGCCAGCAGTTTGACACCCCTGTTCTAGTCCAACCCCCCACACAAGACAATTCATTGTTTAATCTCTTCTTAAAAGCCTCCCAGTGTTGGAGCACCCTCAATTTCTGAAGGCAACCCGTTCCACTGATTAATTGTTCTCATTGTGAGGAAATTTCTTCTTAGTTCTAGGCTGGATCTCTCTTTGATACATTTCCATCAAACATCAAATTAAGCATTTTGCATTCTTGTCACAGGATAGGGGAACAGCTACTAAATCAGCATTCTTCAAACTTGGCAACCTTAAGACACATGGACCTCTATTGCTAGAATTCCCTAGCCAGCAGAAGTCCAGACATCTTAAAGTTGCCAAGTTTGAAAAACAACCAACTAATCCTACTGAGCTTCAGAAGGGTGTGTGTTGAATGGCAATCTGCAAGTCAAAAGAAGACAGATTTCTCCCCTTGCCCCTCTAATGCCATGCACTTGTGTCATTGGGAATTCACTTCCATGCAACTTAATCCCCTAGGCAACATACTACTTACTGGCCCCAGCATTGAAATAAAATGACCCATCTCCTTTCTTTTTTAAAGCTAGGCTGGGTCCAGTATCACTGTGGCCTTGTGGTTGATGGCTTCTAGTCTTCCTTTCATGGACACCAGTAGTTGTTTTTATGAGATTTCATTACAGGAGACCTCTTGTGACTTACAGGAAGAAAAGAATGGAAGTGTAGAATGGTAATAAAAGCAGATCTCCTGACTAAACACAACGTAACACTGTCAAAGAGAGAAGCCACCTGGAATCAAGGCAAAACTTCCTGACAGTGAGGACAATCAACCAGTGGAACAGCTTGCCACCAGAAATCGTGGGTGCACCATCACTGGAAATTTTTAAGAAGAGACTGGACAATCACCTGTCTGAGATGGTATAGTTTCCCCTGCTTCAGCAGGGGGTTGGACTAGAAGACCTCCAAGATCCCTTCCAGCTCCATTTTATTCTATTCAAGCAGATGGGATGGACCCAGCTACTTTCTTATATTTCCCCCCCCCCAAGGGAATAGTCTCAGGCTGTAATAAATAATGCGTATAATTTGCATGGGGTAGGATTACATGGAATTAAGATTTACAGGATGATTTTGTTGTTTTGGCTGTAACCCAAAAGTCAGTTAGTTAGACCCAACTGAAAATATTGGTTTTGCCCTAGACATGATGTAATCATTATGATACAGAATATTTCTGAACAGATACTTAATCCAGGAATATGTTTCCAGTATGAATACTGAGCTCATAGTGCTATTCAGATATATGCATGCCCCATGTTTTCTTTTAATGCTTCATTTTCCTGTGATCAGGCTTGGAAAATATGACTCTTTTTCAAGGTAAAGGTAAATTGTCAGATTTGAGTCAGTGTTGATTCCTGGTGACTGCTTGGAGAAGTCCCTGAAGTTTTATCACCAAGATTATGGATGTGATTTGTTCGGTCCAAGGTCACCCGGCTGGTTTGTGCATAAGACAGAACTAGAACTCATGTTCTCCTGTTTCTAGCCTGGTGCTTTAACCACTAGAACAACCTGCCTGTATTGTTATATAATTAGGAATCAAGAATTATTGGGATTTTATTGCAGATCCGGTAGAGAACCACCATTGATTTCAGTTGATATTCTACTTGCCCATGGGCTAAATCAATTCGTCTGGTTTATCTTTTCTAAGATTTTTTATCACATTTCTCTTCCCAAAAAATGTTTTCCATTTCTGATGACAACTTCTGTTTTGGTTTCTGGACATAAGATTAAGCCATTGTAGCACTAGACGATCTGAGTTCATTCAAGTTATTGATCTCCCATAGAAGTCTTGGGTTAGTCACTGTCTCTCATGATAACATATTAAAGTATTGACACAAGGATAAAATAAATTACTACCCTTTGGTGTTGCCAATATCTCTTGGAGAAATAGTAAGATACAATAGAGATTGATCAATTGTGCGCCATCAAGCTGGTGTCAATTCTTAATAACTACACAGATAAACCTTCTCCAGGATGATCTATCCCCAACCTGGCCTTTTAGCTATTTCAACACTGTACCGATTGCTGGTGTAATTGAATCCATCTACCTGGCTCCTGGTTTCTCTTCCCTTTCTTTCTACTTTGCCAGCATTTTAGATTTCTTAAGAAAGCTAACTCTTCTCATGAGGTGTCCAAAGCAAGAAATACCTTAAATGAAATTTAAAGAATTGTCAGGGCATTGAGAGGAGCAAAAAATTTTTTAACAAGCCTTTTTGGCCCTAAGCTGGCAGAGGAATTCACTACAGACTTGCACTAAATCTTTCCCACCAAATATTTTTGTATCTGTAAAAGACAGCTATAGATTTCCACTACTTAAGATCACAGATGGGATAAATCTGGTATTCTTCTTGATCTCCTTCTTTGCTATGAATCAGAGAATCCAGTCTTTTTGAACACAGCTCCTTTCAATGTGTTGCCTGCTATGCTGAAGAAGTCTGGAATAATCAAGGGCATGTTGGTTTAATGAAAGAATTTGATGTCATTAACCATGAAATGCCATTCCCATTATTAAAATCTTTTAGGGTTACAGCATTTTGTCAGGTAATGAGCAGTGAAGCTATATGTGATTTTTAAAACAGTTCAGTTTTTTACAATTGCAAAGAATGCCATTTTAGGAGCATAGGACACTGCCATATATTGGGTTCGGCCATGTAGTCTGTTTAGTTTTGAATTTGATTTATGGGAAAAATGTTCTCCATTCTCCAGTCTAACCTGATTAGCAATGACTATTCAGGATTTCAGATAAAACTCTCACCAGTCTTTTGTGCAGATGCCAGGAACTGAATTTGGAGATCTGTGCGGGCATCATATGAACAATACCACTGAATTTATTTTTTCTTATTCTAAAGACTATTCTTCCCACCCATGTTAATATCTTGGATTTGAGTTAGCAGAAAAATATGCCATAATCCCCTACATTTGGCTTAATAAATTAGATGTATTAAAACTACAATTATGTGATCAATATATCTATAAATGGTCATTCATTGTTTATGCTGGAGATGTTTGAATTTCTCACTTCTCTTCACTCTGGGTTTAGTTATTTCCTCATCCCACGAATAAGATTAAAACTGACCACCGGCCAAACTTTTAGTGAAATTAAAAAAGATATGACAGAATCAAATCATAACCTGATTTTTGCATGACAGTCTTCTGGAAACCTCTGTGCTAAATGATTGTTTAAAGTCTCTAGCACTTCATCTTAGATTCTTTTCTGCATGGGGATTTCCAACAAGACATTCAGTGTGGAATGTTTGATAATGCCCTGAATTCATACATTCTAGTAGGTGCCAGTCAGGCAGTACAAGTAGCCTTCTTAATTAAGATATGTTGCTTTTTTGGAAATTGCACAATTTATAAAAACATCAGTACATTTTGCTTTCTAGGGAAACTCATGAAGGATTCAGAATGAAGAGAGGTTCCCTCCAATCTATGTTGTTTTGTGTGTCTGCCATTAGTTTTGCAATTGCTCACATTTCTTAATCTTCTTAATTTGTACACACACCAATCTGCAAACTGGGTGATGATTTCCACTTTTTGGGATGGGAAGAACACAATCAGATCGCATATGTTCTGGAGGCAGGCAACTCATGCCTCACCACAGATCAAATGGTTGCCTGGAGAAGTCACTAGAAAAATGACAAATCTGCCTGGTGAAATAGAATTAATAATTGATCATGAAGGCTACTTAGTAGCTCAAGAATCAGGAACGCCATGTCTCTGGATACCTTCATTGTTAGGGAATAACCATAGGAGAGAGCTGCTAATTGCATGGGCCAGACTTTGTAAAAGTCATCAAATGGAAACATTCTTGAAAGTTTTTTCCCCCCATTGTAGCCTACCTGATACTTAAATACCAGTCATTTCTCTTTAAGCTGATATGTCACTTTAAATAAAGCATGGGTGGATTTCAGGATGGCCTCTTTAGATAGTGAAAAAAGTTCATTGAGGAATGCGAAGTTAAAAAATGACACAGGACCCTTTTTGCCCAACGCTGATGGAATGGAAGAGAGAATCTGCAGTGCAAGGGGAAAAGAAAAATATTGCAAGGCACTTTCCTCTTAATTGACACCTTTGAATCTGTCTTCCATCCATCACATCAGGCTGCTTATGATAACAGATGACACATTATAAATATTACAGGTTCCCTTTACATCTGGGCAGCCTGATAATAAAGAAGATGTCAAAATCACTACCTTTATAGCAATTACAACCCGTAGTCCTCTTTCTTCTATCACTTGCTACGCTATGAAAGGCAACATGAATGCAGACTGAGAGGCTTGCTTGCTCCAGCCTGGGATTTGTTTTTAAAAAAACACAACCCACTGCATTTGTTTAGAATAAAGTAACATGGTCCTGGCTGCAATGCTGTTTTGTGGATTCCCTCAAATAATTTATCTACTTCTGTTCAGACTAAGATCTGGCCAATAAGCTAATTTGCAAAGGAAGAAAATAACTGTCCAGAGTCATGTGAATGCTTTTCATTTCTTCATTTGCTTTTTCTTCCCCTACATACAAGGAGAGTTAGGGTGCTGATAAAATGTCCACAGGCGAGGAATAGTTGAGGCTGAAAATCTTTGCTCATTACCTGCTATGAAGTAGAAATCAAAGTTTACCTACTTTGCAGGAAAAGAAGTAGAATGGGAACAGAGTTAAACATTTTTACTGAAAAAAATCCTGTCTAATTTAATGTTAATTTTTAATTGTTTCTAATATGCATTTTTAAGGAAACCGAGAAGCAGTATAGAATCTATTAAAAGAAGCAGTATAGAATCTATTAAAATTTTTTTAAAGGGCAGTTGCTTACCTGCCTCAAAGCTGACAAAAATATGAATCATTCAGATATTTATGAGGAAGTGGTGGGAGGCTACATCTCATGACTGACTATGCTAAATTGGCATTTATTCCCACATCATCTGGGAAATTGCCTTTACTTTGGTGTTGGAAAGAAGATATCCTTATTATTTTAAAAAAATCCAAGGGAAACCAAATGATGAAATTGTGAAGTCCTTGGTGCTCTCTGAGCTTGGTTGTTTGCTTGCAGATGTTTCATTTCCAAACTAGGTAACATCATCAGTGTAAAGTCGCGTGCTTCACATAGAGACGGACACAGAGCTGGGGTGAAGATGAGTTTATTCTGAACAGAACGAACTGGGGAAACAGGGAAGCCTGGCGTCTATTTGTACCTGCCCAGGTGGATGGCATCCAATCAGTTCAAACCTGGGCTTCCTGCCAGTGCAGGTGACAATGGGTGTAGATCCTGGCTTCCCACCAGGCTGACCATGCCTGGGGCTGTCAACAGCTTAAGTCATTAGGCTTATCCTGAGTGAGCAGTCATCGCCCGGAGCTGTCCAGCCCCTCTGCTGATCTGCACCATCAGCCTCCTGCTGTGCTGTCCTTTGTGTATGCTGGGAGGCATACACTGCAATCAGCTCGAGTGAGAGTGAGGTTTGATCCCTGTTAATATGCAGTAGCTTGCTGTAGGGAACAAACCCATACTCATTTGCACTGATGATGCTACCTAACTGGATAATGAAATGTCTGCAAGAAAGCAACCAAGCTCTGAGAATTCCAGGGACTTCCCAGGTCAATACTGAGCTGCATATATTCTCTTTTATTGCAAAAGATGCAAGTTCTGTGCAGTTATTTGGGTCATGTAGCACATCCCACAATAACCAGTTCCCACAAAGAGTTAGATGGCAACTTGGAAGAAAATAATTAGTTAACCTTGCACACCTATTATTTTCATTTTTCTGCACACATAGTCTGGGGAAAGGAGTATCCACAGCACAGAAATCCAATAGTCCAGAAACTGTTGCAGCTTCTGTCTCTTTGAAGACCTTCAAGGGGTTGTGATGGATAATACAAAACGTGGCAAAGAATACAGAGTGGTAGAGAACTAATCTATTTGCAGGGGAAATAATTCATGTAGTGGATTAAAAAAACACAAAAACCTAAAGGTTTAGAAACTAAGAAATTGTTATTTCATGATCTTCTGTCCCAGCTTATTAATCACACTGCTTCTTTCTCCTCTGTTCTCTTTGGCCAATTTGTAGGTTCTTTGTAGTTTCAAAAAGGCAGTGCAGGACTTAGTATATCCTAACATGAAAACATCCAGCATCTCTTGCATCTGTAGAGCACGTCAAGCATGTCAGCTGGGATCTTTGTAATGATCAGTTGGTTCATATGTTCCTGAGCATCTTCCCAGACATATGAGAAATAACCTGTCACAGAACAAGAAACACTAATGTCCCATATGGTAAACCTGTCTTCAACTTAGCCCTTCTGTGTTGTAGGCAGAAATTTCCAGGTATGCAGGGGCCAATCTGTACTTCTTGGATGGCGTAGTACAAAGATGGGTCACCCACAATTTCAGGAAGAGATGACAATGTGCTCAACAACTCCTAGCCTCTTGGGAGGCTGCTCCCTCCTGGTTCAGGATTAAAAGTAGTCTTTTTCCCCTCTCTGCAGGTGGAAACAAGGTAGCTTGACTCTCCTGCTAATTAATGTTCCTCTGATCCCTTGTGCTTCAATTTATCAGACTGATTTCAACTGTATGATGAACAACCGCTAAGGGAATTAGGCATGTTTGGCCTAATGAAGAGGAGGCCTAGGGGTGACATGATAGCCATCTTCTAATACTTGAAGGGTGTCACAGGGAAGAGGGGATTGATTGATTGATTGATTCTCCAAAGCACTTGAGGACAAGACAGGAAGCAATGGGTGGAAGCTAGTCAGAGAGGGATCCAACATGGAACAGAGAAAATTGTGAGAATGATTAGTCAATGGAACAGCTTGTCTTCCAGAGTTGTAGATGCTACATTGCTGGAGGTTTTTAAGAAAAAAATTGGACAACCATTTGTCCTGTATGATGTAAGGACTCCTGCCTTGGGCAAGGGGTTAGAATAGAATAGAATAGAATAGAATAGAATAGAATAGAATAGAATAGAATAGAATAGAATAGAATAGAATAGAATAGAATAGAGCTGGAAGGGACCTTGGAGGTCTTCTAGGCAAGCCCCCTGCTCATGCAGGAGAACCTACACCATCTCAGACAAGTGACTGTCTAGTCTCTTCTTAAAAACCTCCAGTGACGGAGTGGCCATGATTTCTGGGGGTAAGCTGTTCCACTGGTTAATTGTCCTCACTGCCAGGAAGTTTCTCCTTAATTCCAGGTTGGTTCTATCTTTGATCAGTTTCCAACCATTGTTTCTTGTCCTTCCCTCTGGTGCTTTGGTGTATAATGTGACTCCCTCTTCTTTGTGGCAGCCCCTCAAGTACTGGAATACTGCTATCATGTCTCCCCTATTCTTCCTGGATGGCTCAGGAATTCTGGGAGTTGAAGTCCATGAGTCATAAAAGAGCCAAGGTTGCCTACCCCTGGACTATCCAAACCCAAGTCCCGCAGGTGTTCTTCATTTGTTTTAGTCTCCAGATCTTTGAGATCTTTGCTTGTCTCTGATTTTTTTTTCCAAACTCTCAACATATTTTTTGTGGTATGGTGACCAAAATTGGCTGCAGTATTTCAGGTGTGGTCTTACTAGGATTTTATAAAGCGGTACTAATACTTTGCGTGATCTTGATTCTATGCCTGTGTTTATACAAGCCAGGATTGTATTAGTTTTTTTGGTTGCTGCTGCACATTGCTGGCTCATAGTTAAGTGATTGTCCACTAGGACTCCAAAGTCCCTCTCACAGTTACTGTTTTTGAGTCAGGTCTCGCCCAATCTGTACTTGTACCTTTGATTTTTCCTGCCTAAATGTAAAACTTTGCTTTTCTACATATTGAAACTCATTTTGTTAGATAGGGCCTATTGTTCAAGTTTGTCAAGAACTTTTTGGATCCTGAGTTTGTCTTCTGGGGTGTTGGCTACTCCTTTCAGTTTGGTGTCATCTGCAAATTTGATGAGTTCCCCTTCAATTCCCTCATCTAAGTCATTGATGAAGATATTGAACAGTACTGGACCTAAGACGGAACTTTGTGGTACCCCGCTGCTTACCTCTCTCCATGTGGATGTGGTGCTATTGAGGACTACTCATTGAGTACAGTTTGCCAGCCAGCTACAGATCCATCTGGTGGTGATGCTGTATATTCCACCTTTTTCTAGCTTACCAAGGAATAGGTTGTGGTCTACTTTATCAAATGCCTTACTGAAATCTAAGTATACTACATCTACAGCATTTCGCTGGTCTACTAGTTTAGTCACTTTATCGAAGAATGAAATAAGATTTGTTTGGCATGATCTGTTTTTAACAAACCCGTGCTGGCTACCAGTTATAAATTTGTTTGCTTCTAGTTGTTTGCAGATCTGTTTTTTTGATTATCTTTTCTAGAATCTTCCCAGGTATTGATGTTAAACTGGTTGGACTAACAGACCTCCATGTTTTCTTCCCACGTTGTGATTCTATGATTTGACAGGCTATTCTCATGCCTTTGATGGCCATCTCATAATGCCTTGCTAAGCAGCCTTTTTTATTTACAGTTCAGACGTATAATGGAGAAATGTTATTTTTTTTTTTGAGTGGGTTGAAGAGTTCAAGGGTGAAATTCAGCTCTGCCAAGTTTCTTCTTGTAGCTCAAGTGAGAAGAGGGTGTAAAACTATGGTGCTTTTCTTTTCTTTTTCTCTTTCACCAGTTCTCAAATGCTATGTGCGCAGAGGAAAAAATAAATAAATTGGCACATGCTTTGCAACCCTTCCAACGTTGTTGTTATTATTATTAACCTGCATTGAACAGAGGGCAAGCTAGATAACATTCCAAGATTGTGTCTAACTCTAAACTAATAGGTTCTGACCAAAATTATCACAGTTTTCTGGGGTCAGGTATGATTCACTTGAGCAGGTATTCACTATCCTGATGTCTTCTATGTACTTTGGCTTCCGTGGCTGAGAATTTTGAGGTTTTAAAAGCCTCAGGTTGAGGAAGGCTGAATTGTGTCATCTGGTGCATTCTTGTTTGTGGAGATTCTCAGTCATCCAGATGATACCTGTCTCAAAGGGCAACTTTTCAAATCGAAACTGGACTGTTTTTCCTTGAGGAAGAAGAACAAAATGTTTTGCTTCTCATCCAAGAAGCTCATGATGATGAAATTGAGGAAGCTCATTGTTATGTATCCAGGTGAAGAGAACACATACACACTTACATAGCAGTCACCACCAGAGGGCGTTGAACTGTAACTGTTTTGGCGGGAACCCAGTTTTGGCGGGAAACAGAGGTTCAAACCGATTGGCCAGCTGCTCATCTGGACAGGTATAAAAGGAGGGCAGGTAACCCCTATTCCCCAGTGCAGTCACTTCCACCTAATAAAGATCTGCCATGCTGTGCTCAATGTCTTGGCGTCATTCCTGCTCTCCAGAACCCACTACACAACACTCATGATGATGAAGATTATCATCAGTTGATGATCAACTGGTGAAGCTTCTTGAATGAGAAGCAAAATATTTTGTTCTTCTTCCTCAAGGGAAAAAAAAACACCTTTGAGAATGGTGCATTCTTTATTGTTGCCAAAGAAGTCTAATGGAATAGAAGTTAGGATGCAGATGCTTTCAATGCCTAGCAAGACGTGGAACAATTAAATTAGTTCATAAGGAATGCATTAGATAAAAAGTTATTTTTTTCTTAACTGTTACTGGAAGAAGTAATGAAGTAAATATCTGGCTGCTATTTTATTTCTTAGCTTCCCCAGATGCTGGAGGAAATCCAGAACCCATCTTAACTGTTGTTGTGACAATCTATAAAATAAAGAGAGGGAGAAAAATAAAACCTTAAGTGGTTTCTTTCTTTTATCTGGTGAAACTGAATACTAGCTCATTTAATTGTCCTGTTTTACACAATGCCTCCAATATCCAAACATTATATTGTTTTTCAATTAAAATTTATTTCTAGATCAGGGGTGTCAAGCTCAATTTCATTGAGGGCCGCATCAGCATTGCAGTTGCCCTCAGGGGGCCGGGTGGGTATGGCCAGGGTGGGTGTGGCCTACTGGGTGGGTGTGGCTAGAGTGCTTATGGCCTACTGGGTGGGCATGGCCAGCTCTACATAGTTGGCATCAAGGGTGCCTATGGGGGCCTGGGCAGGAGTGGGACAGATCTGAGGGTCTCTGGCAGAAGGAAGGTTTCTGGGCCAGGGCCAAGGCAGTGGCGGCTGTTCCTTCACTGTTTCCAGGATGGCTTCGCGGGCCACATGAAACCACTTCGCGGGCCGGATCCGGCCCCCGGGCCTTGTGTTTGACATGTCTGTTCTAGATGAATCCTTTTATGCAAAGGAAAAAAAGTTATCCAACCCACACACATCAAGTCCCATCAAGTGAAGCTTCACTGTGATTTAACGCGGGAGCTACAATTAAAACAGAGATGAACAAACTGTTTACCAATAGTTTAGGATGAACGACAGCTTCAGTTTCCATGTTGGTTGGGACTGGTTTGAGAAGTTCAAAGTTCAGCCTCATCGGTAGGACCACAGATTCCTCACACTTGATTTAGGCTGATGATACAACAGAACAGAAGATATTCTATTCTATTCTAAGTAAATTAAAGAGAGTGCCAGTCAAGAGGCAATTGTCTCAACAAAACAGCCTGTAAGGTTGAAGAATATAAACTTAAAGATAGTCATTTCAAGGATCATTTATAAGCATTTCAATGGTGTGCTAGATCTTGCTTTCATTTATTTTGAGGCTAGTTGAGAAATAATATTGCAGCTGCTATAAATATTGCATTTAACAGTCGACACCGTGAAACTGAGAGTTCATGATTAAAATTCCAACTCAGCTACTGTTCCTCAGCCCTCATCTCCATTACAGTACAGCATTCCTTTTCAGTATACAGGTAGTCCTCAACTTACAACTATTCATTTAGTGACCCGAAACAAGAAACTTAATGACTGTTTTTCATACAACTGTTGCAGCATCCCCATGGTCAGATGATCAAAATTTGGTTCAAAATTGGGCAGCAACAATACAGAAACAAGGCACATATAAAATAGCAATAGCAAAAGCACTTAGACTTATATACCGCTTCACAATGCTTTACAGCTCTCTTTAAGTGGTTTACAGAGTCAGCATATTGCCCTCAAGAATCTGGGTCCTCATTTTACCGACCATGGAAGGATGAAAGGCTGAGTCAACCTTGAGCTGGTCAGGATCAAACTGCTGCCAGTTGGCAGAGTTAGCTTGCAATACTGCATTCTAACCACTGCACCACCACAGCTCCTGTTGCCTCTCTTTCAGTTATTGTGCACTAGATTTCTGTATATTGGAATATCTGATCATAATTTTCTTGTTTGGACATTTTGACCTATTTCCCTGCGTCAAAATTAAGATTTTAGAGTCAAAAGTTTGTGAAGTATGCCTCATAATAAATAGTGCTTCGAAGTTTTTGGAAATACTTGTAAGCTATTTTTTAACCAATATGGAGGATACCTCTACATTATGCTAAGAAAAAAGTGATATTTTCAAAATAAGCAATTTGTGATATTTAAAGCAAGGAAAGACTTAAGCATGGCATTTTCCTTGAAACATAGATGTCAAAATATATAAGGTTAAAAATGTTATTTATGAATACAGTATTTGCTAAGAGTTGTGTTTTCAGCATTACTCTAAAATTGAATTTATAGTAGTCGCATGAAAATCTCTCTGCAAATAACCTTCATAGAATCTCCAGCCTTTACAGATAAACTCAAATTATCTGTGAAAAGCACAGATTTGTTTTTTCTCCTATTCCAATGATCATTTCATGCCCCTGTAAAAAATTATCATCAAAACATGTTTTGAACAATTCCCTCCTTTTCTTTAGTGAAGATTATTAATAAGTGCAGAGATGTCAGGAAAGTGTTGGAGACGGCTTTTCATTGTAGACTGCTAGATTAGGACTGGAGGGGATAAAACGACACCCCCAAATCAAGAAAAACCATTCACTTTTACACTTCACCAGTTAAAAATTATAATTAGCTGAACCTTTATTGCCTGACTGATGTTTTCTGCTTCACGCAGAAGGACTGGCAAAAAGTAAGCTAATATTTAACCTGAGACTTATTTTTTAAAGGCCATGATGATTTTCTTAACACTTTTACATTTGTAGTTAATATTCTCTCTCAAGAGTGAATGTTGGGATTAACTTAACCTTTTTCTGGCTTCCTTTCTTCAGAGATGGTGGCAAAGGACCAAGAGTGCAAACAGATATTCTTGGCATGTGGCCTCCGATAAAAGGAAAGCCAGGATTTCTTGTAAAATGACTGTTGGGTGATGTATTTAATCCTGTTGCTTTCAGACCTGAAAAATACACACCCTTCCTAATATTTCCTGTTAGTGCAAGCATTTAGAAAAGCTGTTGGCATACCGTGCTCTCAGAAAGAACACCACAAGCACAGGGAGTGAAAAGGCCACGTATTTCTTGGATCATTTGGCAAATCACTCGTTAGGTTCCTGTTGAGATGCAGCTTTGGCCACATAAATTCTTTGGCCTTCCCGCCCTCTTGATCAGTGAGTTTCTTCTTTGAGTCTTTCTCTCTGGTTCTCCCTTTAGCCTCATTCCTACGGAAATGTTCTTCTCTCTCCTCCTTTTCTCCGCCAGGAGCATACATCTTGCATTATACATGTCATTTTGGACCTTCTGCACCTGTCTGTAGATACTTTCAATGAATAACAGAGCTGGAAGGGACCTTGGAGGTCATCTAGTCCAACCCCTTGCTCAAGCAGGAAACCTTATACCATTTCAGACAAATGGTTGTCCAATCTCTTCTTCAAAACCTTGCAACCTAAGGAGGCAAGTCATTCCACTAATTAATTGTTCTAACTGTCAGGAAATTTTTCCTTGCTTCTAGGTTGGTTCTTTTCTTAATTAGTTTCCATCCATTGCTTCTTGTCCTGCCTTTGGGGTTTTTGGGAAATAACTTGACCCCCCTCTTCTTTGTGGCAGCTGTCATGTCACCTCTAGTCCTTCTTTTCATTAAACAAGACATACCCAATTCCTTCAACTGTTCTTTGTATGTTTTATCCTCCAGCTCTCTAATCATCTTTGTTGCTCTTCTCTGCACTCTATGAATGCGGTTCTACTCATAATGAGTACAATGAATTCTACTCATGAGTACGTGCTGCGCTATAGACTCCAGCGTGCAAATTGAAGGATTCTAGCCTCTATTATCCCAACCATATATAAGTGGGTGCATGTTGAAATTCCACATAATGTTGATATTACTAGCAAAATTTCAAGTTCAAGGAATGCTGAAGAATCCCATTGACTCAGATTGCCTTGAAGGGGGAAACTATATTTCCATAATGCTTTGAATGCTATTTGTCATCATCAAAGGTTTGATAGTTATTTTTTGTTGTTAGTCTGCATAAAATGATTTTTTTTTTCATTTTCAAATTGATGTGGCCTAAAAAAATCTTAAAAGTATGTATGCAGTTCAGAGCACGTATCAGGGTGAGTGGCTCTAATTTGAGTGGATCCCTACACCTTAAATCAAAGTAAGCACATATTTACCACTTGAATGACTGTGTGTATCAATAAGAACTCTTAATGCAAACTTGCTGATATTAGAAATGTCTGTATAGAAAGCATTCAGAATGGTACTCTTTCTGCATTTTCACCAGGAGGTTATTTATGGCTCGATGACCGACAAATTTAAACCGTGCCCCAGATTCACAAATACGGGTCATTGGGAATAGCAACGACTCTTGAATATATGGTATAGTTTCTTAGTTCTAGTTAGTTTAGCATTTTGAATGAATGCCAGAGGTGTTTTTTTTTTTAAAAAAAACACATTTATTTATTTAGCGTATAGCATACAATGTCAGGAAAATTTACACACAATGCGGTCCTGATAGCCTAAATTGCTAGTTCATTCTGTTCAGCACTTGTGTGCCTATCCTTGGTGGACAACGGGGGCAAACTAGCTTACACCAGTTGACTAGTGGTAGTTGGGTTGCTGGCTCTTCCGGACTCCTTTTTTGGTCTCGCCTTGTCTCACCTCATGTTGCATTACCTCACATCCGGCCAGGTCCAGCGCTGGCTTCCACTCTCTGCACACATGAACGCAGCTAGGTTTTTCCCCACCAAAGTGGTACCCATTTATCTACTTGCAATATTGCATGCTTTTGAACTGCTGTGTGGGCAGGAGCCGTGGAGAGTGGTGGAAGCTCACTCTGTCTTGTGGAGTCAGGCTTGATCTGCTGGAATAGAATAGAATACAGCTGGAAGGGACCTTGGAGGTCTTCTAGTCCAGTCCCCTGCTCAAGCAGGAGGACCTATATCATCTCAGACAGGTGGATGTCCAGTCTCTTCTTAAAAATCTCCAGTGATGGAGCACCCACGATTTCTGGGGGTAAGCTGTTCCACTGGTTGATTGTCCTCACTGTCAGGAAATTTCTCCTTAGTTCCAGGTTGCTTTTCCTCTTTGGTCAGTTTCCAGCTGTTGTTTCTCATCCTTCCATCTGGTGCTTTGGTGAACAACCTGCCCCCCTCTGCCTTCTGGTAGCCCCTCAGATACTGGAACACTGCTACCATGTCTCCCCTATTTCTTCTTTTCCTTAGACTAGCCAGGCCCAAATCTTAGTTCCAGTGTCATTAAGCTGCTATGTCACCATGTCCACGGAATTGGAATTATTAGTGCATGATAGAAAACTAGGTTTATAGAATTTGTAAGCATTTTAAGTGCTGCTAATCTACCAAGCAATGATAATGAAAGCTATTCCTATAATTTAAGTTCTTTTTCATCTCATGCAGGACAGAACCATAATTACTTTTTCCCCCAAAAAATTGGTATCAACCCTTTACAATAATTATTCTAACTATCTAAAATCTCTGGATTCATATGAAGCTCTGTATCTTCTTTCCATTTTTGTCAACATTCATTAATACAGCGGAGGATTTATTGAACATAATTTCCAAACTGCTACTGCTTGAAATTTAATTCAAACAGCAATTGAAATATGTCTCTATTTGGGTTTTTAAGAAAAATGAGTGAATCATTAATTATATTATGTTCTGCTTTTATATTAAGACATCGAATATTTCTGTTCCTCCTAATAGACTAGTCAGAAATGCTTAAATAAGATTGAAGAAGGATGAAAGAGAACATCCACTTTAGGTGCCCTTATTTATCAGAAAAATGTCTGTGTTTAATATGTTGATGCTAATATTGAGCTGGTGAATAAAAATGATTATAAATAATCAGTGGACTTGTGTCCAAATCCCATTTCCAGTAACATTCTTTTAAAACAAAGCTACTTTCCATTCTATCAAATACTTTAAAAATATCTGAAAACTGTAATGTTGGTATAATTCTGATATATTTTATAATTATGGATTAAAAATTCTGTTTGAATCCACTCTAACAAACACAAATTGATTACATGCAACTCATAAGAGCTGAAGTCTTGCCTATTCCAAAAATACTCATTGCAGTAAATATTTTAAATCTAGATTTATATCCCATCTTTATTTTGTACACCTCAAGTTGGGACACTTAACGATCCCTCCTCCTATTTTCCTCACAACTGGTATCCTGTAAGGTGGGTTGGATTAGGAGGGAGTGATTGGCCCAAAATTACCCAGTGGCAAGGGGTGTGCCCAAAAGAGAATTGGAACTCTGTCTCCTGGTTCCTAGTCTACCATTTGAACCACTACACCAAACTGGGTCTTCTTTAACAATGCACATGATGAAGACACGATTCCCAACAATTCAATACTGCATGCGATCCCTAGAGAAAAAATGGGATGCAAATGTCTTGTTAGGTGAAAACAAAATCTGAAATAAACTGGGAAGCTGAAAAATCATGCTTTGTCTATCATTTTTGAATTTCCTATGGTACCAGTTGCATAAGGGACGCGGTGGCTCAGTGGGTTAGGACGCTGAGCTTGTCGATCAGAAGGTTGGCAGTTTGGCGGGTCGAATCCCGAGTGCCGCGTAAAAGAGTTAGCGCCTGTTACTTGACCCAGTTTCTGCCAACCTAGCAGTTCGAAAGCACATAAAAATGCAAGTAGAAAAATAGGGACCACTCCGGTGGGAAGGTAACAGCATTCCGTGCGCCTTTGGCGTCTAGTCATGCCAGCCACATGACCACAGAGACGTCCTCGGACAAGCACTGGCTCTTCGGCTTTGAAACGGAGATGAGCAATGGCCCCTAGAGTCGGAAATGACTAGCACACATGTGCAGGGGAACCTTTACCTTTACCTTACCAGTTGAATATTTTCTTTGTTTTCTGTACTCAGGTTGATTGCACATTTCAGCTGCATGGTTCCTAAGCACTGAACACACTGTGCTTATAATCAAGGACAATACAACAATTGATAAGGGAGAATGAATCCCAGGAGTTTTATACCTTTAGTCAAAGTAACCATACGTACTAGATGCATCAGGAAATAAATGTACAGACTTCTCTGCCACATGAAATTTATTTATCAGTAAGTTGGAGAATGAGATGCAATCAATAAAATAACTCACCAGTAATAGAATGCTAAGCTTTGACACATTAGAACGATGCAAATCAACAGTGCAATGTATTTAAGGATGATGATCACTGTTACCCTAGAGCTTGAGTAAATGGCCTGATCTTCCCTCAGCACTGAAATAATGGATTAAGAGGAAGTCCCCCCCTGGAACAGACCTTCCTAACATCCAGTCATGTTTTTACAAGAACAGATGGTCCCAAATCTTAAGCTTAATCATAAACACATTAAACTTTGTTCAGAAATGAATTGCCATCCACTGCAATACCTCTAAACTGATGGAGTCCCTCATTGTAGCTTAGATGTAGTCTGTTTTCTGTAAACGATCATTCTAGAAAGAAAGGAACAAGCTTGTGCTCCTCCTCCTCCTCCTCCTTTCTTCTTTTTCCCCTTCTCCTCCCCCCCTTTCCCCCCTCCACACTTTCCAAATCTTTCTATCAGCAAGATAGCAGCCGGCAGATGTAGCTTTTTTCTTTCTTTCTTGGTATGTTTGATCTAGTTGAAGACCATAGTCTTCTCTGTGAAGGACAGCATCTGTTTTTGTTGTGCCTCAGGCTCCAACATACAATCAAGTGCAAAGCCAAGTGGTGTCTTTCTTTGCTTTATTTGTAATGGAATCTATCAAGCGAACTACCTGGCAGAGGACAAGGGATTCCACAGAGTTGAGAAGAAACAGAATCAATGGTGGATGACATTCTACCTCAAGGCATTTTTATGTGTGATAATAAAAACACCGTGGACCATTCAAGTTTGCATATGGAGTGAATGCTGACAATGTGAGAGATTTCCAGTGAGGGCAGTGGCAAGCTGACATACTACTGGAAGCAGGACCATATTTATGAGGAGAATGACTGCTGGATCTGGATGGGAAAAATCTCTCTGGAGAAAGGAGAGATTGTTGAGATAATCCAAGTGACTCCAGATAGCTGTGCCTTGTGAGTAGACCTCGGTAACTGCCATTTTACAGACAGCTTATGAGTTGAGTGGCTGAGAGTTGAGGATTTCACCAAGCTCACACTTTTAAGAACATAAAACATGACTGAGTCTGATCTGTTAATTACTTCTAGATTTGGATTTTCTTTTCTTTTTTTAAAATGGTGTTGGAAAGATTAAGACCCTTCAGACTGGCAAAGTTTCATATTGGCTGAGTTGCCTTTTCCTTGGACAAGACACCCTAGAATAGTCAAGAAAATTGTTATTTCCTTCAGAATTTTCCCGGATGCTACTCGTACAATGTCTTTAGGTGAGTGAATGTCTGCTTTTTCATCCTGTCCAATTTCAGTTAAATCCCCAAGGGAAGGCGTCATAAGGGAAACTCTTTCCTAATGTTTTTAAATTCAGGGAACATACAGCCAGACATAGGCATCTCCCTGGAACTGAGCAGGTAGTAAATTACACCAATTGCATCCTCGCCTCCAATATCATGACACAAAATAAGTGCATCATGGTATCATTTGCAGAATGACATCCTGATGAATGTGCCATGATTTAATGTCATCATGGCTCATTATGACTGCCTATGCTGCCAGGAAGACTGTAGAGAGATGGAGAGACATATGCCATAAAACTCATAACTTGAGGATGACAAAAAAGGAAAGGCCAAGGCTCTCTCGAGATCACAGTTGCATCCATGCAGCTTTCTTGGCAACATTTTGCTTCTTTTCACTTTCCAGACTAGCCTACTGCCCTACGTTTTATGACAATCTCCCATCCATGACATAACTAAGTCAGACTCTACTTGCTAACCTAGGCCAGGGGTGGGGAACCTTGGCTCCTTTATGACTTGTGGACTTCAACTCCCAGAATTCCTAAGCCAGCATGGCTCAGCTTGGAAACCTCTCCTTTTCCCCTCAGCATGGCTGGCTCAGGAATTCTGGGAGTTGAAGTCCACAAGTCATAAAAGAGCCAAGGTTCCCCACCCCGACCTAGGCAAATGCAGCCAACTCCTGCCAGAAGAAAGCAGGTGGAAAATCCTCCTTAAAAAGAAATTATAAAGAAATCCTAACACAGTTTGAGTGCACGATAAGCATATTGAAACCATTTGTGCAGGGGAGGAAACATTTCAGGAAATCCGAGGGTTGATTTTGAAATTGCATTGCGATAAAGAATTACTCTGAGAAGGATCTCCCAGAGAAACACCTACAGATGCCCAGATACAAACATATCTAGAAGTAATCTTTTCCCTGATTGAAACAATCGCTACTATATGGTTAACTATGATTCGTTGACAAGTCTTCCCTTAATGACATTGTTGAAGGAGGCAAGGACACTGTAGAATAAGCTTCTCTCATGCCACACATGCTTAAAAGGCTAGTGAAACCAGAGGAAAAAAAAGATTTAATGGAGATAAATAATGCATTTTGTTCACAGCTAAGGCAGGCTGGCCTCCAAAAGTAGTCATTTCTCCAGTGACAGGGAGCTGTATGTTAATAGCTATTTGTTACCCGTTGTGGTGCTTAAACAGCATGAAGAGAACAGTATTTGGCCAATATGTCTATGTCAGAGGCAGGTTCCCCTCCCCCCTTCTCTGTTATTATGTCTTCAGAAAGGCTTTCTCTCCTGCAGTGACTGTTCACAGCAATTATTAGAAGTGAAACAATTAGCAGGCTTTATAAAGTCCTTGTTCTAGCAGTTCTGGAAAGGGCTAGACTCAGAAAAATATGGTATGGTATCACATAAGTATGCTCCACAAAAATAAGTCCGTCCATCCATCCATCCATCCATCCATCCATCCATCCATCCATCCATCCACCCACCCACCCATCCATCCACCCATCCATCCACCCATCCATCCATCCATCCATCCACCCATCCATCCATCCATCCATCCACCCACCCACCCACCCATCCATCCATCCATCCATGTTTTAGTCTTTCAGAAACCAAATCACATTTCATCCAGAGTGGAATTGCGCCAGGTTTTAAGGAGAGATAATTATTACAGTGTTTAGAACCTTCATGTTCCTGTGCCTGTGGTTTACACAACACATTTAATTAAGCCTGGTAAAGGCCTGACAAGTGTCCTTGCACAGCACACTCATCTTCATTTAATTCTCTTTGGCCCAAGATACCATGTGAACCCAACTGGTTTAGTTATTTGACGCTTCCATGCATTAGGCGAACTCATGAAATAATTAGTTTAGTAATCGATTAAGTGTGAACGTAGCCCATATCTAGGAACCTGTGGGGCCCTATTCTCTGAATAGCCTCTGTCTAAAATCTCCAAGCCAAGAACAAAACAATAAAAGCAAATCAAGCACACTGGTAAATTATTAGTCTGTAGCAAGTACGCTTCCTGTTAGGGTGCAGTTTCAAGTGGCATGGGGTTATCTGTGAAGAATCACAGCCTCATACTAAGATCTCCCATCTCCCAAAATTAGATAGACTTACCCTTTTTTTAGGGACGTGGTGGCTCAGTGGGTTAGGATGCTGAGCTTGTCGATCAGAAGGTCGGCAGTTTGGCGGGTCGAATCCCGAGTGCCGTGTAGCAGAGTGAGCGCCTGTTACTCGTCCCAGCTTCTGCCAACCTAGCAGTTCGAAAGCACGTAAAAATGCAAGTAGAAAAATAGGGACCACTACGGTGGGAAGGTAACAGCGTTCCGTGCGCCTTTGGCGTCTAGTCATGCCGGCCACATGACCACGGAGACGTCCTCGGACAAACGCTGGCTCTTCGGCTTTGAAACGGAGATGAGCACCGGCCCCTAGAGTCGGAAACGACTAGCACGCATGTGCGGGGGAACCTTTACCTTTACCTTTACCCTTTTTTTGCGATTGTGACAACTGGTCCAAGAGACTAAGTAGTTTTTTGCTGGTATACATGCCTCTTATTGTTACCCTGATGATATTCTTCTCCCCTCTTCAAGTATGTATGGATTAAAAAAAGAATGCAAAGTTAACCTCATAGTTGCTACGTAAGCAGTTGACTCCAACCATGACCAGGTGACAAAATGTGTGACTTCGCTTTTATAGGAAGTTGCTTCCTAATAAGTCGGATCACTGGGTCCATCTAGCTCAGCACGACCAGCTCTAAAGGGCTTTGCATGCCATTACTCACTAGCAACTCAATTATGGTTGATGCAGTAAAGCCAGTTTCCCAGATTTTTCACTGGATCTTAAACCAATTGTGTGAGCTGGATTTGCTCCATGCAGCAAGATAAAATGTGGTTGGTCAATTTGTGGTTTACTGTGGGATGCAAAACAGGGCCATGGGCTTGCTTGCAATGGCTTTGCAACATTTTAGTAGGAACTTTTCCAAGTTTTCTAGAGATGCCGGAAATGGAAACTAGAATAATTTGGAGAGATAGCATATGCTCTATTTCAAGAGCTGTACTTCGAAGTACCCCAAACTAAATAAACAAATCATAACCAAATAGTTTAAGTTATTCTTTTGGAGCATCCCACATTTATATTGGTAATCAAACTAGAGAAGAAGAGTTAAAGCAAAGGAAAGTAATGAACAATCTTCTTGAGATGCCAACTCCATCAGTATCTTCTCAGTGGTTTGCAAGTAGGCCTCTAACAGGCTGTGTCTTTTATTGTTTTAAAGCCTGAAACATTAAGAACCTTATGTTAAGAACTGGTCCTTGAGTAGACTTGTACACAAGACCATTTTATGCTTACAGTACATAAATGAAATGCCCAATTTAAAGCAATCCAAATAATCTAAGCTACCCTGAATAGCTTAGTATCATCCACAAACTTGGCAATTCATAGTGTTTTTCTGCACCAAGATCATTAATGAACACTTCATGGTCCCATCTTTTCATAGTCAGATAATTCAGTAGGCTGTAAAACCTGTTCATGAATGGAAATAAAAGTGTGATCAAAACTGCTTACTGGAAATCATAGATTGAAGCATCTACATAGGACATATGAGGCGATGTCTTTGTCTCTGATATTTTCAAGAGGTAAGACTGCGCAAAACACTTCAGTGAGTTTCTGCAAAATATCAACACCACTTAAATGATGTTCCTCTGTGAAAAGCTGGGATGTGAGATGGAAGAATTAGCCAGAAGGAACTGCATCCCATTCCAGTTGCTCCTAGGATATATTTCAGGAAAAGTTCTGCTCCCTTGAACGTTCATTCTGGGTGCCCAATTGTTATTAAGGTTCCCTTAATAACAATAATGTCAAAATTATATTGTCCTCGTATAATTTCAACTCTATTATGTTGACTGAGTTAAGATTCAGTGCCTCTTCCAACTGCTGACAATTGGACAACATGGTGGGATCCAAGCAGGATACTGTCAGGCGTAAACAACCAGACCCATGCTTGCTGAGTCCAAGCAAACTACTTTATTATGTTCTGCTTGTAATACAGGAATCTCCCCAGTCTGACAGCCTACTCCTGGGAACAACTAGATAAGGTTCCAAGGAACTTTGGGGAAGGGGAAGGTTGGCCCTGGAGCTTTTGCAGTTGTGTAGTGACTCCAGGCAAGCTTTATGCTTGATCCCTCCTCCCTGCATGCATCTTTCTATCAGACATCCCTTTTCCACAGACACTATAAAATGCTGTCTTTCATTGCCCAACATTACAGTAGTCCTCAACTTATGACCACAACTGAACCCAAATTTTCTGTGGCTAAGAGAGGCAGTTGTTAAATGAGTTTTGCCCCATTTTATGACTTTTCTTGCCACAGTGGTTAAGTGAAGCACTGCAATTGTTAAGTTAGTAACATGGTTGTTAAGTGAATCTGGTTTCCCCATTAACTTTGCTTGTCAGAAGTTTGCAAAAGGTGATAATATGATTCCTGGATACCGCAACCGTCATAAATATGAGTCATTTGCCATGCATCTGAATTTTGATCAAATGACCATGAAGATGCTGCAAGGCTCATAAGTGTAAAAAAATTGATAAGTGACTTTTTTCCGTGCCATTGCAACTTTGATCTCTCACTAAACGAATTGTTGTAAGTTGAGGACTACCTATACTTCAATATTTGAGTAAAGTCCAGCAGATCATGATTAAAGAGCTTGTGTAGGTCAATTCTATATCCATATTAAATCTGTAAAGGCCACGGTGGAGTGAAACTATGAACTTCTTCATCAGGAATCTTGGAGATGAAGAGCCTTCCATTTTTCTTTTTCTTTTTATAATACCTTGCTTCGTGGTGTAGTTGGGGCAACTGAATGGAGCTGAGCATTTACTGGCCAGATGCCCTTCCTGATGCCTACATGGAGTTCACAGCAGATATTTTCTTTTTGCAACCTGACAGACATCTGTCACTGCCTAGGATTGAACACTCAACCTTATGAGTGGGAGGCAAGCATCTTGACCTCTAGGCCACCGTGCCGTTCGAATGAAGAACCTTCCAATAACTCTTTCAAAAGCACACTAGTGATTTTTTCTCTTTTTTTCCTGACATTTCCTTGGACTTGTTTTCCTCCCCGATTGTCCTGCCAGGGCCCCATTTTGAATTACAAAGTGGTGCCACTATCAATGAATCAGACCTTATCCCTTTGCAGCTTTCATTTAGCTTTCCAAGCTCAATTACATCTAAGGATGTCACAAGGTAATTAAGTAATATTAGAACCTTGTCTTTGGCTGTATTTTTTTTTACCCCTTCTTTCTTAAATGCAGTTTTCAATGTGTTAAGCCTTATAAGGCTCGCCCTGGTGGAGTTTCTAAGTCTCTAATGCACTTTTGCTAAGAACGAAGGCTAATTGCATTTCGGAGAGATGTTATTAATGGGAAATTCATGCTGGCTTTCAAGAGAGTTAGAGGGAGGCAAGAAGCACTTCAGTTCACATCTAGCTGCTATATTTGTCAAAGCTTTATGGATGGGGTAGTGTGGTGTCTGTGCCTTGTCTATTTGTCTGCAGATATTTTTGTTAATAGACTATGAAAAGGCAAAGAATCAGGTATAATTGTCAGTACATCATTTTGGATAGCATAAAGTTTGTAGTTTTCTGGGGAAAAAAGGTAAAGGTTCCCCTGCACATGAGTGCTAGTCGTTTCCAACTCTAGGGGCCGGTGCTCATCTCCGTTTCAAAGCCGAAGAGCCAGCGCTTATCCGAGGACGTCTCCGTGGTCATGTGGCCGGCATGACTAAGACGCCAAAGGCGCATGGAACGCTGTTACCTTCCCACCGTAGTGGTCCCTATTTTTCTACTTGCATTTTTTATGTGCTTTCGAACTGCTAGGTTGGCAGAAGCTGGGACCAGTAACAGGCGCTCACTCTGTTACGCGGCACTCGGGATTTGACCCACCAAACTGAAGTACCCTGTATATTTTTCCTCTCTAAGGCTTATTAGATTTTGCAAATGCTAACTTTACTCGGCTCTTTAAAAAATGATACTTGAAGGAAAAGGTAATTGGATAGAAGTATTGATAATGGAAAACATGGTCTGGTCTTATTTGCTCTAACTCACATCTAATCCAAGTACATTTCAGTCTAAAACGTTTTGGATTCTTGCCTCTGCTCAATTGCCTCTGCTTTTTAAGAATGGAAGCCAACGTAGCAGAATCTTTGCAAAGCAACTTGAAAAGCAGCAGAGCCATTAAACTCAGTGATTTTCTTTTTTTATTAAATAGTTTTACAAAAACAAAATTTTATAATATATCCCCAAATCCCTCCCATCCCAAACCCCCCACTTCCCCCCCCACTTCCCAGAGCTAAATACAGGATTATAGTTACAATAATCATATTCTAAATAAAAATTATGCATAATATACAATTAACCAAATTCATAATGCGCTTTAACTCTCTTTTAACATAACTACAAACAACGTACCAATAACAATATCCCACTAAAATCTACTCATAAGCTAAATGGTACTTTTTGGTCCCATATTTGTTTTGAATATATCAGTGATTTTCAAACTTAGCAATTTTAAGATAGGTGGACTTCAACTCCCAGAATTTCCCAGCCAACATATTGGCTGAAGAATTCTGGGAGTTGAAGTCCACATATGCTTAAAGTTGTTGAGATTGAGAAACACTGATTGAACTGGTGCTGTTTTTGGTGAAACAATAGTTCTCTGTTTTGTTACTATTTCATCCTATTACTCTTATCTCCATATGAAGAGGTGATGATCAAAGAGGACCAAGTAGGCTAGATGAATGACATCTGGCAAGGCAAGCAGGTCTACTTATTCAAACGGTTATGATCATAGTCAATTCTGCTGAAGGAGAAAATCTGCTACAGCATTTCTGGCTATCCCATTTACATGAACACTTCACCCACATCTCCACCTTTCTAATGAGGTAAAGTCCATTGCCTTCTTTGTAGACTTCACCACATTTTTGTTGGGGAGGGGAAGCCATACAGGTGGGAGGTGCAATAAAGCAATGATGTCATCACATGAAGCTTAATCCCTTCCCTATTTCTCATTTAGGACCCAGATTGTTGGGGGCAATAAGCTGACTTTGTAATAATGCCGCTTGGGGTGTGTGAAAGCCCTAATAAGCAGGCATATACATAGAATGAAGGCTACTGCTAAGTTTGTAAAGCCGCCCTGAGTCTTCGGAGAAGGGCGGGATATAAATGGAATTAAAATAAATAAATAAATTTAGGTGTTTGAAAGGTATCAGGAGCTTAACTCACAAGAAAGCAGGAAATTATGCTCTGCAATTCCATAGCTTAGCCATAGATTTAAGTAACCCTAAAATTAACAAAGCTAGAATGTTGTGGATCTTCAGGATTTTCATTAATCAGTTTAGTAGGACTATAAATTTCATGCCACTAATCTTTGGAAAATTTGATTTGAACTTTTTTTAAAAAAAATGCCCTGTAAATTATTACAGCACGATGTAGGCTGTAGCCAGTACGCTGACAACATATTATAAATCAGGATTATATTTTGGGGATATGACTTTCATTTGAAAAGTTCACTCTACCAGCCTAGAACCATAGGGAGTAATTTTCAGCAAAACCTTCCCCTGGGAGACTCAGTTATTAAAAGAGAGTACAGTGTCAATTTATGAGGAGGACATTGGCTGAGATGAATGAAAGGGTAAACTATTATCCCAAAATTATTTCTGAGGAATTTGTCACACTTATCTAAAGAAATACTGTCAATCATTCATGGTTATATTGAGACAAACATATTATCTGTTTTCACATATAGGCCTTATTATAGGTTTAAAGACTGGGTAAAAGTAGGTTTGAACAAAAAAAATATATAACTGAATGAATGCAGAACTACCCTGTAAAGAAAGCTAAGATTATAATTAATTTTGGCCTTTGGACTAAATTAATTTTTTCTTCACTCACAAAGTTCATTTGAAGATAAGTGTCTAAAAAAAGATTTTGGGTTTAACCTGTTTGAATGGGAATGTTTACCCAACTTTGAATGTGAGGGGAGCTATGGTGGCACAGTGATTAGAATGCAGTATCGCAGGCTGATTCTGCTCACTGAGAGGAGTTTGATCCTGACCGGCTCAAGGTTGACTCAGCCTTCCATCCTTCTGAGGTAAAATGAGGACCCAGATATTTGGCAGCAATATGCATTGCCCAGCAACTTGCACAAAAGCATTGCCCAGATTTTAAAAATAATGCCCAAAAGATTTAAGGGACAATTGATGGCAAAGTGATACTAAGTGCTTAATTGAAACCAATTGCATTGCCTCTTTCCTTTGACAAAGAATCCCATTTCCTCATGGGGTTGAGGCCAATCCAAGTTGCCTCACACAGGACTGTTGGGAGTTAACACTTGCTGTTTGACCCAAAGGTGCTTTTCAAATGACAACAGGACTTTCTTAGTTTTTTTCCTTGTAGACATTTCACTTCTCATCCAAGAAACTTCTTCAGTTCTGACTGAATGGTTGGGAATGGAAGGATTTATACTTAATAGTCATCTGGTTGTTAGCAGACTGAAGGTTGGTCTTTAGCTCTCTGATCTTCAAAGTGCTATCAACCAGATGACTGCTAAGAATATAAATCCTTCCATTCCCCACCATTCAGTCAGAACTGAAGGAACTTCTTGGATGAGAAGTGAAATGTCTTCAAAACAAAAAACTGAAGAATGTCCAGTTGCCTTTCGAAAAGCACTTTTGGGACAACCATGATCTGGATGATTGAGAATCTCCATAGATACTGTTTAAGTAGCATGCTTAAATTATGCTAAAAATTAGATTGAGCCAGAAAGAGTACAAGTCGGGTGAAGGGTAAATTTAATTTAATTTAAATGTAGGCTTAATTAAACATAAATTAATAAAATGTGGTTAATAGGACTATGCTTCATGTATTTAATAATTTCCTTGTTCTGTTATATTAAGAATAGTAATCCAACAGGAAATCTCTGAAGATGCTCTGCAGACCAACCATTAGGTCTTCAGATTCACATTTATTTATTTATTTATTTATTTATTTATTTATTTATTTATTTATTTATTTATTTATTTATTTATTTATTTATTTATTTATACTGCCCTTTCCCGAAGGACTCAGGGCAGTTTACAGGGTATTTAAAAGAAAATCAATACAAAAGTTAAAAACAAATTAAAAAAGATTAAATGAGACCCTGAGAAAAATAAAACCCAGTTAAAATTAAAATTAAAAAATTCTCAGCCTGGGCCAGAGAGCTCGAAGAGCCAGGTCTTCAGGTCCCGGCGGAATGAACGGAGGTCGGGGGCAGTCCTAAGCTCCGCGGGCAGCTGGTTCCAAAGGGCAGGCGTGCCCACTGAGAAGGCCCTACCCCTGGGTGTTACCCGCCGGCAATCTTTAACCGGCGGCACCCTGAGAAGACCCTCCCTGTGGGAGCGCACTGGACGAAGGGAGCTTGATGCTGGCAGCATCATGAAGACCTCAGTTGATGTTTATCTGACATAGAGGTTCTCTTATCTAATGACATTTCCCAACTTGCAAAGGATGGGGGTCGTATTGGGAAAAAGACCTCCCCATTCAAATACAACATTTATTGTAACTTGAAACACAGTAACAGGTACAGTCATAATAATTGATCCTCAGTAATGTCGAGAAATCCATTCAGGTGCCATGTACCTCCGTGCAAATCATACAATTTATGTGATTCTCAGATTTAAAAAAGAAAGAAGAAAGTCCTTTGGATACGAGGACAAAATTCTAAAATGGCAGGAAGCTTAGAACTGAATAATCGGCTGTGCATAGAAATGACTTGGGCCTGATAAGGATGCTGACATGTCAAAATGGTGGATATTGTCAGCATGACAAGTCAGCTCTTCTCACGATGGACTCACAATGGACAGATATTCCTTCCTTCCTTCCCCCTTTCTTTTTTCCTTTTTCACCCATTTTTATCTATTCACTGCTGATTCAGCAAGAAAAATTTATCCTGCATATGCCAACTTTTATATATATTTCATTTTAAAGTGTCTTTCAGCACAGGCCCAATATGTAGATAAAGATAAACCTGAAAAAAAGTAACAATTCTTTCAATCCATTTAAAGAGGGAATGAAAAGCTTTTCTGAGATTTGCATTAAAATAAAAATAAAGATCTGTCAATTACAGGCTTTGCAGATGTGCAAATACGTACATCCCAGGGCTGAGATTTTCAGGACAGAGGGTGAGAATTTGTCACAGGCAGCAGGCAGAGAAGAGTTGTAGATAAAGGTCAGGGCACCCATGTGGCCATTGCTAGGTGGTGTGCTTTTAGTCAATCCACAATTTCCTCAGTGGTTGGATTTCCCCCTTGTCACCATTGTCATGTCCGGGTCTATTAAGCTAGCAAATTGGCTAACAACTGCCATCAGAGCTGGAGTGTATTGCCATGTCTGATTTTGCTACTGTCAGCTTTCCCTGAAAGCATTTCCTGGGGAGGAATCTCTAGTCTAGTGTATTCATCAGAAACATTGGGAGAAGAGAATAAAAAATACCTGCAGGGTGCTTTAATAGCCTGTCTGAAAAATATAGTGGTTTGTGCTGCTGCAGCAACTGCCATCTTGAATTTTTTGACCCCATTCTACAGAGACGCCTACCACTCAGCCATGCATGCTTGCTTGTTCAGAGGAACAAGGCTCTGTGAGTAAGCCTGTAGAATAAAAGAGAGAAGGCCTTTCTATATTTCAACTTTTATAACTAAAACAAACTAGAATACAACTAGCCGACTTCCAAAGATCGCCCATAAACATTAAGGGAAAGGTTACCATACCCATCAGCTACAAGGGATTTAAGGGCCCCTTAGATCTTCTGGTCACCGAGGGCCAGAGAACCAGCCTAGTGGGCCTCAATTGGTTCAAGGCCCTAGGCATTTGGGTGGGGGGAATAAATACAGTTTACCGCCGAACCCTCAAAGCTGTCTGCGATAATTTCGCAGACGTATTTGATGGGTCCTTAGGGAAATACAAAGGCCCCCCCATTAATTTCAATCTGGATCCAGCGTTAAACCCATCCGGCTTAAGGCCCGGAGGGTACCCTTTGCGCTTAAGCAAAAAATCGAGGCCGAGCTAGAAAAGTTAGTAGGCCAGGGCGTGCTGGAACCAGTAGAAGGAGGCCCCTGGGAGACACCAATCGTCACTCCCCTTAAACCTAACGGGGACGTGAGGATTTGTGCCGACTACAAAGCCACCCTTAATCTAGCCATGAAAAAACATGCTTACCCGGTCCCGACAGTGAAGCAGGTCCTCGCGACGATCCAGGACGGCGCCATCTTTGCCAAGCTCGACTTGGCGCAGGCGTATTTGCAACTTACTGTGTCTAAGGAAGCCGCTGAGGCTCAAATGATAGTTACCCACAAGGGGGCGTTTCGAGTCCACAGGCTGCAATTTGGAATTGCTGCAGCTCCAGGCATCTTCCAAGAAGTGATGGAGAGGACCTTAAAGGGCATACCTGGAGTATGCCCTTACTTCGATGATGTCCTGGTGGCTGGAAAAACTGAGGAAATCCTTGCTGACAGGCTTGAAAAGGTACTGGAAAAATTCAGGGAGGCAGGACTTAAGTTAAAAAGGGAAAAATGTTGCATTGGAGTTAAATCCACTGAATTTTTAGGATACAGGATAGATGCTCAGGGCATACATCCCACGGAGGGGAAAATAAAGGCAATTAAATTAGCACCTGAACCTAAAAACAAGGCAGAACTCCAAGCATTCTTAGGTCTCATAAATTTTTATCACTCATTTTTGCCACACAAAGCAGCCATAGCCGAGCCCCTACATAGACTGTTGGATAAAAAGACACCGTGGCAGTGGCAGGAAAAACATAAACAAAGTTTCCAAACATTGAAGGACATATTGTCCAGCAGTTCTACTGTCACACATTTTATCAAGGGCAAACCAATTTACCTTGCCTGTGATGCATCACCTTATGGGGTGGGTGCAGTGATAAGCCACATGGATGACCAGGGGGTGCAGAGACCAATCGCATATTATTCCAGAACCCTAACCAAAGCAGAAAGGAATTATGCACAAATAGACCGGGAAGCACTAGCCATCGTGGCTGGTGTTAAAAAGTTCCACGACTATCTTTATGGCAGGAACTTCACAATATTTACAGACCATAAACCGCTTTTAGGCCTATTCACCACAGACAGACAGACACCCCAGATCATGTCTCCTAGGATGCTCAGATGGTCTATTTTCTTAGCAGCATACACATTCACCATAAAGCACAGACCAGGAAAGGAGATGGGTCACGCAGATGCTCTTAGCAGACTGCCCCTATTAGATACAGGGCCAGACCCAGCTCCAGCGGGGCAAATCCTCTCACTGCAAGAACTACCAGAATGCCCATTGACAGCTCGGGACATTGCCAAAGCCACAAGCAAGGACCATATACTCAGCAGGATAGCAGCATGGGTCCAAGGGGGGTGGCCTAATGAGAACCCTGACACCAAATTCACACCATACTACAGGAGGAAGGACAAAATGTCATCACACCAGGGGTGCCTACTGTGGGGAAACATGGTAGTTATACCAGAGGTACAAAGGAACACAGTAATAACGGAACTGCATGAGGGGCACCCAGGGGTTGTGCGCATGAAGGCATTAGCCAGAAGCCATTTATGGTGGCCGGGGCTGGACAAGGCGATTGAGGACAGAGTAGCTGGGTGTTACCAGTGCCAGAAGTCTAGGCCAGAACTGACACATAATCCAGTACACAGGTGGGAGGTGGCTTGCAACCCGTGGTCCCGCATACACATAGATTTCACGGGGCCATTCCAAGGACAAACCTTCTTGGTCATAGTGGACAGTTACTCCCGGTGGTTGGAGGTCGTGCCTGTAAAGACCATGACATCCGCCAAAACGATACAGGTCTTGCGGGACTCTTTGCCACCCACGGGTTACCTGACGTACTGGTCTCTGACAATGGCCCGCAATTCACATCTGCTGAATTTCAGGATTTCCTCAAGGCCAACTGGATTAGGCACGCGAGGTCGGCCCCCTTCCACCCCTCCTCCAACGGATTGGCCGAGAGGAACGTCAGGACTACCAAGGAAGCATTGAAAAGGATCATCCAAGGCGATTGGCACCAGAGACTGGCCCAGTTCTTGTTGGCCCAACACACAACACCATGCACTGCAACGGGGAAAAGTCCAGCTGAAATGAGGTGGGGCAGAAGGCTGACAACCAAACTAGACAGGCTCCACCCAGACCGACTACCTGTTGAAGCAGAACAAGACAGTGCAACCAGGTCCTTGAACATTGGGGATTTAGTGTGGGCCAGGAACTATGGACCGGGGAAAAAGTGGACACAAGGGGTAGTCATAGACAAAACGGGGCCACTATCATACATCATAGAGGGGGAAGGGGAACGGCAGATCAGGAGGCACATTGATCAGCTGAGGAAAAGGTCTCCGGAGTTCACTCAGGAGGCGACCAGCGGGGACCCCATAACACAAGACAACAACAATAGTCTTGACTGGCGGGTAGTTACACCATCGGGCAGGGGAACAGAAACACACCCTAGGCGAGCGGAACCACCACCTCAGGGGAACACGGCTGCACAGTCAGCAGCCCTCATAATAACACAACAACCCATAGACCCGACACCTGCAGCGACACCCCAACTGGCTGCAAGGCCCAACGGGGAAACCAACAACAGAGCGGACATTCCAATGGGGAGATATCCTGCTAGGGCTCACAAGCCACCCACTTACTTAAAAGATTACGTTAGATAATAATAACTCTTATCTGGGGGGGAAGGGGTGTTGTATAGGTAGATTAGCAGGGGAGTGGTTTCCCACTGGCGGGAAATCCACGAGCCTGGGTTGGGTGTTGTTTCCTGTGGCAGGAGATTCCCGGCCGGGGGTTGGCTAGCGTCCAGCAGCTGCCAGACATATATTGAGCCACCCGGATGGGGATCCCTAGTTGACTCCACATGTATCAATAAAGACAACTGCTGTAATACCTTGCTGTGTGTGCGTCGTCAATCCGAACACAACACTAGACAGTACTGGAAGAACATATGGGGGAAAGAGAAGACACATAACACCAGTACGGAGTGGCTGTAGGACCTGAGAGAAGACCATAACACTCATCCAGAACTGAAACCAGTCACAGTAGCAGACATTCAACAGCAGGTAAAGAACATAAAGGGATGGATAGCACCTGGTCTGGACATGATCCACCTCTACTGTCTAAAGAAACTAACAGCAGTGTATGAACACCTAGCAGCACAGGTAAACCTAGCAGCAGACTCCCACCCAGACTCAGATAACACAAGGAACACAAAGGACAGTGGTGATCCTTCTTGTTTTCCAAAGAGAAAATGTTAGCACTCTCAGAGACAGAGATAAAGATGTATTTTGAAAGAAATCTAGTACTATTTGTCAAGAGCTGTGAACACATTTTAATAAAGAGCCTGACTTAGGCGTTGGAAAACATTGGCCAAGCATTTCACAGGTGGATGCCTTCAGAAGTGAGCTTTTATGTTAATCCGGCAGCACAAATCAGAATGGACATATGGACTAATATGTGATGAATGAAAGAGAGGCCAGACCTGTAGCAGCTAAAAGGAGCCAATAGGACCTCTGCAGATCCCAGGTCTGGACTGAGCTATCATGAACACTGCCAAAGCACCAGAAATCATCATTCAGTAAATCTTCTGACATCACGTAAACAACAGATTAACTATATGCAAAGTTAGGCGGCCTTGATTATGGCCTGGAGATGAGAAGGAAGTTGGTTAGAAAGACATCTTCAAGCCACTGATAGGTGGATGTGTGGATGACCTATTGCTCTCTCCTGTAATGAAGGTACTGCTGAAACATTTGACTTTCCAACTTCTCACGCCAAGGTCAGAGAGAAAGGACTGTAGATGTTGATCAGGTCTCTCAGTTATCACAACACTTTTAGCAAGTTGAAAACACAGAACCTGTCAGATGGAGTCGCCATCTAGAAATCACACATTCAGAAATCAATATGTAAAATTAAAAATTAACAAAGGACAAAGGGTGGCGTAGATTTGCAAGTAATTGTGCATGCTAATTGACAGATGTAAACAGAATTTTAGAATTAATCGCCGTGACTTTTATAAATATGCAGTACATCTCACCGCTGGAGAGAAGATTATGATCAAGTGACCTGCATGACCCCCTTAACTGTTGTGCTATAACTTTAAAAGGTAAATTCTCTTGGAGAGCCTTTCAAACCTTTACAACACTACTTTTCTGTTCTGTAAAGTAGGCTAGATGGCTCTCTACTGGATACAGTTTCATTTAGGAGAACCTAACTTTCCTTTAGACCAGGGGTAGGCAACCTCGGCTGTTTTATGACTCATGGACTTCAACTCCCAGAATTCCTGAGTCAGCATAGCTGACTCAGGAATTCTGGCAGTTGAAGTCCATGAGTCATAAAACAGCTGAGGTTGCCTATCCCTGCTTTAGACAGAACAATTAATCAGTAGGACGACTTACCTCCAGAAGGCTTTTAAGAAGGATTGGGCAGCATAGTGCTTCCTACCTGAGCAGAGAGTGGACTACTAAAGACCTCCAAGATCTCTTCCAAGTCTGCTATTCTGTTCTTCTGTAGTCAGTCTAAGATGAGAGTTAAATGGTTTCTTTTCTGCATATGATGATGCCCTTCTTGTCTTGCCTGTAGAGACCTACAGATAAGTGAAAAAGCTGACATCTGAACCCAGCCTTCCTTAAACAGGGAAACAAAAAAGATATTGCATTCTGGAAAGGTAGAACACATTCACTTCTAGACAGAACACATCAGAGTGTTAACTACGAATGAGAAGAGCAAAGCCAAGTAACCCATCAGCAAAACGCAGGCTTTGCAAAACTATGAAGCACTGCAGACACAAAGTCACGGATGATATGATGCAAATTGTGATTAAGGATGGAAAGTGGCTTTTCAGACACTGAATTTCCTTGGGGACAATGGAAGATTTCTCCCTGAGGATTTTCCAAAGAGTCTGGCTATAATTCCCATGTGGTATTAAAGGCACCACCAATATGGGGTTTGCATGTGCCGGTGTTCCTGTTCAATGAATGAAGTGAAGAGCACCATTGGATTCCAAGGCAATTTTTGCAAGGCAGGAAAGAAAGAAAGAAAGAACCAGCGCCTCACTTAACCTAACTTCCAGTGAAGCCTAATCTCATCCATCTCCTGTCACTTTAGATTCCACTTTCATCTCTTCATCATTTTCCAATCGGCCACAAAGGCTGGAAATGAGATATAGAGCAGGATTTGCAACGGAGGTATATTTTCCCCAAAGCAGAAAGTTTTAGCACAAGAACTTTATGAGGTGTGGTTCAATTTTGCTTACCCAGGGCCAGGAAGGAGGAAGGGGGTGGGGGATTAGTAGTTGTCTGTCTTTTCCGTGCTTGTTTCTTTGCAAGGGGCTTTAAAGGCCACAAATCAGCTATAGGTGTGATATGGAGGAACTGCTTCTGTAGCTGAATTTATTCTTGGAACTGGATAAGCATTCTGAGTTTGGATAAATGTTCCAGTGATGCAACATATTTTTTTTTCCTTTCAAGATTAGCAGTAAAAAGATGCCAGTCCTTGGCATGTACTTAACAGATATGAGCCCAAATCCTTTTTTTGCACACCAGCAAATCTATCAGGTACTATACAGCAGACTTCAAATAGAACTTGCAATATGCATCATGCTTTCTCTTAGAGGAGCAACAAAAGCGGATGAAATAGTCTTTTGGAACACCATAGTGCAGCGGTGTTAAACTGCCGGCCTGTGGGCTGGATGCGTCATGCCGAAACTGCACCCACTGCTCTGGCAATGGGGAAAAAGTCGCGATATATCGCGACACATCACGTGATGTTGCGAGTTTGACATCCCCGCCATAGTGCCTCATCAAAATCCTACCTATTTCTTTTCTTCCTGATATCCATTTGGTGGCAGACTGGATATTAATGGATATAGTATATGCCATACAATCCATCACAGATGGGCCCAGAACGTGTTCCAATTTTGTGCACCAAATCTGTGCCACCTCCTCTTATTTCTGCTACTATAGATAACAATTGCAGAGTGCTAGAGAGAAGTTAGAGTTCTGCTAGAGAGACGTTCCTTGAAGATGAGCTTCATCATGAGTTTCAAAGCTCAAAAATGAAGTCTGTGGTCCTGGTGACCAATGCAGATTGGATCCTGCAACCTTATCCTGGGACATGTATAAAGTAAAGGTAAAGGTTCCCCCGCACATGCGTGCTAGTCGTTTCCGACTCTAGGGGCCGGTGCTCATCTCCGTTTCAAAGCCGAAGAGCCAGCGCTTGTCTGAGGATGTCTCTGTGGTCATGTGGCCGGCATGACTAGATGCCAAAGGCACACAGAATGCTGTTACCTTCCCACCGGAGTGGTCCCTGTTTTTCTACTTGCATTTTTACGTGCTTTCGAAATGCTAGGTTGGCAGAAGCTGGGACGAGTAACAGGCGCTCACTCTGCTACACGGCACTCGGGATTCGACCCGCCAAACTGCCAACCTTCTGATCGACAAGCTCAGCGTCCTAACCCACTGAGCCACCACATCCCTGGGACATGTATGTTTGCCTTCATTTGTGAGAGATAACTGTCTCAATAATTTGGTTCACACATGCATACTTGCACATTGTTCACTTTATTTATTTATTCATCACATTTTTTAAAACTGGCCATCTGCCTAACAGAGAGATGCTGGGTGGTATGCAATAAAATATTAAAACATAATGATATATAAAAGTTAAAAATTTAAAGAAGGCAGGGATGATTGAAACACTGGCAAAAATTAGCTGAAAGGTAAAGGGATTATACAATAAAAAAACAACCATAAAACACTGAAACATCCCACAGTTAAAAAAAAAAATCAACATTGTTAAGAAGGACTAAAAGAGACTATCTTTGATATTACAAACAGTGAAGCCAGCACAATACTGCAGTTCTCAGGGATCCCCGAGCCTGTTGATCCAGCATGTTTTGAAGGACTTCTAGAAGACTGCCAAGGATGGAGCCAGATTTGTCTTGGCAAGTACCATTGCTGAAATTCTGTTTCTGTTGAAAGTTAAGTTGCTTGGGGGGGTTGGGGGTGCGATGGCTCAGCAGTTAAAGCTGGAAAGCTGACAGCCCAGTTTCGGGACTCAAACGCTACACAACAGGGTGAGTTCCTGTTCGTGCCTCAGCTCCTGTCCATCTAGCAATCCGAAAGCATGCAAATACAAGTAGATAATATATTTCAGTGGTAAGGTAATAGCATTCCATGTGCCTCGGTGTATAGTCATGCTGGCCACATGACCAAGGAAAACTCTTTGGACAATGCTGGCTCCCTCTGCTAAGAAACGAAGATGAGCAATACCCCACCTCCCAGAGTCAGACACGAATGGGCAGGGGAACTCTTCACCTTTACTTTAAGTTGCTTGATGTTAATTTTTAGAAAATGAAAGAAGTGGCTGAAATCAATTTCAACTGTTTATGTCCTCTTTTTTTATTCCCCTCCTTTTTCTTTTGCCTCTTTTCTTACAGCCAATTTAATTTTGAACCACTGACACATGCAAATATTTTGCAAAAAAGACACCACAAATACATTGCTGTCGCCATGGAGATTGTCCCATACAGCCTAGAAATCTGTCAAGCTTGATGTTGCTCAGGTTTTCATTTTTCCCCCCTTAGTTATACATTCATTCCATAACATGCAAAAAAATAATAATGATTCACTGCTTTCTTTGGCATACAATTAATCATTCTTAATGTAGGCTCCTGCAGCATGGATCTCATTTTAAAATGCATGTCAAAACAGTTACAAATATAATTAGGTATGTGTACATGTTATTCTCCGTACCCTTGTCAAAAAACAAAACAAAACAATAAAAAAACAAACCCAAAATGACAAGGGCATGTATGTAGGAAGTTTATCCTAGGAATGAATCTCAAAATAAAGAAATTGTAGGGTGTAATTTCCACCGTGATGCTGAAATTAGCGCAGTAAATATAATAACAGATTAAGAAATTCGGCCTTGATATACGTAGCTGAAATTAAGCACTTGCTTTGGGGACATACAATTAACTATAAAGTGCTACAAAAGGAGAAAAGGAATCTGATTATTTACAGTTGAGAAAAGTTGTTTCCCTTAGTAAAGGCTTTTCTTGTTTACACAAAGGGACCGGCATTGTCCAGTGGGACCCAGATGTCACTTGTTAAGGATGACTGTTGGTTTATGGACAACACTGATTTCCTCAGCATTTAAATAGCACAACATTCTTCTGGGTGGTGGGAAGATGATTCATTCTCAACCTCTTGGTTGGCTGCCCTGAAAGTGGTTCTATAAATGCCATGATCTCAGTGAATAAGGGACTTGCCAGGTCAGTGGTTAAGGGACAGCCAAATTCATTTCAAAACTCTGCTCAACCACTAAGGCATTACAGATGGCTCACATATATATTTTTTTTGCTGTAGAAAACTATGTTTTTTTAAAATGATCTAATTTATATGGCTGCCCATCTCACCAAAAGGGCAGTGTACAACAAAGCTGAAAACTATATTTTCATCACTGGGGGCCAAGGTTAGATAGGGCAGAAATTGACGATGAAATAGCAAAAATGAGATGGAATATTTTTCTATTTTTTTTCTGATGACTTTGTTCGGCTTTCCATTCTTTCCTCTTTGAACCAGAATAACAGAGTTGGAAAGGATCTCGGAGGTCTTCTATTCCAGCCTCGTGTACCATTTCAGGCCAATGGCTGTCCAATTTCTTCTTAAAAGCCCCCAGTGATGGAGCATCCACAACTTCTGAAGGCAAGCCGTTCCACTAGTTAATTGTTCTCACTATTAGGAAATTTCTCCTTATTTCTAGGTTGGTTCTCCCCTTGATTAGTTTCCATTCATTGTTTCTTGTCCTGCCCTCTGGTGCTTTGGAAAATAGCTGCTTTGTGGTAGCCCTTCAAATATTGGGACACTGCTACATGTCATCCCCTAGTCTTTCTTTTCGCTAGACTAGAGAGACCCAATTCCTTCAAACGTTCATATGTTTTCACTTCCTGTTCCCTAATCATCTTTGTTACTCTTCTCTGCACTCTTTCCAAAGTGTCAACATCTTTTTTATATTGTGGCTATCAAAATTGGATGCCATATTCCAAGAATGGTCTTACCAAGGGATTATAAAATTGTACTTTCATGTTTGCAATGCTATCCACTAAATTGATCCTGCCTAACACTATTCAGGCATAACATTGTGGCCCACGGGCATATAATGCTGCCCTTATTTATGTAAATTTCTCTAGCTCTGTTTTTCTCCCCTTTCAGAGTGTATGCATACAGGATATGCCACCGTCTCCTTAACATGGGTTGGGCTTGGGGAGAAGGAGATGAGTTATGATACATAGTTAGACTGATGTCTTAGACATCTGTCAAAACCTACTCTGGGTTTGCACAAGGATATAAGGATATGCACAGAGGACACTGGATTACCAGCCTGTAATTAGATTTCTTTAAAACTTACTAATATTAGTAGTAGGGCTATGTGGGCATAGGCACTTGCTCCCCTGCTGCCAGTCAGCTGCTATGCAGGTTGATAGGTAAACCTCCAAGCTGGGGGATGATTCAAAGGCCTAGTGGATTTCAGGAGAAGAACTCAGTTTGAAATAGTTGGATTTCCCCTTTGTTGAAAGCTGAATGTTCCCAGAAGACCTTATCCAGGAACTGAAGGAGAGATAGTATGCCCAGGTATGCATAAAATGCACAATAGGATTTGGGGTGCTCCCACCCTTAGGTGTGACTGCATCATTGACCAAATGGCCAGTAGTGTGTTTCAGATTTTATCCCAGACAAGCGTATTTTTGTTCCTCTAGTCTAGGCTAAATCTACTCCTGTAAAGGCATGGATGCATGCTGCCACACTAGCTGAGATGATAATTCTGACCCATATTTTTTCTCCTTGTATCATCTTAGCATATACTTTAAACCAGGGTCTTCAAACCTGGCCCTTTTATGACTTGTGGACTTCAACTACCAGAATTCCTCAGCCAGCGTGCCTAGCTGAGGAATTCTCGGAGTTGAAGTCCACAAGTCATAAAAGGGTCACGTTTGAAGACCCCTGCTTTAAATTCTTTCCCCACCAGGGGATATCTGTTTGGTAGCCCTCGGTTTAGTGTGTGTGTTTCTTTTTACTATAACTAACAGCATGATTTTTATAAGCCATAGATGTTTGAACTCACATTTGACATATTGGGCTCTGCAAAATTAATCTTTTCCCCCAGTTTCCAAACTTGCCAGCTTAAGATCCAGTGTCAAGACTATCTCTGCAGCATGAAATCTTGCACACTCCATGTGGCTAGTGGGCTAAACAAATCCGAATGGGTCTTTGCTTCAATAAAATAGGCGTTTGACTTGAATTGCTGCCATTTATCAGCCTGGGCTGATGGCAGTTTGAGCAACTGGCTAAGGTGGCACTTTCCATCATTCATATAGATTGCAGTGGGACTTTGGGATGTACGGTTCTCTATAGCATATTAGACACAGTACATTTAGGAGTAGAATAGACATGAAACCCAACATGCCTTCCTTTCTTGTAGAGGAAGGTAACATTAGAACAATTCCTTCCAGCTAAAAAGTGACACAATGGAAAGACAACATTTCTGAACTGCAACAAACATCTGTCTTTGCTCCTATTCTTAATTGCAGAATGTGACTACAGAAATTCAAAAGGAGATGTTTCTTCTACATGGTTAAAGGGACCTGAAACAAGCCTCACCTCCTCCATTGCTGCACAGTTGTAACCCATGAGGACACGCTGAGATTACCTTGCTATCATTTCCATGCTTTCTGATAGGGAATGTTTGGTTCGAATTGACGAGGACTCAGAGTGGTTAACACTGAACGAGTTTATTGAATACACAAAGTCAACTGTCAAATGTCAAATGTTGCAACCCTTTTATAGAGAAAGCGTTTGAACTGTAACCAATACAAACAGTCTGTTTTCCCGCTCCTTGGTTGTGGCGTCCAATGATTGCACCTTATTTTCCCGCTTTAAACCTTGCAAAGCTGCACAGTGTTTGCAATATCTTTCATGGCTTATTGCTAACTATTTACATACACAACACCCCTTACCCCCCAGTTGGTGTCATTTCTTTACAAAGTCCATTAGGTATTTTGGTGGCCTATGTATTCTAGAAGGGTATCTGTTACTTTGGCTGCTAGGGACCCTTCTTCCTGGTTGACTGCTTGGCTGCTGGTTACTATGCTGGTTACTACTAGACCTGGGCTCAGGGTTACTGGCTTCAGATGTACTGCCTTGTGTATTAGGTTGTGTTTGGGATTCAGTTGTCACTGGCCTACTTCGCAGGGGTATTTCCCAATCAATTGGACTGAATTGTTGTTGATGGGCATCAGGAAATATGTCATCTTGCCCAACCACTACACCACTTTCTGGCCTAATGTTATCTGTACTGTTTGCCCTAACTGAGCTTTGGTCCCCCTCAGCTGGCACACACCCACTAGATCTTTTCCTCAGCTGGTCTATGTGTCTTTTACAGACCCTATTCCCTTCCCCCTCAATGATGTATGATAGGGGACCTAAGATTTCAGTTACCACCCCAGGAATCCATTTATCCCCTTGGGCGTAGTTCCTGGCCCAAATCAAGTCCCCCACTTCAAATGTTCTGTTAGGAATGTCTAATTCAATGTTTGGTTGGAGTCGGTCGGGGTGTAGTCTGTCCAACTTGGTCAAGATTTTTCTTCCCCACCTCATTTCAGCTGGACTTTTCCCTGTAGCCGAACAAGGGGTTGTGTGTTGAGCCAACAAGAACTCAGCTAGTCTCTGATGCCAGTCACCTCGAATGATTCTTTTAAGCGCGTCCTTCGTGGTCCTCACGTTCCTTTCAGCCAATCCGTTGGTGGAGGGGTGGAAGGGTGCAGAAGTCTTATGCTTAATCGAGTTGGCCTTGAGGAAATCCTGAAATTCAATAGATGTGAATTGTGGCCCGTTATCAGACACTATTAAATCCGGCAACCCATGAGTGGCAAAGAGGCCCCTTAATGCCTGTATTGTTCTGCCTGCCGTTACTGAACTGACCGGTACTACTTCTAGCCATCTAGAGTAGCTGTCGACCACTACAAGGAACGTTAACCCCTGGAAAGGTCCAGCGAAGTCAATATGAATCCTGGACCAAGGATTCCTAGCTAGCTCCCATTTATGTGTGCGGATGTGTTGTTGTTCAGGCCTGGAACGTTGGCACAGATGGCAATTGGCAACGCATTCCTCAATGTCTTGGTCCAATCCTGGCCACCACAAGTGACTCCTAGCTAGGGCCTTCATCCTTACTATTCCAGGGTGTCCCTCATGCAATTCAAATAGAATAGCTGATTTGTGGATTCCTGGGATTACTACACGAGTTCCCCAAAGTAAGCAACCCATATGAACTGATAGTTCATCCTTCCTTCGGAAAAATGGACTGTATTTTACGTCTGGGTTGGCGTTGGGCCAACCGCTCATGACCCAGGCCATTACTCTCCTTAAGATGGGGTCCTTATTGGTTGCCTCAGCTATGTCTTTAGCAGTTAGGGGCAGATCAGGAATATCTTGTAGGGACATTACTTGTCCCACTGGGGCAGGGTCCTCCTCTGTTGTGCTAAGGGGCAATCTGCTAAGAGCGTCTGCATGACCCATGTCTTTACCTGGTCGGTATTGGAGGGAAAATGAATATGCTGAGAGGAAAATGGACCATCTCAGCATCCTGGGAGACATAATTTGGGGAGTCTGTTTATCTGTGGTAAACAGTCCCAGCAGGGGTTTGTGGTCTGTCAGTATTGTAAAGTTCCTGCCATACAGGTAGTCGTGGAACTTTTTAACTCCTGCCACTATGGCTAAAGCTTCCCGGTCAATTTGAGCATAGTTCCGCTCTGCCTTGGTTAGTGTGCGGGAGTAGTAAGCAATGGGTCTTTGCATTCCCTGGGTGTCTAAATGGCTGATTACTGCCCCAACGCCATAAGGCGAAGCATCGCACGCCAGGTAGATTGGTCTATTTTCTATAAAGTGGGTTACAGTTGAGCTACTGGAAAGGATATCTTTTAAGGTCTGGAAACTCACTTTGTGCTTGTCTTGCCAATGCCAAGGGGTCTTCTTATCTAAAAGCCTGTGCAGTGGTTCTGCAATGGCAGCCTTATGTGGCACAAAAGTGTGATAAAAATTTACCAAGCCTAGGAAGGCCTGTAGCTCAGCCTTGTTCCTTGGTTCAGGCGCCCCTTTTATTGCTTTGATTTTTTCAGGGGTAGGGTGGACTCCGCTTTTGTCAATCCTGAACCCCAAAAAATCAGTGGACTTAACCCCTATGCTACATTTTTCCTTTTTTAATTTTAATCCAGCCTTTCTAAATCTACCCAGTACCTGTTCCAGTCGCTCTACTAACATTCCTTCATCTTTTCCAGCTATTAGGACATCATCAAAGTAAGGGCATACTCCAGGTATGCCCTTTAAGGTCCTCTCCATCACTTCTTGGAAGATGCCTGGAGCCGCTGCAATCCCAAATTGCAGTCTGTGGACTCGGAACGCCCCCTTGTGGGTAACAATTGTCTGCGCCTCTGCAGCCTCTTTGGAAACAGTCAACTGTAAGTACGCATGCGCCAAGTCGAGCTTGGCGAAGATGGCGGCGTCCTGGATCGTGGCGAGGACCTGCTTCACCGTCGGGACCGGGTAAGCATGCTTTTTCATTCCAATGTTGAGGGTCGCTTTATAGTCGGCGCAGATCCTCACATCCCCATTGGGTTTGAGGGGTGTGACGATCGGCGTCTCCCATAAACCGCCCTCAACGGGTTCTAAAACTCCGAGGCCTACAAGCCGGTCGAGCTCGGCCTCGATTTTTTCTTTTAAGGCAAAAGGTACCCTCCGGGCCTTTAGCCTGATTGGATTTACTGAGGGGTCTAGGTTAAAATTAATGGGGGGCCCTTTGTACTTGCCTAGAGATCCATCGAATACGTCTGCAAATTCTTTGCAGACGGATTCGAGGGTCTTATTTCTAATCACAGAATTTATTCCCCCTATCCAAATTCCCAGGGCAGGAAACCAATTAAGCCCTATTAAGCTAGTCCTATTCCCCTCCGTAACTACCACATCTAAGACCCCCTTAAATCCCTTAAAATTAACTCTAAGGCTGGTCTTTCCCTTTACGATTATTGGACTTTTTTGGAAGTCCATTAATTGAATATTTGTTGGGCTAAGTAGAATTCTTTTTCCACTTAGTTGTTCAATTTTTTCCAGGGTTTCAGTGGAAATTATCGACACTGAAGCCCCAGAGTCGATTTCCATTCTGCAAGGAACCCCTTGCAGAAGGACTGTGATTTTTAATTTTCCGTCCGGAAAATTGTGCCCCCTTCCCTGCCTTTTCCGATTGACTCGGGCCACCTCCCCTGGGTTTGAAAATTTCGCCCGGGATCTAGGGGTCTCCTTGCCACTAGCATTGGGGGTTACCTTACCCTCTGGCCACACATCGACTTCATTCAGACGGAAGTCCCGGACGCGGTTTCTGCAGATGGCCTGGATGTGGCCGGTCTTGCCACAAGCCCTGCACTTGGCGGTGCGGAATCGGCAGGAAGCGCGGGGATGGTTGCCGCCACAGCTGCCACATCGGTTCTGGGTGTCGTTGTCGCGCGGTCTGGTTGCGGTGTCCCGCCACGGTCGTTGTGCCCCGGTCGGTGGTCTCTGCGGTGTTGCGGGTTGTTGCCGGCGGCCGGGTTCGGGCCCTTCGCTTCTAAGTTGTCTGGGTGCCATCTTCCCAAATCGCCTGGAGACTTCGGCGATCTCTTCCTCCCACTGCTGATCCACCTCCCCGCAGTCCACATAGCCCTCTTGGTTAATTTCAGGTGCTGTCGCCATGCTACTGCGGGGGGGGTCGCGATACCCGGTTGACTCATACGTTAGGAGTTCGTCGAGCACTTCCTGTAAATCGCCAGTAGGTTTGGCGATTATTCTGTTTTGTAATTGTTCATCGCGTAAGCCCAGCACAACTCTGTCCCGAATCCTAATTTCTAAATTATCGTATTTGCAACGAACTGCGGCTTCCCTGACGGCAGCGACGAATTTCTGTATGGACTCCCCCGGTCTCTGATTTCTCTTCTCGAAGATGCGCCGCCAAAAAAGTTCGGACCTTCGGGGAGTAAAGTGCACCTTTAGTTTTGCAAGGAGGTCGGCATAGGGCACGCTGGAGACTGGTTGTGGCTGGCACAGCCCGACAGCGACTCTGTAGACCGGTGTGCCGCAAATTGTCAAAAGTGCCGCCGCTTTTTTCCGGTCGTCGGTGATTCCGTTCACTAACAGGAATCCTTCGACCTGACCAATATATTCTTCCCAATCTTCTGGGAAGTTAGGGTCAAATTCCTTCAATGACCCGATTTGCGCCATTCGGAGAATTTTTTTCCTATTCTGCCGCGGCCGCTCGGTTGACTGTGACTCGCTCAGACTTTGCCGCCTTCACGACAATTCTTCCTAATCTCTGGTCTTCTGTCAATCCCACCTTCGTCGCCAGTTGTTTGGTTCGAATTGACGAGGACTCAGAGTGGTTAACACTGAACGAGTTTATTGAATACACAAAGTCAACTGTCAAATGTCAAATGTTGCAACCCTTTTATAGAGAAAGCGTTTGAACTGTAACCAATACAAACAGTCTGTTTTCCCGCTCCTTGGTTGTGGCGTCCAATGATTGCACCTTATTTTCCCGCTTTAAACCTTGCAAAGCTGCACAGTGTTTGCAATATCTTTCATGGCTTATTGCTAACTATTTACATACACAACAGGGAACCTGTAATAATCCCCTGCTTTGCCTGTTATTGCCCCATGCGTCCCTGAACAGGCTTGCCCCGTCTCTTCTCAATAACAGAAATGGCAGAGGCTTCCTTGAAGCTGAGGAAAGCGGCTGTACATAATGATCCAGGTTGCCTGGGCCAGATGTGTCAAACACAAGGTGGTGGGCCCAGATTTGGCTCATGCAGCCACCTTGGAGACAGTGAGGGAATGCCCCCACCTCCCTGGCCCCAGCCCAGCCTGCCTGTACACTCCCCTGATGCATGCAAAGGAAGCGGTGAGCGCTCGGGGGCTGATGGTGTCCGGCAGTAGCCGCAGCCTGTAGGCCCCTCAGCTGACACACTCGGGGGCTTCACGGTGGCTGCACCACCAGCAGGTGGAGGCAGAGGCATGGGGGGGAGGTGCACACCACTGCAGCTGCTACTTGGAGGGCCGGCACATGCTGCCATCTGGGGGCTCTCCTGCACAGCCCAAGAGGCTTCTCTGGTGAATCAGGCCCTGGAGCCCACCCTGCTTATGCCCCTCTCTTTGCGAGACCTCTGAATCCCCCAAGCCATGCCAGGGGCCCCACAGGTGCCCCCGATGTGAGTGATGTTGAGCTGGCCGCCCAGTCAGCCATGCCCATCTCAGCCACATCCACCCAAATATCCACACCCATCCACTCAGCCATACCCAAATGGCGACACCCACCAAGCCCCCCCAAGGGCAACCATAATGCTAATGCGGTCCTCAGTGAAATTGAGTTTGACACCCCTGGCCTAGGCAGAGGCAGGCATTAATAGAGTCCTTTATTACTCTGATTAAAGGCCACAACAAACAGCCCTACAATGACTGGTAAGGCTCCAGCCCGCATTACCCTGAAGGCAGCCACCCTCAAAAGCCAGTAAACAACAAAGAGAAGGTGCAAGCTCATGGGGTCAGGTCCAGAGTCCAGGTACAAAAGACAAGACAAGTCCACAGGGTAAGACCATATGACCAATGGCAAGTCCACAAGGAAAAGGCAAGGCACAGGCAGGAGCACGAGTCAAAACAAGGGGAGTGTAAGCCAAAATAAGCAATTGTTCCTGACAGAGACAAACACCTCCCCCTCCGCTTCTCCTTAAGTCAACCCACACCAGGTACACCTTGTGAGGAATGGCGGGGCGACCTTCTCCCAAGTAGCCTCATCACCCTCCTTTGAGCTAGCCTCTGCTCTACTCTCCATGCCCTTAGATCAAGTGGGGGAGGCAGCTGTTCCTCATCAGAGGGGATCTGCTGCCTATCAGCTCCACTGCCTGTCTGCAGCCTGTGTCTGTGAGGGCAAGCAGCTCTCCACCTGGTCGATCACCTCCTCCAACATCTGGGGGAGCATTTATCCTCAGCCCCTGGCCTCTCCAAACATTCCAAGAGAGACGTGCCATCCCTGTCGGACAGTCCCAGTTCTAACTACTACTCCTCCTCCTCTGAAATGGGCTCCGATGGGGCCATTACATTGTAAGACAGGGGTGTCAAACTCAATTTCATTGAGGGCCGCATCAGAATTGCGGTTGCCCTCAAGGGGCCGGGTGGGTATGGCCAGGGTGGGCGTGGCCTACTGGGTGGGCGTGGCTAGAGTGTGTATGGCCTACTGGGTGGGCTCTACATCGTTCGCATCAAAGGTGCCTATGGGGGCCTGGGCAGGAGTGGGACAGATCTGAGGGTCTCTGGCAGAAGGAGGGTCTCTGGGCCAGGGCCAAGGCAGTGGGGGCCGTTCCCTCACTGTTTCCAGGATGGCTTCACGGGCCACATGAAACCACTTCACGGGCCGCATCCGGCCCCCGGGCCTTGTGTTTGACATGTCTGCTGTAAGAGGTGACAGTAATTACTGTGTCTAAAGGATAACTGTACCTCTTCAGGCATCAACTATCTGTGCAATATTAGAATGAGCTAAGAAAGTGGGAGAGCTAGCAAGATTCCACAGGAAGAAGAGATAAGGAAGGGAGATAAAGCATATGTAGTAAGCCAATGGTGGACACATCACTAACTTGGCCACCCAAGGAAGAGAACAGAAGAAATGGGCGCCAATGCCATTCCTACGAAACAAGAGTGAAAATAAATTCAGAAGTTTCTGCAGTCATGATTTATAATGACTGCGACTTCCCATCGCCCAGTACGCTCACACAGAGAAGGCCTCCTCAGGGTACCGTCGGCTGGACAATGTCGGCTGCCGACCCCCAGGGGAAGAGCCTTCTCTGTTGGAGCGCCAGCCCTGTGGAACCAGCTCCCCCCTGAGCTTCGGATGGCCCCGGATCTCCAGTCCTTTCGCCGCGGCCTCAAAACACTCCTTTTCCACCTGGCTGACCTGGACTGACAGGGATTTTAATTTATGTTTTTAATTTTTTTAACTCTAATTTTTAATTTATTTTAATTTTAATTTATTCTACAGGGGCCTTTAATTTTAATTTTTATTTGAACTTCTGTATTTATTGTACGTTGTTGTTGTTAGCCGCCCTGAGTCCTTCGGGAGATAGGGCGGCATATAAGTCCCAATAATAAATAAATAAATAAATAAATAAATGTGTTTCTGCCTCCAACATCTATTTACAGCAACTGAAATCCTGTAACAATGAAGAAAAATTCACTGCAGAAGGGAATAACCGCGTTTCAACTGAAGGGAGAGGTTGAAGAACTATCTGATCAAGCAGAGGAGTGAAAGAGGAAGCAACTCTCTATGAGGAGATAAACAAAGATGCAAACCCTGTGGAGAAAAGTGATTGTCAGAAGCAAGAGGTGGAGAAGTTAACCTGCAGTGTAGGATCTCAAGACCGGCTTTCAAGCTTTAAAGAAGGACAGGTCTTAGCTTTTAAGACAGGAAAATAAAAACCCAGTGGAACAGGATTCTCAAAGGATTGAAAGAAGGCAGCTACGTACTCTAAAAGAAGACAAATAAAAGTGTCCTGGTAGCTGGTGTCTCACTGCTATGAGGAAACCTAAACAGTATGGTGACTGGGACCATCAGCTGCTCATGTGTTCCAAAAGTATGGATCTAAGATGAGGCAGAAAATTACCCAAGATGTACCGGTTCTAGTGACATTTTGTTTTCTGGTTCAAATTCACAGGATGACAAATAATACTGCAAAGAAGGCTTTCAAACATATAAGGAACGGTTGCTGGAATTGGGTATGTCTAGTCTAATGAAGAGAAGGACGAGGGGGGACATGATAGCAGTGTTCCAATATCTCAGGGGCTGCCCCAAAGAAGAGGGAGTCAAACTATTCTCCAAAGCGCCTGAAGGCAGGACAAGAAGCCACGGATGGAAACTAATCAAGGAGAGAAGCAACCTAGAACTAAGGAGAAACTTCCTGACAGTGAGAACAATTAATCGGTGGAACAACCTGCCTCCAGAAGCTGTGGGTGCTCCATCACTGGAAGTGTTTAAGAAGAGACCGGACAGCCATTTGTCTGAAATGGTATAGGGTTTCCTGCCTGAGCAGGGGGTTGGACTAGATGACCTCCAAGGTCCCTTCCAACTTTACTATTATGATGATTATGATTATGATTATGATATCTCTAAGGAGAGAACTCAAGTCACTGATGGTTCACATGGTCTCTCTAGCCATCCTTCTAGATCACGGGTGTCAAACTCGCAACATTATGTGACATGTCACGATGTATCACAGCTTTTTTCCCATTGCCAGCAATGGGGTGGGTGCGGTTTTGGCGTGATGCATCCGGCTTGCGGGCTGGCAGTTTGACACCCCTGTTCTACATCATGCAAAAGGAAAGGGAAAGAAGAATGCTATAGGTTGGAGATTCTCAAAACGTGTGCTGTTATGCACCGCTAAAACAACGAATGAATCTTGTGAACTTCCTCCAGCTTTGTACAAGTAGAATGGGACTGAGTGCTGAGAGTAAACCAACTATAGCAATAACAATAGCATTTAGCTTTATATATTGCTCCATAGTGCTTTAATTCACTCTCTGGGTGGTTTACAATGTAGAATTGTTATTTGCATATTGTTCCCAACAATCTGGGTCCTCATTTTACCAAGTTTGGAAGGATGGAAAGGTGAGTCAACCTTGAGCCCCTTCAGGATCGAACTCCAGGCTGTGGGCAGAGTTTGCCTGTAATACTGCACCTTAACCACCAGGGCTCTTGCACTATGCATGTGCAAACCATCTGTCTAGGTTCACAAACCCATGTAAAAAACTCACTCTCTTAAGAATCACAGTCCTGTTATGGGAGAATGCATGACTATGAAAATGATGGTGATGCGAAACTTAATTTGAGACTGAGGTCTGAGTTATCTAAATCAGAGGTCCCCAATCTTTTGGGCACCAGGGACCAATTATGTGGAGAGAGTTTTTTCCATGGACTGGAGGGGGTGTGGTTTTGTGTGCTGATTGCATCCCACGGATGGAACTTTGCTTGTTTGTGCTGCCCAGTTGTTGGCATGCAGCAGCCTGATATTGGTCCATGGACTGGGAGTTGGGGACCCCTGATCTAAATGATGGATTACTACCTTGAAATTACTTACTGAAAAAGGAAAAGGGAAATTTCTGATATTGAACTACTAAATTAAATAATATGTGGTTAGGCAGTCAGAAAGACTAAGAAAACCAACCACATTAAGAAAACCAAGATCATGGCATCTGGCCCTCTCAATTCCTGGCAAATAGATGGGGAAGAAATGGAGGTAGTGACAGATTTTATTTCCCTTGGCTCCAGGATCACTGCAGATGGAGACTGTAGCCAAGAAATTAAAAGACACTTGCTCCTGGGGAGGAAAGCCATGGCAAATCTAGACAGCACACTAAAAAGCAGAGACATCTCCCTGTCAACAAAAGTGCGTATAGTCAAGGCTATGGTCTTCCCAGTTGCAATGTATGGCAGTGAAAGCTGGACCATAAGAAAGGCTGAGCGCCAAAGAATTGAGGCCTTTGAACTCTGGTGCTGGAGAAGACTCCTGCAAGTCCCTTGGACTGCAAGGTGATCAAACCGGTCAGTCCTAGAGGAGATCAACCCTGACTGCTCTTTAGAAGGCCAGATCCTGAAGCTGAAACTCAAATACTTTGGCCACCTAATGAGAAGGAAGGATTCACTGGAGAAGAGCCTAATGCTGGGAAAGATTGAGGGCAAGAGAAGGAGGGGATGACAGAGAATGAGGTGGCTGGATGGAGTCACTGAAGCAGTAGGCGTGAGCCTAAATGGACTCCAGAAGATGGTAGAGGACAGGAAGGCCTGGAGGAATGTTGTCAATGAGGTCGTGATGGGTAGGACACGACTTCACAGCTAACAACAACAACAAGTCAGAAAGAACGTGGCCTGATAAAGTTTGTCTTCATTGTCTACACATTCATGCTTAGAGAATGTGAAATAAACAAGTTGAGCTTGAATAAGTAACACCAGCTGCCTGCAATTAGTGCAGGTTCGCATCCCACCAGGCTCAAGGTTGACTCAGCCTTCCATCCTTCTGAGGTAGGTAAAATGAGGACCCAGATTGTTGGGGGCAATAAGCTGACTTTGTAATAATGCCACTTGGGGGGGCCTGAAAGCCCTAATAAGCAGGCATATACATAGAATGAAGGCTATTGCTAAGCACATTGATTTGTGCTTAGACTGTAAGCCACCCTGAGTCTTCGGAGAAGGGCAGGATATAAATGGTAAAAATAAGAAAATAATAATAAGAAGAATTCTTAGTACAGAAATGCAAATATGATTTAATATGTATAATAGAGACCTGGCCAGATAACTCCCATGACTGCAATACATGAATGGAAGGATAAGATTTGTTCAAAAGAAACAGAAATATTACCAAATGTGAGTTGCACTGCAAGTTAAAAGTATATGCCCATAGTCACAAATCCAAGTAAGTGAAGTTGACAACACCATACAGACCATCTGGGTAAAAATAAGTGAAGAAATTTAAAAGAAGCAGTACGGTTGCTGGTGTCTAAAGTCACCTGCCCAATTAAGGGGAAGATATGGATGGTGGTTTTGAAAAATTCTTCCAAGAAGGTATGAAGTTATAATGATTTACTCTAACATCTGTTGGGAGATAAACCTGGCCATGAAGATCAGACTCGTCTTACTAGGAAACGTATCTTTCAGAAGGTAGAGAAATAGACTCAAACATCCTTGATTTGATATGTATTAGGGCCATGCTGAAGACCAAGAGTTCTCGCCCCATCTTAGGCATAGGTAGAGTCCGCTAGGTGGCCTTGGGTCAGTTGTTTCTTTCCCAAAGATTGGGTGGCTACCTCTGGAACTGCACTATGAATCCAGGGGTTATAACAACTGGGCAGGCTGGCCGGCAGGTGGGCGGGCGGGTGGAGGGACGGACGGACGGACAGACAGAAAGACAGACACAGCTATATGCACACACACGTGTGCTTCAAAACACTATTCCCCTCCTGAAACTGAAGCACTGTACAGTCCTAACTACAGGAAGTCCTCGACTTACAATAGTTCATTTAGCGTCCGTTCAAAGTTACACTCAACAATGGCACTGAAAAAAGTAACATACCATTTTTCATACTTACGACCATTGCAGCATCCCCGTGGTCATGTGATCAAAATTCAGATGCTCGGCCATTCACTCATGTTTATGACAGTTGCAGTGGCCCAGGGTCATGTGACCCCCCCCCCTTTGTTGCCTTCTGACAAGCAAAGGAAATGGGGAAGCCAAATTCACTTAACGACCATGTTACCAACTTAACAACTGCAGTGATTCACTTAACAGTGGTGGCAAGAAAGGTCATAATATGGGGCAAAGCTCACTTAAAAGATGTCTCACTTACCAACAGAAATCTGTTGTGGTCGTAAGTCAAGGGAAAACTGAGTTGAGCCAGTAGAAGTGGTAAGAACTTTTGAACAAAATGCGATATATTGCTGGAGTACCTAGTCTAAAGAGAAATGAAGTTGAATGCAGTAGAATGCATAAAACACAGGACATTTCAATGAACTCAGAGGAATCCTAAGTAGGAATCCATAGCATGAAAAACAAATGGAAGAAAGATTTCAAGATGAACAAGGTCTTTTTTGCTTCAATGAGGGGAAACTGAAGAACAGCAAAACAAGACGATGAGGCTGCAGAAAACTGGTCAACTGCCACAGTGAATACCATGTTTGCTGTTGGGAAACCCCTTTTAAAGATTCGAAGTGAAATGGTTCAGAGAAAGGCAACTAGAATGATCTAGGACAGACATGTCAAACACAAGGCCTGGGGGCCAGATCCGGCCCGCAAAGTGGTCTCATGTGGCCCGCAAAGCCATCCTGGAAACAGTGAGGGAATGGCCTCCACTGCCTTGGCCCTGGCCCAGAGACCCTCCTTCTGCCAGAGACCCTCAGATCTGTCCCACTCCTGCCCAGGCCCCCATAGGCACCCTTGATGCCAAAGATGTAGAGCTGGCCACACCCACCCAGTAGGCCATACGCACTCTAGCCACGCCCACCCAGTAGGCCATGCCCACTCTGGCCACACCCACCTGGCCCCCTGAGGGCAACCGCAATGCTGATGCGGCCCTCAATGAAATTGAGTTTGACACCCCTGATGTAGGACATGGGTAGGCAACCTTGGCTCTTCTATGACTTGTGGACTTCAACTCCCAGAATTCCTGAGCCAGCTATAAAAGAGCCAAGGTTGCCTACCCCTGATCTAGGACTAAAAACAAAGTTTTATGAAGACAGTTTCAAGCAAGTGGGAATGTTAGGCTTTAAGAAGATAACACAAACCAACAAACCAATAGGGAAATTTGGCATATAACTGAAAGGATGTCATCTGGAAGAAGGGCCAGAACATGTTGTCTTTCTTTCTAGAGTGCAGGACACAGAATAAGGCAGACATGTCAAACACAAGGCCCGGGGGCCGGATGCGGCCTGCGAAGTGGTTTCATGCGGCCTGCGAAGCCATCCTGGAAACAGTGAGGGAACGGCCCCCACTGCCTTGGCCCTGGTCCAGAGACCCTCCTTCTGTCAGAGACCCTCAGATCTGTCCCACTCCTGCCCAGGCCCCCATAGGCACCCTTGATGTGAATGATGTAGAGCTGGCCACGCCCACCCAGCAGGCCATACGCACTCTAGCCACGCCCACCCAGTAGGCCATGCCCACCCAGGCCACACCCACCCGGCCCCCTGAGGGCAAACCGCAATGCTGATGCGGCCCTCAATGAAATTGAGTTTGACACCCCTGGAATAAGGGATTTAAATTATAGGAAGAAAAATTGGGATTGAATGTTTCAGCAGAGGAAATAGTTATCCAGAAAGGTGGTGGGGGCCCTTCAGTAGATTTATGTCTAGTCTGTTGGGGATATTTTAATTTGAATTTCTGTACCGAGAAGAGAGTTGGAGTCCTTTTTTTGTTTTCATGGTTCTTCTGTATGATTAGTTAAGCTAGGTTTTTCTGGAATGTTGGTTCAGTGTATATTCTTCTACAATGGAAGTGGCTAGTGCTTTTTTTGTAAAAGAAAAAGGTGCCGGAACTCACACACGTCATACAACCCGCCTTGCCTACCCTACAAGGTTCCATCCAAAAAAGGTGCCGGAACTCCGTTCTGAGCGTTCTATGACAAAAAAAGCCCTGGAAGTGGCTAAATGTAATATGGAAGCTTTCCTCATATTATGTTTAACATGATTTATGAAAAGGATTTTTTGGCTCCTTGAGTAACAGTCCAGATTTGGAAGCCTTAGTTTCTTCTTGACACCCATCACTCATAAGAACAAGTCAAATATCTTGATGGAGAAGTTGCACTAAACAAACTGTAGAAGGAACTCTGGTCATTGAGTTAACCTATAACAGTGATGGCAAACCTTTTAGAGACCGAGTGCCCGAAAACCGCTATGCCCCCCCTGGCCCATCCCCACCCCCTGATCCGCCCACACTCTGCCCTGCCCCGCCTGCCTGCAGGGCCACCCACCACCTCCATGGCCCGCCACAACAGATCGCCCAGGCGGCCCAGCAGTACCATGGTGGCTATGCCTTCCGCCCGCATACTGCAGCATCAACTGCACGTGATGGGGTGCGAGGGCAGAGTCTTGTCACTGCTGCCCGGCTGCCATGTGCTTGGCTGCGCTGCTCTGTGTGGGCCGCACCCATGGGTGACTCTCCTCCAGGGGGACTGCTGGTGGGGGTGGGCTGCAGGGGGAGGCGGGGCTGGGGCGATGGCGCCATGCCCACAGAGAGGGCTCTGAGTGCCGCCTCTGGCACGCGTGCCACAGGTTCACCACCACTGTCCTATAATTTAGCACGATATACAAGCTGTTTTCTCTATTGCTGGTGCTTTTCTGTCCCCCCCTCCCCCCGAATATCTGGCATGGGTTTAATTGATGTTGGTGTCTTAATTTATTTTTGAAGCATTCTGCGAGCCCTTTGTGCAACACAAGCAGGATTTAAATGCAATATTTTTTTAAAAAAAATCAAATCGATCGATAGATGGCTTTCTTTTCCTTTGTAGCTGGGAAAGAATGAGCAGATGGCAGAGATACAAATGTGAAATGCTGTAGTCAAATGGAGACTTGTTTTTGATTAATTTCAAACTATTGTTCTGAATGGCTGCTTGTGTTTATGCTGAGAACACTGAAATGGAATAATTGTAGCAAAGCAGAGCACAGCAGATGAAGGGTTTTGTTTTTTTTAAGAAACAGGTGCACAAGACAACAACCTGTTGACATGCGGTGTGTGTCCTCCATGATTCTAATGACAAAAGAGGGTGAACCATTTTGATGTCTAGTTTCAGCCACAAGGACTATCCAGCCTACTCAGTCCAAGCCCTTCTATTCTTAATCCCATATGTATATACATGAGAGGAATATTAGAAATGTAGAACGTTAATGCTAAAGTTAAATGCATGGGATGCAATGGAGAAGCTATGAAGAGGGAGAGTGGAGCAGTGATAACCTTATTCTGTTCATTGTCTGACTTAAGAAAGCAAGTTTTCCTGTCTATCATTTTAAAAAAAACCTGTAAACAAACCCCCATCCATTTTAATTGGTGATCTTCTTAACATGTGAAATTGCTGAGGGAAATACTGAACACCTACGGTAACAGAGAATGGATGCAGAAGAAATTCCAATGGATGTGTGAGAGAAGAACCTTTTTCTGACCTTCAGAAAGATCTTCAACCACCAGAAAAATATGTCTAAAGAAACCTACTTAATTGCCTTTCTAAAAGGTGTAAGATGGAGCTAATAAGTTCATTACAGTGCCAGAATGGTTTGCTGGTAATAGTTGGAAGTGAAGAAAAGACAAGAAGAACAAAAAAAAAAAAAAAAGAAGAAGAGAGAGAAGAACGAGTAAATGAGAACTCTCAGAAAAGTCCAGCTCGGGAGACAGTGAATGAATATATATTCAGTAGATGAAACAGTGGGATAAGGAGGTATCCATCACGAAGAGAATATTAGCAGAACTCTCACTGAAACCAGGTAAAGGAGAAAAGTAAGGAGTGTGTGTGTGTGTGTGTGTGTGTGTGTGTGTGTGTGTGTGTGTGTGTGTGTACTTTTGTGAAAGAGAGCTGTCTGAGGCACAGAGGTTTCAGGACAGAAAAGAACCCAGACATGGTTCCAATAGAGACCACATCCTCATTCTACCATCACTGAATCAGGAACATCTGGATGTACTCAGAAGCCCTAAGAAACATTTTTCTCTGTATGAGAGAAGAAAAGTGACTAGTGCGTGGGCAAAAGAGTTTCTCAAAGGCAACAGCAACCAGGCATCAGAGGTGGAGAAGAATGAACACCAAGACTTTCTGGAGAAGTGTGAAGGCTAAGAAGATGAGGCATTATTTCAAAACTGCAGACAGGCAACATATGTCTTAGGCCAGGACTAACCAACCTATGAACTGCGGCCCGCAACCGGGCTACGGGCTCTTGGCCAGTGGGCCACAGAAATGGCTGGCTGGTGCACGCATGCATGGGCGTGCATTCCCCCCACATGCTAGTGCCCGTGGCCCTGTTTACACATGCACGCAGGCACGAATTGGTCGCTAGCGTCAGGTGGATGTGCACGGCCCATTTGTGCATGTGCCGCTAGCTGCCGTGGGGGTGTGCGTGGCCATTTGCACATGCACATGGCACCAGCGCATGCTGCATTCGCAAATGGGGCTGCTAGTGCCATGCCAGTGCACGTGGCCCTGTTTGGAAGCTGCTCTCCTTCCCTCCAGGCCGTGAGCCCGGAAAGATTGAAGACCTCTATTGTAGGCAGAGAATCTTCAAAAAGGACTCCAGAATCCAAGCACATGGACAAAGGCGCTAGCTATAGCAAGCACTGCTAGGAAAGAAGAAGGAGAATCAATGTAGAAGGGAAAGTTCCCAGGGTCTAGCAGATAAATATCTAAATGAAAATATGAGAACAGAGGGAGAGATTAAAAGTTGGAAGCAATTATAATGGTATTTGGGAATAGCCTTTAGAACAGGGGTCTTCAAACTTGGCCCTTTTATGACTTGTGGACTTCAACTCCTAGAATTCCAAGGATTCCTAGGCTGGCTGAGGAATTCTGGGAGTTGAAGTCCACAAGTCATAAAAGGACCGAGTTTGAAGACCCCTGCGTTAGAATATATATATATATTGTGAAAAAGAGTGATCAGGTGATATCTATGCTGTCTGAATGGTCATTGCTGACTACATCCAACCTGGAACTTTTCCCTCTGAGAATTGTTCATTTTAAACCAGAGGTGTCCAAACTTGACAACTTTTAAGACCTATGGACTTCAACTCCCAAAATTCCTCGGCTAGCCTAGCTGGCTGGGGAATTTTGGAAACTGAGGTCCACAGGTCTTAAAGTTGCCAAGATTGGACACCCCTCTCTTACCCAGTTCTTGGACTGGGCAGTTCTATGGAAAGTCGGTGCCTTCTAATAGAGAAACCATCTCTAGCATCCCAGTTATAGAATTTTCCTCTGTAAGCTAAGACATTGGTTCACCTTGTACTTCAGTTTTACAAAATTGGCACAGGTGGTTCCTGCAGGACTCCTCCTGCAGTGCTTCTGACAGCAGTTTTGCCTGGCAAACTTCCCCAACAAGACGGAGTACCTGGTTTCTTTTTTAAAGCATTCGCATCCATCTTATCCCAGTGACTCTGCAAGGAAGCAGGTTTTTAGAGCAGCACATAACATTTAAAATAGCTCCCTGCACATACGGCATTTTTTGATCGGTCAAAAAAAATCACACCTCCCCCTAAATGGTACGGTGTGACTATAAATAGGGATGTGATACAAGAACTGATGTCTTTAGTCCTGTAGAGATGCTCTGTACGGTAATGAAGGCAAACCACTAAAGGCACACCAGATGAAGAGACTGTGCATCTTTGTCCTCTCAAGAAAAATCTAACACAGCATATGAGATATTCCAAGTCTCTTCTTCAAGGAAACAGAATAACAGAGCTGGAAGGGACCTTGAAGGTCTTCTAGTCTAATTTCCTGCTCAAGCAGGAGACCTTATACAATTCCAGACGTGGCTGTCCAGTCTCTTCTTAAAAGCCTCCAGTGATGGAGCACCCACAACTTCTGAAGGCAACCTGTTCCACTGGTTAATTGTTCTCACGATTAGGAAGTTTCTCCTTGGTTCTAGGTTGCTTCTCTCCTTGACTGATTTCCATCCATTGTTTCTTGCCTTGCCTTCTTTGGAAAGCAAGTTGACCTCCTCTTCTTTGTGGCAGCCCTTCAATTATCAGAAGACTACTATCATGTCACTCCCAATCCTTTTTACTAGGCGAGGCAAACCCAATTCCTTCAGAAACTACTCGGAAGGAATTTTCTCTAGCCAGGTGCTTGCAAACAATTCTCCAAATTCTTAGACACCATCTTTCCTTTTGACAACACCAGGTTGGAGAGGGTTGCTCCCAAAAATGGACAGTTGGGCAAATGGTCTTCGGGGAAAATCACGAGGAACAATTTCCTCATGCCCCATCTAAGGAGGGGATTCCTTGTTCAAGATGTTAAAATGCATAAATACTTTTACTTTAAAGGTGTACTCAGAGTAGTTTTTCTAAAGGTGTGTGTGTGTGTGTCTCACTGCGTGTACAGGTAGTCCTTGAGTTGCAACCACTTATTTAGTGACCATTCAAAGTTATACAATGTCACTGAAAAAGTGACTTACAATCCTAGCATTTACAATCATTGCAGCATCCCAGTGGTGGGATTCAGCTGGTTTGCACCAGTTCAGCAGAACTGGTAGCTAATTTTTTTTTTTGCCCAGGCCCAGAATGGACTTTCGGAAGTGGCATTCACACAGAGAACCGGTTGTTCACATATTTAAATCCCACCACTGCAGCATCCCCAGGGCCACATGTTCAAAATCTGGGAGCTTAGAACTGGCATGCATTTATGACGGTCGCAACATCCTAGTGTCACATGATCATCATTTGCAACCTTCCCAACTTACTTCCAACAAGCAAAGTCAATGGGGGAAGCCAGATTGGCTTAATGACAGCATGAATCACTGAACTGAAGAGGTTCATTTAACAACCGTGGCAAAAAAAGATCGTAAAAATGGGCACGACTCACTTACCGACTCTCTTGCTTAGCAATGGAAATGTTAGTCCCAATTGCGGCCATAAGTCAATAGGCACCTGTATGTGTTTCTTCAAAGCACAGGCCCGTGGATTTCAGTGGAGGAAAAAAAAAATCAAATTCTGGAAGTGAAATAATACAGAGAGAAGTGACAAAGGGCTCAAATTAATATTCTGATTTGGGACCTCTCAGCATGTAGGAAACACAAGGTAGTAATAGCGCTTAGCAATAGCGCTTAGACTTACATACCACTTCATAGTGCTTTACAGACCTCTCCAAGAAGTTTACAAAGCCAGCGTATTGCCCTAGGTCTTTATTTTACTGGTCTCGGAAGGATGGAAGGCTGAATCAACCTTGAGCCGGTCAGGATTGAGCTCCCGGCAGTGGGCAGAGTCAGTCTGCAATGTTGCATTCTAACCACTGCGCCACCACAGCTCTTTGGTGGGAGGCCCTATCTTGTATGATCTCCAAATTGGTTCTGGAAGAGTAATGAAGCACTGATTTTCAAGAGACTGGAAATAGTTGGTGTTAAGTTCGGGTCGACGACATTACAGCGAGACAGATTGTAACAGTAGTGTTTATTGATTACATGTGGAGAGAACTGGGAGTGACCGGTCCAGGTAGCAATATATATATGTCCAGCAGCTGCTGGACGCTAGCCAACCCCCGGGCAGGGATCTCCCGCCTTGGGATCAACACCCAACCCAGTGTCACGGAATTCCCGCCGGTGGAAAAGCCACTTCCCTGCTAATCTACATACACAACAGTTGGGTTCGTGGGCATGGCATCCGTATGAATGAATGGAGTGTGGCACCTTTTCTAATGACGGAATTGACAGTGTACATTCAACCTTTCCATATTTGAGTTTACACGAAGGAGAGGAAGTGTCCAAATTAACGCATCAGTATTTTATGTTTCCAAGGCAACATCAGCCTTAACCACCTCGATAATGACATTATTGGGTTGAAATGAACATTTACGATCTTTGGATTAGCAGTGGAAGTATAAATTAGGCTGCTCATCCTACTCTTCATTTCTGTTGGAGCATAAATGCATTTTCCTGAAGGGAGGGAGGAAACCTCTCGCAAGGAACCTAAATGGAAAAATCAATTTTTACATTAATGGAGTCTTAAGTTCAGCATTCTCTTTCTTTTATGGATTTAGACAGTGGGTGCTCATCAGTGATATCTTTATTTTGCAGAGCAGAGAAATTAATTAGGTTCTAATGGTGTAATTCAGAAATTAATTTGCACGATCATTTTAAATGTGTCATAGTTAATCAATTTTTAAAAAGCTTACTTCAAACTTGGACATGATAAGCCTGAAAGGCTTAAACTGTTTTTGCTTGGTTTTGCAGGGGCACTGGATCTCAAAACTGGGAAAAAGCTAATTTCTCTAAATCTTGAATTTGCAGTATAGATGAAATAAGCTATTTCCCCCCCCCGTAGTTATATCACAATTCAGACTCAACATTACTGCAACACTTCTTCTGTGTGATATAATGACATTTCAGTAGTAATGTATGAGTTGGTTTTAAAAAAATTAATTAATGCAATCTCTTGGGATTTAACTGGGCATTGGGAAGGCAGAGAAACTGCAAGGAAAAGTGGGGCATGGGTGTTTAACAGAATAACAGAGTTGGAAGTGACTTTAGAGATCTTCTAGTCCAACCCTTTGCACAAGTAGGAGACCCTATAGAAACTCCTTGATTAGTTTCTATCTGTTGCTTTTTGTCCTGCCTTCAGGTGCTTTGGAGGACAGGTTGACCCCCTCTTCTTTGTGGCAGCCCCTCAAATATGGGAACAGTGTTGTCAAATAAGTGTGGAAACTTTTGGTTCCCTGAGTGGCAGATTATAATGTTTTTCAGATTTGCTCAACAATGTGAAAATCTCTTCTTCAGTCTCGATTTGCATTACCATAAGCCACCACGGTGGCTCAGTGGGTTAGGACGCTGAGCTTGTCGATCAGAAGGTCGGCAGTTTGGCGGGTCGAATCCCGAGTGCCGTGTAGCAGAGCGAGCGCCTGTTACTCGTCCCAGCTTCTGCCCACCTAGCAGTTTGAAAGCACGTAAAAATGCAATTAGAAAAATCGGGACCCCTACGGTGGGAAGGTAACAGCGTTCTGTGCGCCTTTGGCGTCTAGTCATGCCGGCCACATGACCACGGAGACGTCCTCGGACAAGCGCTGGCTCTTCGGCTTTGAAACGGAGATGAGCACCGGCCCCTAGAGTCAGAAACGACTAGCACGCATGTGTGGGGGAACCTTTACCTTTACCTTAAGCCACCACACTATTCCACTAATAATTCCAGTGCTATGCTATTCTGGCATAGCACTAGACTGTGCCTAAAAGGCCCAATAAATATCCAGAACTGACATTTATACTATTTAAATATCTAGGGTATTTCTACATCAAACCCCACCCCCCATTCTTATTTTTATGAAAGCTGATTGGTATTAAAAAAAAAGCACAGCTAAATTCTCTGTGTGTGAATGTGACCAAAAATATGGATAGCTTCATGTTTATTAAGGTCCGAAGATCAGTTAGCAGAGTCACTTGGCTGAGTTGGATGGCTGTAGAAATCAAATCAATAAAAAAAAATATAGCGGAGGTTTTAAAAAAAGAGAAAAAGCTATTTGTTTTACCTGCATTTGAGCTGATTGTTCTATCTCTATCATTATCATCTCTCTCTCTCTCTCTCTCCATCTCCATCGTCTATATCTATCTATAGTATCTGTCTATATCTATATATTTTTACCTATCTTTTAAGAAGAGACTGGACAGCCATTTGTCTGAAATGGTATAGGGTTTGAACAGAGGTTGGACAAGAAGACCTCCAAGGCCCATTCCTCTTCTCTTCTCTTCTCTTCTCTTCTCTTCTCTTCTCTTCTCTTCTCTTCTCTTCTCTTCTCTTCTCTTCTCTTCTCTTCTCTTCTCTTCATAAAAGACTATAACATGTGACCAACCCCAGGGCAAACCAGAACATAGTATTTTAGAAGCAAACAAACCAGAATTTTGGAATTTCTTCCAACACACACTGTAGAAGACGCCTGCATTCTCTTCTGTGTTATGAAGAAATGCGTATTTATGCTTGTGTGCATACACTTTTTTTTTCTCCCCATGAACACACCAGGTTGTATTTATATGTTCTACCTGTGTGTGCATCTCCCTCTTTCTGCTTTTCCTTTCTCTTGGGTGTTGGTTGTGTGTGTTTGGTGTGAAACGCAGGGCAGGCTCCATATGCCTTGCACATGATCACATGATCAAGAGGAAGGTTAGAATGGAGCAGTTAGCAATATTATGAGTCATTCTCCAACTCCCTCTCTCTTATTTATTTATTTATTTATTTATTTATTTATTTATTTATTTATTTATTTTATTGGCTTTGTATACCGCCCTATTCCCGTAGGACTCAGGGCGGTTTACAGGGCAGTTAAAACCATGAATACAAAAAATTAAAAACAATTAAAACAATTAAATTAGATTCAAGCCCCAAGAGTAAATCTAAAACCCAGTTAAATTAACAACCCCACAGTCTGGACCAAACAGATCGAAGAGCCAAATTTTCAGGTCCCGGCGAAATGAGCGAAGGTCGGGGGCAGTCCTAAGTTCTGTGGGTAGTTGGTTCCATAGGGGAGGCGCACCCACAGAGAACGCCCTTCCCCTGGGAATAACCCGCCGGCATTCATTAACCGGTGGTACCCTGAGAAGGCCCTCCCTGTGGGGGCGCACAGGACGATGGGAAGATGATGCCGGCAGCAGGTGTTCCCTTAGATAGTCTGGACCCAAGCCATTTAGGGCTTTATAGGTCATTACCAGCATGATACTCTTACTATGGGTGTGTTAGGGAGTTATTTTTCTAACATATTTTTTCCCTGTAGCCCCCAGCTTCACTCCTGCCTATTTTTAACTCAATCTTTCTTCTGTGATTTCCTCTACCACCCCTAATTTAATTTTCAGAGATTTATCCTGCTGATGGACAAGAGAGAAAAAGAAATCCCAATTGCTTTCCAACAGAAATAAAAGGCTTGTCTTTATTATAACCAGTATAGATTGCATTTTTAATAAAACATGAAAACATGAGCTAAAAATAATAGAATGTTAAACTCAGTGATATTTAGTTAAGAGTATCATGTGTTTGGAAGGGCCATAATAAATAAACATTTTTGGCCTGAATTTGTTTTTGGCATTGTATCAAATTGTCTAGATTGGTCCAATTAATATCTAAATAAAGCAATGAAACAGAGAGAGAAAAAACAACCCCTTTTAAATGATGCCCCAAGGGGAAATGTAATTTTACAAAAACCCTTTGCCCAAATGATTTCAACAAAATGACTTGCTTACAGACATCTGCCAATATCAATAGATGTAGAATAAATCAATAGAAGAACACTTCCATTCAATTTTTTTTCAAAAAAAAATTATTGATAGGACACATTAAAAAAGATCTAAGAGTATAAAGCAAGGAACTAACATTATGTAGCGCATTACTGTATTGAGAATATCAATGCATCAATATGGATAGCATAGATAAATCTTTTTCCAAATATGAAAGGTAAAGCCTCAGATGTTCCAGTCTGGCTCTACTACATTTGATAAAGTAATTTATTTGGTTTTCTGATTTCAGAGAAAGAATAATTTTTGAAACATGAAAGATAATCCCAAAAGGACATTGATATGTATTTGTGATAAATCTTTTCTGTATCAAACTAAAATGCTTTCATAAAGATGAAAATGAAGGGAAGGGACTGGAATATAGTCTAAATATGAATTCGAGGACCTCAAATTTCTTGCGAAGATAAACTTGCTCTCTTGACCCTGATGTTACTAAGATGGGTGTAGTTTCTCGGCAAATGTTTAATTCAAACATCTGTAAAGAACTAGCTAACCCTTTCTTGTCATTCTACTACTTGGAAAAAAGAGACCAGGCAAAGAGAGCTATAGAAGATACCAAGGAAGGCCTTCTTAACCATCCTTGACTTACAACAATTCATTTAGTGACTGTTCAAAGTTACAACAGCACTGAAAAATGCGACTTATGACTGTTTTTCACAGTTACATCCCCATGATCGTGTGCTCAAAACTGAGATGATTGGTAACTGGTTCATATTTATGACTATTGCTGTATCCCAAAGTCATGTGATCACCTTTTGCAGCTTTCTGACAAGCAAACTTGATGGGGAAGTCAGATTCACTTAACAACCGTATTACTAACTTATCAGCTGCAGTGATTTGCTTAACAACTGTGGCAAGAAAGGCCATAGAATGGGGCAAAATTCACTTAACAAATGTCTCACTTAGGAGCAAACATTTTGGGCTCAATTGTGGCCGTAAGTTGAGGACTATCTGTACAGTGTGAGTATTGAATGTCCTTTGCTTGGAATATATGATCTTTTCTCTTTACACAAGTCTTTTGCTTCTTTCTGAGTGCAGCATGGCATGATCTAGCACTGCATTCTTTAAATATGCGTCCCGTCTTCTACAAGCTACTTTGAACAAGAAATTATGATTTCTTTGGTATGTTCCACCCTGCTAGATGGCATCACATGGATGATCTTGGCAAGCTAAGCAAGGACAGAATTAAACCTGGTTGATACATGGATAGAAGATACCAGTAAATCTCATGACTGTAGGCACAAAGCAATGGCTGTGGTTTGGTTGGAGTCGTCAAACCAAACAATCCAGAAGAAAAAACCATTTCTATATTGTTGCCATAGTTTGTGTGCCTGTGTAATCTCCAGGAACTGAGTTTGAGTAAGTTGGAATCCAATCTGTAGTTCATAGAATGTTTCAACAGACTTTGTGTATCTGCTCAGAAATCTTCCTCTATTGAGCTCAAGAGCTTTTTCTTCCCAGCATCTCCTGTGTCTTAAGAAATAATTGGATTTCAATTTCCTTCAGACAGAACTCTTCTAGTATAACCAAGATGTCTGAACAGAGAGGATGGAGACAATGGAAAGGATATAAAGAAGGCTTAGAACAGGGGTCTTCAAACTTGGCTCTTTTATGACTTGTGGACTTCAACTCCCAGAATTCCTCAGCCAGTGTGCCTGGCTGAAGAATTCTGGGAGTTGAAGTCCACAAGTCATAAAAGGGCCAAGTTTGAAGACCCCTGGCTTAGAAAGACAGTAGTCTATATGAAAGTGCTTTGGTTGTTACTTGCCAACCATCACTTTGAAAAAAGAGTAACGAAGAATTGAATAAAATAACTGAGAACCATAGGGGAAAAGAAAAAAAAAAGCCACAGTGATACTGACAAAACTGGACCCAGTAAAGAAGATGCAATGGACATATGGAGAAGGTATCACAGACTTGCATCTGTATTACTAAGAGCAGGGGTGTCAAACTGCTGGCCCGCAGGCCAGATGCGTTACGAGGAAACCGTGCCCACCCCATTGCCAGCAATGGGGAAAAAGTTCCGATACATTGCGTGATGTCACGTGACGTCGTGAGTTTGACATGTCTGACTAAGAGAGTCAATGCGGTGTAGTGGTTAGGGCATCAGGCTAGAAAGTGGGAGACCATAAGTTCTAGTCTCCACTTAGACGTGGAGCCAGTTGGGTGACTCTGGGCCAGTCACTCTTTCTCAGCCCTAGGAAAGAGACAATGGCAAACCATTGCCAAGAAAACTGCAGGCAGACAATTGCCGGGAGTTGAGACTGATTCAAAAACAAAACAAAACAAAAAGCTTCTAAATTGACTATATGAGCATGCAGGAGAATATATTCAATTAATGTTGTTGTTAGCTGCGAAGTTGTGTCCGACCCATCGCAACCCCATGGACAACGTTCCTCCAGGCCTTCCTGTCCTCTACCATCTTCTGGAGTCCATTTAGGCTCACGCCTACTGCTTCAGTGACTCCATCCAGCCACCTCATTCTCCGTCGTCCCCTTCTTCTATTGCCCTCAATCTTTCCCAGCATTAGGCTCTTCTCCAGTGAGTCCTTCCTTCTCATTAGGTGGCCAAAGTATTTGAGTTTCAACTTCAGGATCTGACCTTCTAAAGAGCAGTCAGGGTTGATCTCCTCTAGGACTGACTGGTTTGGTCGTTTGCAGTCCAAGGGACTCGCAGGAGTCTTCTCCAGCACCATAGTTCAAAGGCCTCAATTCTTTGGCAGTCAGCCTTTCTTATGGTCCAACTTTCACTGCCATACATTGCAACTGGGAAGACCATAGCCTTGACTATACGCACTTTTGTTGACAGGGTGATGTCTCTGCTTTTTAGTGTGCTGTCTAGATTTGCCATGGCTTTCCTCCCCAGGAGCAAGCGTCTTTGAATTTCTTGGCTACAGTCCCTATCTCCAGTGATCCTGGAGCCCAGGAAAATAAAATCTGTCACTACCTCCATTTCTTCAATTCAATTCATTCAATTAATACTGTATTTCAAAAGAACTATTAAACAACTTTTCTAGTCATAGTGAATCTGGTTTTTTTTCCTCTCATGAGATAAACCATATTTAATATTGTGCTTTTCTACTTACTTGCCTTGCCATGTAGATCTTTTGGCATCCTGAACATCAACTACCACAGCCAGATGAGCTGGACTGCTGGGCATTATAGCTTGGAACATCAGAATCCTGCAGATTAAGGAACTCTCATTCAACATATACAGCACTGTTTGCTTAAGTATACTTTGTTTTTTTTTTTATTGAAAAGTTTTAAAAAATACAATTTTCCTTTAAGAAACCCCCCTTCCCCCTCCCTCCTCCCCTCCCTACCTCCCCCCTATCTCCCCCCCTCCCCCTCTCCCTCCTCCCTCCCCTGCCTCCCCCCCTCTACTTCCCCTCCTCCCCCCCTCCCCCCCCTCCGACTTCCCAGAGCAAAATACAAGGTATATATCTAAAAAGCAATCATAAACAATCATATACTAACAATTATAAACTCTAAAATCCATCACTCTCTAGCTTATATAAAGTAAACCAATCCTTAACAATACTAAATATATATAAAAAACTAAAATAAAAGAAAACTAGCATCATTCCCATCTATGTTCTTCCACATTTCCCTATTACCTAAACATATTCTCATTTACACATCACAAACACCTATCCCTATTAACCTCTCTAGCCAAAATAGACTATAATAGATAGTTCTTACACAAATTAACCCGCATTAACCCACAAAACTTTCTTCCTCTTCCTCTGTAATAAATTGTCCATTAATTCCAAATTAAAGTTTCTGTTACCATACATATCATCCCAAAACTTTTAAAAACACAACTACCACTTGTCTATAAGTATATTGTGGAAGTTCCATAGATTTCTGCTGGTCTTATTTTTTTGTCTTTTTTGAGCGTTTTAAGGCAGCACGCGTCACCCTCTGTTCTCTAATATCATCCAAAAGAGTTGCAGCTTGAACTCCTCCTGTACCCTTCTCGTCTATCAGTCCATCTTCATCCTCTTGATGTTCTCCTTCTCCAGATCCCTCTGCAGCTTCCAGAAGTGTTGATGGGGTTACATTTAAAACATTGTTGTAAAAGTCATGCGCTTGCTTCACATTACCCAAACAGTACCTTTTGCCATCATACATGAAGCTCAGCCCAGCTGGGATCTCCCATCTGAACCTTATATCCCTTTGCTTGAGCTCTTGCACAAGAAAAATAAAATCCTTCCTTCTCTTTAAAATCTTTGGAGGAATTTCTTTTAGAACCAAAACTTCTTGACCAGCAATCACAACTTTGGTATCATAGGCAGCTTGTATAACTTCATCTCTAACTTCCCTTTTTACAAAATAAACCACCACATCTCTAGGCAACTTTCTCTGTTTAGCAATCCACGAATTCACACGAAACACTTTGTCCATACCTTGTTTTACTTCAGATGCTGGATGATTCAATACCCCCTCAAAAGCCTCAGAAACCAGCTGCTTTAAATCTTCCTTAATATTCTCTTTTAGGCCTCTAATTCTCACAGCAAACTGCATCTGGTAAAATTGGGCCAGACTCTGTTCAGTATCCATTTTGTCTTTTAAATCTTCAATTTCCAAAACTTTTGCTTCTAATATAGCATTCTTTTGAGTCAAGTCTTGCACTTGGTCATCCAGCACCTCCACACATTTAACAACTTTATGCACTGAGGACAAAATGTCTGCCTTCATCTCTCTAAGTTTCTGTTCCATCCTTTCTTCCATTCTCTGCTCCAATTTCTCCAATTTCTCCTCCATCTGTGCAAATTTAGCACCCATTGACTCCAGAATTAACTGGGTATGTCTTTCAAGATCCTTCGAAGTCAATACATCAGGAGAATGCAACGCCTGCAGTAATGATTGTTGTTGCACCGGAGAATTTCCAGCACTCCGAAAAGTTCTAGGGGGAGGTTTAGCCGCCATCTTTTACTTACAATTGTGACGCACTTTCACTTTAAGTTTTAAGCAAAGTCCATCAAGCTTGAGAGTAAAATAAAATAATCTTCTTCATCTCTTCATCTTTCCCTCTTGTACTGCTCTGCCTGCTCTTTTCCTTTCATAGTCTCTCCTTCAAGCAGGGATGGTCGCAGACGCCTGGCTCTGCTCCATAAAGTCCGGAGCAGAGACGCTAGCCAGCTGGGAGCAGCCCAGGCTACGGGGGAGTTCAATCCTTCAGCCGCCCAAGCTCCAAGCTCAGGCGGCCCCGGAGAACTCAACCCCCACCTGGGGGCTCACCCCCTCCTCTTCTCCCGAGGAGGGGGCTTCAAATTCGCCCGAACAGCTGATCGGCGCTGTTTCGGGCGAAAAATCACACAGCTGAGCTGCGGGCAGCCCGGGAAGGCTGTCTCCGGCGCCACGGAGCCACCGGAAGAAGTATACTTTGTTGAATAAACAAGAGCATAGATCAGTGTATTTCAACCTTGGCAACTTGAAGAGGTATGGACTTCAACTCCCAGAATTCTGGTTGAGAAACACCGGCATAGATAATATGAACCATGTTTGCCAAGAACATGGCAGTTGTGGAGGTTTCACCAAATTCGAGGAAAATAAATCTCAGCAATAGGAGAGAAATAAAGTGCAAAAGCTGCAGACAATGATAAATAGCTTCTTAGTAGCAGCCATTCATAAAACAATTGTCAGGTGTGACAAAGACTCTGCTACATGGGTGAGCTGATTAACATAATGTTATCCTGGGCACTTGTATTATTTTTTAATTTTTGCTGGGAAAGAGGGAGAGAGAAATTGCAAGATATGGTATGCTGGTGCAAGAAAAACAGGAAGATAGATTGCATGTCTACTACAAAATATTTGGGAAAACACTCTTTTTGAAAACAAAAAATATATGGTAACTTCACATGATTTTTCAAGGCAAAGGTCTCATTGTCCTCAAGTAAAACTGGGAAGTTGCCTTATCCTGAGCCAGGCCTTGATCCACCTAGAGACTTGTCTGAAATGGTATAGGTTCTCCTGCTCAAGCAGGGGGCTGGACTAGAAGACCTCCAAGGTCCCCTCCAGCTCTATTCTATTCTAATTCTATTTCTATTTGCTGATTTTGCTTAGCAGCAGCTCTGTAGGGCATCAGACCAGAGGCTTGAATAGCCTGCAGTTAAATTTAAGAATCTTTGCATCTGAATCAGACGTTCTGTCACTGATCTAGAGCCTCTTCCTTCCAAATATTTCTCCAAATATTTTGTGGAGCATTTTGTAGCAAATGGCAATGGGGACAGGGAGAAGGCAAATATACGCGTCCCAGGAAAATGTTGCAGGATCTAGTCTGGGTCAGTCATCGGGACACTCTGCTAGAGAGATATTCCCAGAAGATGGGCTTCAGCACAAGTCGAAAGACAAAATTCTGGGTCCCGGTGCCTGACCCAGAATGGAATCTACAGGGAGAATCTGTTATCCTTGGCCAAGGTTTAGATCTCTCCTATCTCCACCTTGTTGAAAAGCTCCCCCCACCCTTATTATTTTTTTACCTGGCTAACGTATCGCAGCTTTTGAATTGCAAGAATTGAATATGGCCTCTTGCTACTCTTGGACTGTATTTCAGGTCCAGGAACGCAGACTTTGTGCCTGGTTGCATGGCAAACTCAAGAAAGTCTTTAACTGGGAAAATGGTTATACAGGAAGTCTTCAATTTACGGGCCGAACTGGGACCAAAATTTTCATTGCTAAGCAAGATGATTGTTAAGTGAGCTGTGGCCTATTTTATAACTTTTTTTTTTGGTCATGGTTGTTAGCCGCAATTGTGGAGGCCAGTTACACAAACCCATAAAAAAGATGTAACTCTCCTTCCCTCTCTTATGGTAAAGCCAATAATAGTGGATTCTTCCTCCTTCTCTCCATTGGCATAATAATCCCAGATGAATTTTGCAGAGCAAAATACTTTATATCTTGCAACCACCTTTTCCATGAATATATATACAGCAGACATGTCAAACACAAGGCCCGGGGGCCAGATCCGGCTCGCGAAGTGGTTTCATGTGGCCCGCGAAGCCATCCTGGAAACAGTGAGGGAATGGCCCCCACTGCCTTGGCCCTGGCCCAGAGACCCTCCTTCTGCCAGAGACCCTCAGATCTGTCCCACTCCTGCCCAGGCCCCCATAGGCACCCTTGATGCGAACGATGTAGAACTGGCCACGCCCACCCAGTAGGCCATACGCACTCTAGCCACGCCCACCCAGCAGGCCACGCCCACCCTGGCCATACCCACTCGGCCCCCTGAGGGCAACCGCAATGCTGATGCGGCCCTCAATGAAATTGAGTTTGACACCCCTGATATACAGTATATAATAAGATTGATTTTATTTGGTACCATTGGAAGGTTTCTTTACTAAAACCTGCATTACAAATCCTACAATGTTACGCTATTCTTTGGCTTAAAATACTGAAATTCAGGAAACACTTTTTCCACAAAGCAAGTAGCATGGTGACCACTTACGTCCTACCTTATTGTCTGGGAATGAATGATTACTTTTTTTAAAACAGGAAAGCTGGAAGATTGATGATTATGGCTTATACAGTGGGGAAACTGACTCCCTTCTAGCTGTACACCCTGAACAACTTAGGGAAGCTTTGTTATAATAGAGATGCCTAGGCGCCTCAAAGATAAATACTTTTGTTGATATATTCTAGCATTCTGAAAAAGGTAAACGAAAGCAATTATTTCTTAGAAGAGTTCTGGCTGTGATTCTTGCACACTCACAAGGTAACCTTTTTTCCATTGAACATTTTTCAATGAACATTGAACGTCCATTCCTGTGATTGCAATTCAAAGCAATGTTATGGGTAGGGTTAGGTGTCACATTGTAATGTTAAGGGTAGGTATAAATTATGGTAAGAGCCAAGTTAGAGTCTAAGGCATTTATTGAACTGGCCACCACCCTATTTACATCTTTTAGGCAAACAGATAAAAAATTAATTGAGAAAAAAACCAAGACTCAATGTATACTGGCTTGTGAAGATTATTCTAGTGGAACGTCTGCTGGGAGAAGCTAGCAAGAGTATTGTGGACTGATTCCTAATTTATGCATACCCTTTTGAAAGACTGATGAGCTGGTGGTAATTGTTAAGCTCGAGCTATTTTATTCACAAGCAATTGATCAGGAGAGCGAGTAGATCTGTTTCTGATCAACCTTTTAGTTGGAACCTTCAAGTTCAATCCCAGCCATGAATCAAAGAACTAGTGGCTGAATTCAAAGGAGCAGATATGTTCATCTAACCAGTTTGAGCGGTCTCACAGGAATATAGCCAGTTGCACCAACACCAGAACTCTATTTATTATTTTTTATTTGTTAAATTTATTTGCTGCCTGTCTCGCCTTAGAGCTACTCTAGCTAGCTTAGAACAATAACAAGGAAGAAATGAAAACAGTGTGAAGATAATAGAAGTACAATAGCAGAACAATACAATACAATTCACACAAAGAAAAATACAACTGTATGATTACAACAGGTGGATGAGTAGAGGGAAGAGAACAGGGGGGGGGGGAGGGAGGTGAAATCTGCCATCAATCCAGCAGCCACCTCCACTACGGACCTCCACCATTTATAATTTCTATATCTGGGTTGCAAGACTCTGCAAAATTAGGGGGGAAAAAGAATCTGGAGAAAGGACCCACTAAAGGGGAGGAAATAATTCATTTTTGAGAGTTGCATTTTTGAGAGGTGAGGTTAAAATCTTTGAAGGGTTTTCTTAAGCTGGTTTCATTTCCAGCTAGTTTATGTATGGAACGCAGGCATCTGAAGGATGCAGTATGGAAATACTCAAAGACAAGGTAATTTACTTGATAAGGCTCTTTTGATAAAAAGAGTTAAGTATTAGCAGAGCTGAGGAAACTACAGCAGTGAGGATGAAAGGTTAGCAGAATCATCAGCTTTACACGCCTTGTATTACACACAAATTCTCTGGTACATTAAGCCCTGAATTAGAATTATCCTAGGAGAAGACAAAACTAAATTATTCCCTTTCTTTCATCTGTATGACTCAGCCGTCATTTTTCAAAAGCAGATTTTTTGTTTTTGTTTTAACGTTACTGCTTTGATCTGAGAAGTTGTTTACCCATGCAAAACAATTCGATATAAATATGTATTGATCATTGTCCCACGTCCCTCTTTTTTGTATGTCTCCTATTCTGTTGTTTTCAGCGGCTGCGTAGGTTCACAAATTGTAACAAACTATAATGTCTGGTTTGCTTGTCAGTTTAGGCTGGATTATATTGGACTGGGTATTTTGTGATTTAGCATAATGTGGAGCCTCAACAATCCTCCCTTAAGATCTGTAAATCAAGTTTATTTGCTTAGTAGCCTAGAGCAGAATGACCACATCCTGTGATATATATACTGTATCTCTGTTGATGCTGCATGCTTAATCTATGGCATATCAGGGTGCCCAAATCTTTCTCCTAAACAATGCTGTTAATTCTGTAATTGTGTATCTGATTTTTCTTATTAACGGGTGAATCCTAAATTTCTTGCCACGGAACTGCATTTTGATGGATAGCACCCAATGTTTCAGTCTATCGATATCTTTTTGAACCCTTAGTTGGTCTTCTAAGGGATTAGCAATCTCCTGCTCCTTGGTGTCATTTACTAAAGGATAAAACCCCTCATCTAAGTCATTTGTAAAATATCAAAGAGTATTAGGTTTGATGTCTTATCATATTTGCTGCCATAAACCTATTCTCCAAAGCACCTGAAGGCGGGACAAGAAGCAATGGATGGAAACTAATCAAGGAGAGAAGCAACCTAGAAATTTCCTCACAGAACAATTAAGCAGTTTCCTCCAGAGGTTGTGGGTGCTCCAACACTGGAGGTTTTTAAGAAGAGATTGGACAGCCATTTGTCTAAAATAGTATACTTAGCCACTTCTCTGGAATGGTAGAGGGGCTTGAGTAGGCGGTTGGATTAGAGACCTCCAAGGTCTTCCAACTCTGATATTCTGTTATTCTGAATATTTTGAATTGCATTGCCCTATTTTGGATTGCAACCTTATTGGAGCAGTATCCTCTGATTTTCTTCTCTCTAAAAGGCATAGGCAGACAAAGATACAGAACAAAGATTTAGCTTGTGGCAAAAAAAAAATGTTCTTCCTAAAAGGTCATCTTTCAACACAATCCACAACACTGCTCCATTATTCGTCCAACTGGACCCAGACCAGAAATAAGGAAGAAAGGGGAACTCAGCTCTTCTATCTAGCAACGTTGAACTTTTGCTTATTTTGAAAAAAAATCTCAAATCTATCCAAATACACTTGACATTTGACCGAATCCAAGGCATCATCCTTAGGATTCTGGTTCCTATTTGAGAGATCAACACTTCCAATAACTTTTCTTCTTTAAAATTTGCTGAAGGATGAACAGTGGCTCCATGCATATTTGAAGCTTCTGCTTTAAAAGTTGCTAGCCAACCTACTGTATTTGTAATGATATATTGCCCTGTTAATGACAAAGATATCACGCTATAAAATAGAGGAATATGAAAGCCTATAATTTGCAAACCCAGTTTACACCTTTATTTGCATCTGTATTTTATGCACAGAGCTTTTTCATTATTATTTTAAGGAAAATGTTTGCATTTTAGCACCAGATAGTACTAATAATGCTTCTTTATTATATTTTGCAACTTTTTGCTGGGTGATAATGGGAATCTACAGTCATTTCCATCTTTAAAGGGTTTCAGATTAGGTTAATATTCTCCCAAGATCTTTTCTGTTTTGTTTTGTTTTTTCAGACCTATTACTTTGCTGGTCCCCACATCACACAGTGTTTGTGACAAAAATTCTTTTTTATCAAGTTTGAGTAATGCCTGTTCTTCTAAATTCTAAGCAGGAAACAAATAGAAGCAAATGAGCTGCAGGTTGCAAAATTAATCAAGAAATAAACTCCAAGCCTAGAAACAAATATATCTATTGTCTATGGGTTTTTAAAATCTTCTCTTTTCAAACTTTGGATGTGATAGTAATAAAAGAGCCTATATTTTTCTACTTATTCCTGAAGAGTCTGCCTAGGTTCCCATGCGGTCATAATGCAGGACTTCTTTTTTAAAGCAAGAGGCCTTGAAGCAGTCAAGTCTTCTTGGATATTTGACCAGTTGACATGATGTGTTATTCTCTGAATCCCAGTGGTGTGCTAAGAATATACAGTAATTCTGACCCATTTTACTATCCACTTTGCAGTGAGGACAGAGTTTTATTCCTATAAATTTATATCTTGATTTTTTTCATGAAATAGCAATAGCACTTAGACATATATACTGGTTCACAGTGCTTTAAAGTCCACTCTAAGCAGTTTACAGAGTCAGCATATTTTCGCCAACAATCTGGGTCCTCATTTTATTGATGTTGGAAGGATGGAAGGCTGAGTCAACCTTGAGCCAGTCAGGATTGAACTCCTGGCTGTGGGCAGAGTTAGCCTGCAATACTGCGTTCTAACCCCTGTGCCACCATGTCTCTCTATCTGGATCTAAACATGACAACCTGTAAAGAGGTGAAGGATACTGTTCAAAGCATGTAAGACAGGCATGTCAAACTTGTGATGTCGTGTGATGTATCGAGACTTTCCCCCCATTGCCGGCAATGGGGTGCGCACGGTTTCGGTGCGATGCATCCGGCCCATGGGCCGACAGTGTGACATGCCTGATGTAAGAAGATAGTGGTGGTTTTCAGTTTTGTGTTCTTTTGACTTCCTATTTTCAGCAAAATCATCTGGCATACTTGCAACAGCATTGAAAGCCTCCAAGGGAAGCCCACGTGTCTCCAGGGTCAGTTTAAAGGGCCGCAGCCCATGTAGCTGTGCCGAGTCTTGAGAAAAATGCTTATTCTACTCCCCCTGGGCACTGTTTTGTTCCAGCCTATGACCGGCCCTGTTTGTGTGACAGCGACAACCCCTTTTTCCTTTTGACAAATTAATAGGCTGGAAAAAACCCAACCCAAATTTATTTACAGTTCCAAAATGATAGTCTTTCAAACAAAAAAGCAGCAGAATATTTTCTTCAATAAATGATTCAAAACATGATTCAAACCAGAGTCAACAAGCAAGAATCAAACAGATTAGCAAGAACAGACCAGGATTCTCTTTGAATGTCTCCGAATGGTTGCATTTAGCAACCAGCACCGCCCACACCTTCCCCTTTTATTATCTGTCCCAAGGCATGGCTTCTCAATGCCTTCTCCTTCTTTCACTGAGTTGCCTCACAACACACCCCCTCTGGCAGTTTAAAAAAGAAGAAAAAACAGCCACTATCACACACTTCTCCCAGAAGAATGAAGCTGAAGTCACCAGCCTGAGGATGACGGATGAGATTTTGTCGAAACGTTGCACTGATACCTCCAATTCTACGTGGGAAAAAACCCGAATGACCAAAGATCTACATACAAACACCCGCGAAAACCTCAGAAAACATATAAGTATATGTATATATATATGTATGTATGTATATATATATGTATATATATATATATATGTATATGTATGTATATGTGTATATATATATAAAATACTTGTTAACTATTTAGATTACCTTGCTAGGCCCCAAACATGGGGCAAATCTTTATTTCCTGTTTCAGACTATCTTGAAGGTCATCGAACAGGCAGTAGTCACACCGGTGACAGCTCATATATTTATGTAAATTACTAACAAAGAGTTAAGGGAGACTGATATGCATTTCAAACTTATTAGTTTTCATCAATCTCAGAAGGGTATGGCTGACTGATGAAAACTAATAAGTTTGAAATGCATATCAGTCTCCCTTAACTCTTTGTTAGTAATTTATATATATAAAGGTATCATCTCGTTTGTTTATGCTGTGGGGGCGTTTTTCTATCTCAATGGCTTCTCTGATTATTCTGTTGTTAAAATGTTCAATTTTGGCGATAGTTTTGGTTTTTTTAAAATCAATTTCATGTCCCGTGGCTTCAAAGTGTTGGACCAGGGATGAAGTTTGTTCTCCCTTTCTGAGTGAGTTTTTGTGCTCTTCAATGCGTGCACTTATTCTTCTGTTGGTCTGTCCGATGTATGTGGTGGGGCAGGTGGTGCATGGGATTTCGTATACTCCTTGGTTTTCTAAGCCAATTATGTCCTTGGGGTTTCTTAGGATGGTGGATATTTTTCTGTCTGTGTAGAATGCTGTTTTGATGTTGTGTTTTTGGAGGACCTTGCTGATTCTGTCTGTGGTCCCTTTTAAGTATGGGAGGAGGGCTTTGCCATTTTCTTGTTCTCTGTCTTGGGTTTTTGTGGGTGTCTCTCTTCGGATTAAGTTGGTAATCGTGTTTCTTTGGAATCCATTGGCTGTTAGTACATTAGTGAGAGTGTGTAGTTCGGTTTTTTGGTGTTGTTCGTCAGCTAGGTGTTTTGTTCTGGAGATGAGTGTCTTGGCTACGGAGTTGATCTGTGCTGGGGGGTGGTGTGAGAGTGCGTTCAGATAGCGGTTTGTGTGTGTTTTTTTATGGTAGATAGTGTGTCCTAGGGAGCCGTTGGATTTCTTGTAGACTAAGACATCAAGGAAGGGAAGTTGATTGTTAGCTTCTGTTTCCATGGTGAATTGTATTTTGGGGTGTAGGCTATTGAGGTGTGTGAGGAAGTCATCCAGTTTTTCTTTGCCGTGTGGCCAGATTACGAAGGTGTCATCTACGTATCTGAGCCAGAGTTTGGGTTTGTGGTTGGATTTTTCTAGAGCGAGGGTTTCAAAGTGTTCCATGTAGAGGTTTGCGATGACAGGTGAAAGGGGTGATCCCATGGGTGCTCCTTCCATTTGTTTGTATCTTTGTCCATTGTAGATGAAGTATGTGTTAGATAGGCAGTGGTTGGTCAGATCTAGGATGTGTTTTGGGGGGTTGTATTTATTTAGGATAGCTGTCAAGGCTTCTTTGATTGGCACTTGGGTGAAGAGGGATACGACATCGAAGCTCACAAGTAGGTCACAGGGCTGTAAGTTTAGTTTACTTATGATCTCTATGAATTGGAATGAATCTTGTACGTGTGAGGTGATGGAATTTGCGTAAGGCTGTAGTTGTTTGGCAAGAAATTTGGCTAGATTTTGTAGAGGTGAGCCTATGGAGCTGACTATGGGTCTGAGTGGGGTTCCTTCTTTGTGTATCTTGGGCAGACCATAGAGCTTAGGACATCTGGATGATTTTTCTCTGGGAATGATTGTTTTCTGGATCTCTTCACTGATGGGGGTGGCTTTTATTTTGGATTTTGTGGTTTTTTCCAGGTAGGTGGTGGGATCTGTCTTGAGGAGTTTGTATGTGGAGTCCTCTCGCCTACCAACCATTTGGAACCCCCGCCTTGATTGACAGACGAGTCCCAACCACCAAGAATGATACCAGACCCAAACTCATGATAACACCACATGACATCACCGCCACACAACCATTCAAAAGCAAATCCGAACCCACAATGATAACGAGGCACAACCACAAAACAGAAACCTAACTACTGCTGCAACATCAGCCACTTTAAACCCCTCCAAACCACACAATAAGCAAACTGACACCCACTATAAAAAACATGGCACCACCACAAACACGAAGCCAAACAAAAGCAGCACAACTCACCAGCTCAGGTCTAAGGCTGGCAGCTGAGACCAGCCCATACACTCAAAACACACCTCCACCCAATCAGAACACACCCACCATTCAAAACACACTCCCACCCAATCAGAACACACTTAAACTCCCACCCAATTAGAGCACACCTCCACCCACTGGC
>NC_139518.1:82350639-82355639 GCF_947247035.1 Vipera ursinii | reverse complement strand
CCTCTCTGTGTGAGCGCACTGGGCGATGGGAAGTCATCCCCGGCAGCAGATGGTCCTGCAGATTGCCAAAACCTTCTCAGGCACACTTTAGATAAGACAGTGGTGGCGAACCTATGGCACACGTGCCAAAGGCAGGACTCAGAGCCCTCTCTGTCGGCACATGTGCCGTGCCCCGGAGATGGTGAGGACTAGCTCCTGCTGTCCTGGCTCTGCCCACCCAGCCTGCCATGACCATTGCGGCCACGCCCACCTGGCACCTGGTGATAAATAAGTGGGTTTTGGGTAGCAGTTTGGGCACTGGGTCTCTAAAAGGTTCGCCATCACTGAGATAAGATTTATGTTTTGTATGAGGAACAGTAACTGCATTTTTCCAATTGCCAGGCACACAGTAGATCCACTCCTTACATATATGGCTGAGCCATTCCAAACAAACCACATTTGTATTTTAGGATTTCTCTAATTACACCATCAAGATCTCTAGACTTCCCACTTTTCAATATTTTTACAGTATTTCATTATTATTTTTATTTTATATATCTTCCATTTCACTATCCAAAGTGATTCTTGGTCTTGTATTACTTCCTTTTCATCATTTTTTTTGACAGTAGCTTTGAGAGTACAATTTATTTCAATTCTGCTCTTCAACATATCACTGTTTCCATAATGCTTTATTTCAATCAGAACTATTTTCTCTTTTTGTTTTGCTCTTCTGTTAAAATATAATATCTACTATTGATTCCTAATATAGATAGCTGATTCTTCTTCTTCTTCTTCTTCTTCTTCTTCTTCTTCTTCTTCTTCTTCTTCTTCTTCTTCTTCTTCTTCTTCTTCTTCTTCTTCTTCTTCTTCTTCTTCTTCTTCTTCCTCTTCCTCTTCTTCCTCTTCTTCTTCTTCTTCTTCTTCTTCTTCTTCTTCTTCTTCTTCTTCTTCTTCTTCTTCCTCCTCCTCCTCCTCCTCCTCCTCCTCCTCCTCTTCCTCCTCCTCCTCCTGCTGATACTTATTATGTTACAAACTCAAGAGAAATATTCTTCTACTGCCAGCCCTTTCTCTTGTTTTTATTCTACATTCTCCTTGACAAAATCAGTGTGTCAGAGTAAGTTGACCACTTTATTTAGTAACTATTTCTCTTCTGTAAAATGCTTCCTGTGCTGAGACCCACAAAAGTATTTTCAGGTACAACCTACGTTTATATCTATTCTGTACTCTCAATATGGCACTCTAACAAAATGGTTTTTAAAATCCGCATTAGCCTTAGCTTTACTAAACTAGAGTTATCTGTGCCATCCGAATCTTAAGCCATGACCTTCTAGTCAAAAAACCTGTTTCTCAGCAACATCCATTCCTTTTATCCAGACCAAACTGCAGGCTGCAAAGTTGATTTCAAACCTGGTAAGGACAGTCCTCCTCTTTATTTGACTCATGATTCCCCCCCACTGTTGTATAAATTTAGATGTGTTTTTCTACCATGGTTCAAATGGTGGGAAATTAATATTATGTATAGTAATCGGCAAGGGACGCGGTGGCTCAGTGGGTTAGGATGCTGAACTTGTCGATCAGAAGGTTTGGCGGGTCGAATCCCGAGTGCCGCGTAACAGAGTGAGCACCTGTTACTCGTCCCAGCTTCTGCCAACCTAGCAGTTTGAAGGCACGTAAAAATGCAAGTAGAAAAATAGGGACTACTACGGTCTAGGTAACAGTGTTCCGTGTGCCTTTGGTGTCTAGTCATGCCAGCCACGTGACCACGGAGACATCCTCGGACAAGCGCTGGCTCTTCGGCTTTGAAACGGAGATGAGCACCGGCCCCTAGAGTCGGAAACGACTAGCACGCATGTGCGGGGGAACCTTTACCTTTACCTTATAGTAAGTGGCAAGATTATTGTATGCAAAAAGTTGAAAAAGTAATGAAATTTCTACAGTAGGAGACTGGATTTACAAAATTGTGGTTATCCTAACTGGGCCTTCATCAAATCTAAAGGAAGACCCAGCAAAAGCTCCTTTACTACAGACAAAGAAGAGAACAACCAAGGTGGCAATGTTGTCATTCCATATGTTGCAGGTATATTTGAAAAGCTCAGGAGGAGTTTCAACTAACACACTATACCAGGGGTGTCAAACTCAATTTCATTGAGGGCCGCATCAGCATTGTGGTTGCCCTCAGGGGGCCAGGTGGGTGTGGCCTGGGTGGGCATGGCCTGCTGGGTGGGCGTGGCTAGAGTGCGTATGGCCTACTGGGTGGGCGTGGCCAGCTCTACATCATTCGCATCAAGGGTGCCTATGGGGGCCTGGGCAGGAGCGGGACAGATCTGAGGGTCTCTGGCAGGAGGAGGGTCTCTGGGCCAGGGCCAAGGCAGTGGGGGCCGTTCCCTCACTGTTTCCAGGATGGCTTCGCAGGCCACATGAAACCACTTTACGGGCCGGATCCGGCCCCCGGGCCTTGTGTTTGACATGTCTGCACTATACATACAAACTTTAAAAACCCCCACCAGGCAGTCTCAACCATCAGTATCTATCCTTTCATTCCCCCCACCATCAAAACTAATGAAGCTTCTTGGATGAGAGGCAAAACGTTTTCTTCTTCTTCCTCTAGGAAAAAAAAACAGTCCAGTTGCCTTTTGAAAAAACACCTTTGAGAGAAGTAAGACCTGCATGGCTGAGACTCTCCACAGGCATCGAACGTGCAGAAATTGATCAGCGTGGTCAGAGAGGAAAAAAAATGACTTAAACCTTACATGGGCTTTTTGTTGAAAGAATAGGGGAATGAAATGGGGATTAAAAATGAGACAAGAGAGGTTGGAGAAAAGTTTAAGATAATAATTACTCAACAGAAAGAAAGTCTGAAGGCAGTTGTGTGGGGTTCCCCCCCTCTTTCCCTTTTTCTTCCAGTCCTTTAAGTATTCTTAATTATCTCCTTCTGTCCTGTTTTAGTTTTTCTGAATTTTTCTTAGCCACGGAGAGCAGAACTGGCCATAATACTCAAGATGGTAAAGGTAAAGGTAAAGGTAAAGGTTCCCCCGCACATGCGTGCTGCTCGTTTCTGACTCTAGGGGGCAGTGCTCATCTCCGTTTCAAAGCCAAAGAGCCAGCGCTTGTCCGAGGACGTCTCCGTGGTCATGTGGCCGGCATGACTGGACGCCAAAGGTGCACGGAACGCTGTTACCTTCCCACCGTAGTGGTCCCTATTTTTCTACTTGCATTTTTACGTGCTTTCAAACTGCTAGGTTGGCAGAAGCTGTGACGAGTAACAGGCGCTCACTCTGTTACGCGGCACTCGGGATTCGACCCGCCAAACTGCCGACCTTCTGATCGACAAGCTCAGCGTCCTAACCCACTGAGCCACCGCGTCCCACTACTCAAGATGAGATCCGATCAAATCCAAAATAGAATGGACTGATGCTTTCAATCTTATACCTATGTATTTGATATATTTTTTCCTAAGTGAAGAATTTGCATTTGTCTCGTTTCATTCTGTTAGTTTCGACCCAGTTCTCTAATATAACAAGACAATTAGTTATGCCACTAATTTTCTGTCATCAGCAAATTTGATAAGCATTCTACCCTCTGTTTCATTTTAGTCATTAATGAAAACATTGAAGAACATCTAATGGAATCCTGATTGATTCCAGTTTGATGAGGAGCCACTTATGAGCGCTCTTTAAGTTTCGTTTGGAAGCTCACTGTATATCCATTTACGTAACTTACGAATATTAGGAAGGCCTTGAAAAAGATCCAGAGGGGCAAGCAAGGCATCTCATTGAAAAACATGCATAATGTAGAAGTTGCCAATCGGAAAATAAAATGATTTGACAAATCCATCAACAAATAAATTCTTTGTAATCCATGTCGACTTCTAGTTATTCTTGCATTTTTTTTAAAGCAGCTTACAGATAAATTGATCTGCTCTAGAATCTTCCCAATTGTTGAAGTCAAACTGGTCTCTAATTCACAAATCCATGTTATTATTTGTTTATTTATTCATGATAAGGATTTTTTTACTCTCTTGTTATTATTTGGTACTTCTAGGTTTCTTCAAGATAATGGAGAGAGGTTGGATCAGACAATTAGCAGACTTTTTCAATATTTTTTCTATACCTGGTTTTTCAATAATATTCCTTGATTGTTTCAATCAAGCCCATGCTGGAATCCAGTGACATGAACCAACTCTTCACAATTTCCTACTACAATTTGAAGTTTAAAATGAGGAAGGCTCAAATCAACATTCTATCCTTAGATCTCAACAAGTCTTGAAAAGTTCCTATGTTCTTCCAAATAGAACTAGAAAAATCTGCTCATCACTACAGGCATAGCTTAATGGTTTTCTTCCAAGGAATTGTACATAAACAGTGTGGATCAATAGCTGTCAAAAGTCCATGAGAGAAGCTGAACACGTTTCACATTTCATACTATCTCATTCATCCGATGCGTTCCCATCAGGGCACTTACAGGCTTGGCAAGTTCTTTGGGAATGATTGGTAAATCTGTCTAACCAATTAAATTGGGCAAATAACTTTTCAAAATGGTAGGAAATTTCACGTCTGTTAAAGCTCATCAGCTTCTTCCTTCACATCTCCATCTTTCCATCTCAGGATAGAAAAGACCGTGTATTCCAAGAAAGGAAAAATAGATGGGTATTATACTGGAATTAAAAATTAAATAGAAGACACAACACTGTTTGATTCAGCTCTACCACGATTCTTACAGTGATGTTAAAATTACATATCTCCCCCCTGTTAGATATGGAAGGGATGTCTTAGATCACAGACTCTGATAGGAAGATTAGGCAGAGAGTTTCTGTGACCACAGTGCTAAATATGGAAATTGCTCGGAGATGCTACATGATCTTAATAGAAAAAGGAGGTTGATGTTAACATAGAGAAAAGTATCATTCTAAACTATGGAATTATCTGGGCAGATAGCTTAGCCATATCTGTGCATTTATCTGGTTAGTCTGATCACTCCTGTTTGTCAATTGGAATGGAGGAGAAATTCATTCATTCAGTTTT
>NC_139518.1:82044609-82350439 GCF_947247035.1 Vipera ursinii | reverse complement strand
TTTCATGTAAGTTTACCTTATTTGCTCTTTGCCAAATGCCTAAAAATAATTATTTTCTAAATCATGTGATGAAATCTGCAAATCATCAATCAGCTATCAGGGGAGGGTGTATATATACACATACACATACACATACACATACACATATACATATACATATACATATACATATACATATACATATACATATACATATACATATACATATACATATATATGTAAATTACTAACAAAGAATTAAGGGAGACTAAGATGCATTTCTGACTCTTTAGTCTTCATCAGTCAGTCATACCCTTCTGAGATTCGAACCTGAACTGATTGCATATTAGGCAGTATTTTTACCTCTTGAGCCACAGGATCTTTTAATATGATTTAATTAAAATACTTTAAAATTTAAAATCCCTCAGTCCAGGCCAGACAATTCAAACAACCAGGTTTTTAAGTCCCGGTGAAAAGAGCGAAGGTTGGGGGCAGTCCGAAGCTCCATTGGCAGTTCGTTCCAAAGGGCGGGCTCACTCACAGAGAACGCCCTCCCCCTGGGAATCACCCGCTGGCAATCTCTTTTTTTTATTGAAAAGTTTTACAATACATTTTTGAATACAACCCCCCCGCCCTCCCCCTCCCCTCCCCCCTCCCCGACTTCCCAGAGCTAAATACAGGGTATAAAAATACAAACAAACATAATCTAAAATATGCAAACAACAATAAAATATTAAATTCTATCGCACTTTAACTCTCAGTAAAATAACTACAAGCTAGTTATACATCATATATATCCACTACTTATTCAAATGCTAAGTGAAACTTTTTAGTCCCATATTTATTCTGAATATAATCAATCCATCTCCTCCACTCCACAATGTATCTCTGTTGCGATTGGTCTTTCAAATATGCTGAGATCTTTGCCATTTCCGCCAAGTTAGAAACTTTTAAAGTCCATTCTTCTATAGTCGGCAGTTCTTCCTTCTTCCAATATTGCGCTACTAAAAGTCTCGCTGCCGTAATTAAATTCAACATCAACTTAGTGTCTACAACGGTGGTATCTGTGGTAATACCCAATAAAAACAGTTGCGGAGAAAACTTTATCCTTTTCTTGAATATTTTATGCATGTTCCACCAAATTTTAATCCAAAAAGCTTTAACCTTTTTACAAGTCCACCATATATGAAAATACGTTGCATCCTCACAACCACACCTGCAACATTTGGGCTGGCAGTTCGGATACATACTTGCTAATTTTTTAGGATCTAAGTGCCACCTATAAAACATTTTATAAAAATTCTCTCTTAAATTTTGGGCCTGTGTAAATTTTACATTTCTAACCCAGATCTTTTCCCAAGTATCCATTGTAATAACTTCTTGAAAATTCTGAGCCCACTTTATCATACAGTCTTTAACAAGTTCCGTCTCTGAATCAATTTCTATCAATGCAATATATATCCTTTTTATATGTGCTTGACCTTGATCTCTAATTTGCTTTACCAAATTTTCATCAATCATTGAAAAACCAGTTTTCTGGTCCTCTTTCCATCTAGCCCAGGGGTGTCAAACTCAATTTCATTGAGGGCCGCATCAGCATTGCGGTTGCCCTCAGGGGGCCAGGTGGGTATGGCCAGGGTGGGCGTGGCCTACTGGGTGGACGTGGCTAGAGTGCATATGGCCTACTGGGTGGGCGTGGCCAGCTCTACATCGTTTGCATCAAGGGTGCCTATGGGGGCCTGGGCAGGAGTGGGACAGATCTGAGGGTCTCTGGCAGAAGGAGGGTCTCTGGGCCAGGGCCAAGGCAGTGGGGGCCATTCCCTCAATGTTTCTAGGATGGCTTCGTGGGCCACATGAAACCACTTTGCGGGGCGGATCCGGCCCCCGGGCCTTGTGTTTGACATGTCTGATCTAGCCTGTAATTGCCCATACTGAAACCAGGTTTGTACAATCTTTTCTTCTTTTAAAATGTTATATGGCTTTAATTGCCATACATTCCTCTCAAAACTTAAAATTTCCTTATATGTAGTCACATCATGTTTAAATCCAACATTTATATTTTCTATATAAAATCTCTAACCGGCGGAACCCTAAGGAGGCCCTCCCTGTGGGTGCGCACAGGATGATGGGAAGCTGATGCTGGTAGCAGGTTCTCCCTAAGGTAATATACAGAAAAGTGCATGTAAAACAAGCATATTAGAAGAAATGTGCATAAAAACCTGCATGCATTTTTCATGTGAACTTCAATTTTTAAAATGACACAGCAATGGATTAACTTAACTGTGGAAAAATTAAATTGAAATTGGGAAACGTGGGTCTCTTTTCCCCTTTTTGGCTTACAGAGGTGGCCAGATGAGCAACAGATGCCCATTTTAAATAGATTTTCCCCATCCTTTCAAACCCACATTAATATAATGAAAGCACACAATAAATATCATAAAGACAAAGATGCTAATAAGCTTCATAAACTGTAGACAACAATCCCATGAAATATTATAGGTGGGTTTTATGAAACAGTCTGGTGGGCAAATTACTTGAAATCCTGGACAGTTCACTGAGTCAGCCTGGGAAACCTCTAAGTTGAATGAGATAAAATAAAACATTAAAAAAAAGTTTACAGTATCACCATCATATAATGGGGAGAAGGAAGAAGCAAAGGAAGAATGAGATAAAATAAAATGTTATCTTAAAAAAAGTTTATGGCATGATCATCACATAATGGAGAGAACAGACCTGGGAGTTTGAAGGGAGAGGTAAATATTCTTTTCACACACTGGTTTAAATACAGTGTTGATCACACTTTGGTATGAATATGATGCTGGAGGCTCCATTTCATTTAATGGATGTGGATATATGTGAGTCACCTTTCCTGGGGGAGCTGCCTACGATTTCAGCTGAAATGAGTCAAAAGAACTTTTATTCGTACCTTATTGGGGACTGAACCACAGGCTGGTTATGCTATTCATACTTCTCCCACCACAAAGGTGGTGAAAAGAGAGAAAGGCACATTAGCAGCATCTTATTCAGAAAGTAAGTTTATTAAGCGTGACTCAGCCCTTGTCTCCTCAGCTTCGAGCAAATCCCAAGAGATCCATTTGTTTTTATTTCCATTTTACAAATACGTGACTGGGACTAAAATAGAATGCTTTTCGATCTGACCAAGCCTCACTCTCTCTGTGCTGTACCTCCCTCAGGCCCCAACCCCAAGAGTTTCAACATGGTGCAAAATCTACCCAGGGAATCTGGAAGTGGCTCTCACTAGATTAGACCTTACGTCAGTAAATCAGGGGATCTACACCAGTTTCCATATGCCTGGAGAAAGGAGAGAGAGAGGTGTGTGTGTGTGTGTGTGTGTGTGTGTGTGTGTGTAGGTTAGATATCACAATCATGATTGGGGACCTACATGGGCATTTTGCCAGATATTGGATCAGCCCTGGATTCTGCTATCCTGAGGGTTCACATAATTAATAACTCATGTGCCCTTGGAAATCACTTTGAAAAAACATGCTATCTCTACAGTGAATTTTGTATGAAATATGCGTGTATATGTGTACATGCACTCAAAGACAAGCATTTCCCACTGTGTATACAATCTTCACTTAAATATGCACAAATCTTTTCTTTGCCCAACCTAATAATTGCACAGCTAACCCAAACTGCACTTCAGATGGCTAAATTGCACAGGCCATTAAATTTGCACATTTTTCATTTAATTATACAAAACAATTCCTAGAGTAAATCACCTCACTTGACAGCTATTCCAATTTTTCAGGAAATGACCCTTCAGGAGGGTTTTTTTTCCTCCATAAATGTGAATTTATGGACTAGCATCAAGTCAGCTATTTTATGCTACTGATTCCATATGGGTTTATATTTCCCTATCAGAATGTTTATGGCATCTTCATCAGCAACAGAAATAAATACATTTTCCATGAGGTTGAACACCATAAATTTATTAATACAGATTTTCCATTCCCTTCAGATCATCTTCCCATTGCCATGGGAAGACTAGCTTAACATTTTTCTGACCATATTATAGGAAATGGCCACATGCAATGACTAGAAGAACAAGAACAGACAAAAACGTGAAGGCAAAATGTTTTTAATTTATTTTCGTTCACAAATAAAATTTCCATTAATTTTCTGGAATGGGAGAGGAAATATGGCCATTTTATGATTTGCAGCTGGCCCAGGAATTCTGGAAATTGAAGTCCACAAGTCATAAAAAGGCCATCATTCCCTACCCCTGTCCTAGAAAAATGAAGCTCAGAATAGTAACTAGCTACATTCATTTTTTAACAATATATATATTCTTTCTTAGGATAGATATATCAGTTTATTAATGATTGGATTCAGAAACAGTTTGGTATAGTGGGTCAGAAACCAGGAGAGTGTGAATTTTACTCCTGCCTTAGGCACAAAGGCAGCTGAGTGACTGTGGGCCGATCATTTTCTCTCAGCCCTAGGAAGAAGAATGTTATGGTTCTGACAGATGAAACTCTTCAAAGAACTTCGAGGCATTGTTTACCTTAAAGAATCATTATTCGAGAAGCATAGCATCAGCAAGTACATAGGCAAAGCCAACATCTGAATTCCCCTCCCCTGAGCACATAGTATCTGTTAGAAACTGGGTTTGTAGCTTCAATGACGAGATGAGGCGAGTGAGTTCAGCAAAGATCATTGTTTATTGCTTGCAGGAACTGAACTGAGAAACGGCTGCAAATGCAGCAATTTATACCCTGGCCTCTAGGTGGCGGCCAATAGGTTTAAAGCAACCTATTGCCGCCCTAGAGGCAGCCAATGGCGGCGTTGGAGACGGGTTGTCTGAGGAGCTGGGAGCCGTTAGCCAGCTTCCCTGCTTAAACAACCTACCAGCAATTAACCCACGTGATGTTCCCTTAACAAGACAAAGCCCAATACAATACAGTATCAAAGCACAATTCCCTCCTCTAATTAACAGTCATAAATCCCATTCTCCAATTAATTTAAAAGGCTTTCCCTCCAGTTCTCCAACCCACTATTTCTTATCATCTCTTGTTTCAAAAACCTTTGTTCTCACACTAGTTACAGTATTGTTATGTCTAACTAAACTCCCATGCACATTCCTCCTCTTCCCCCCCCCCAGATCATCTAATTCTCATTCTGATTCTAAGAGTAAAACATAATAAGGAAAATGGCTGCATCTCCATATGTTGTCAAAGCAAATACATCTGATGTTAGCAGCATTGACAAAGACAATGGCAAGCCTCTTCTGAAAAACCTTGCCAAGAAAACTGCAAGGACTCATCCAGGCAGTCTCCAAGAACGTGACACAACAGAACAGAAGGGGAAAAAAAAAAGATTGAATAGAAATTGGCTCCTTCATCTTTCATTTCTTGCTCATATCTTCTTTGATACCTTTGTAGACACTGAAGCTTTGGCTATTTTCACCTCTGCATGTCCTTTCAAAGCTCTGTCTTTATACTGTAATGTAGGTGATGGTGTGAGACCTTCTCCTGAAACACAGAAATCTATTAAGTGCAGGCTGGTGTTTGGACAGGACACCAGGATCCTGTGGTTTAAGATGATGACACTGACCTTGGCAAGGGAGGAAAAGAAAAGTCAGCAGCTGAAGCTAACCTAGTCCTGGACATTGCAGCTTTGTGCCACTTTTTATATAATCACTATCCCAGTCTCATTGCCATTCCTATGATTCAAGGGGATGTTGGTTTTTAAACTTCTAGCATGGCCTTTGTGTGTGTGTGTGTGTGTGTGTGTGTGTGTGTGTGTGTGTGTGTGTGTTGGGGGGGGTATTGCAGAAGAAGAGGAATACATGAGGCATGTAAAGAAACAGCCAAGCAGTGACAGTGGGCTTTAGTTACAAAGGCAGCAACTATACAGCTTTGATGAAATTTGTTGTTTGTTCAGGTTATTAAAATTAGCAATCTGATGTTTAAGCAATATCTTAGGGTGTTGCAGTGGTTGTGCCTTCTGTATCACATTTCCAAAACACTGAAGAAAAATAAACAAATAGATTTTTTTCTCCTTCCTTCCTTCCTTCCTTCCTTCCTTCCTTCCTTCCTTCCTTCCTTCCTTTCTTTCTTTCTTTCTTTCTTTCTTTCTTTCCTTCTTCCCTTCTTTCCTGATAGTCCTGGAAATGTTTGTTAGTCATGTCTAAGTCAAAGAATTCTGAACTATCAAGGGACAAATCTCTTGGTGTTTCTGTCCCAAATATGTTTATTGATTGCATTTGCTTTTCCTCCAAAATGGCAATTCTTTCTTAGTGACTTTTTCTGATATTGCCCAGAAAGGAATTAAGGAAGTTCTTAAAAGCTATACTGGAAATCTGGTTTTAGAAAGTTCTCCTAAACAAATCCTACTGGAATAAACAGGACCTGTGCCAAAGCATATGTGCCAGACCTCACTAAGAAGTAGAGGCAGGGACGAAAAAGAGTTCAGAGAAAGGCAAGCATCTTTCTATTATGTAATGTGAATCCTGCTCTTTTCCCTATGCCTGAGGTGAGCCATCTTGCAGCATGATGTCACAAGACCGTTCACATTAGTGTGTGTGTGTGTGTGTGTGTGTGTGTGTGTGTGTGTGTGTGTTCTCCAGTATTTCTGCAGGTTCTTAATATTCTGATATTTTTGCATCATGGAAAGGTTGTTTTACATCTTTATCTTGTCGATCTTAAAGATGTTCTCTTTCACACAAGAGGTTTCTTCTATAATATCTTTTGGACATAGTCTATCCATAGAAGCAAATATCACTGCTGATATCGAAGCTGATAATTTTTAACCCCATTCTTCAAAGATGTCCTTCAAATGCCCTAGCGTTTTCTGTCATTTTCCAAGTTCCAGTGCTGACCAAAGACAAGAGGCAGGCTTTTCCTATTTTTCCCATTTGCTTTTTCTGCCTGGAATCTTTATTCCCCTTCAGAGTTCAATTTCTGAAATCATAAAGTGTCACATTTCTTTTATGATTTAGAATAGACTAAATAAATTACTTCCCACAAAGATGATGTTTATTTTTCCAAACACTTATAATGTCTTAATATTCCATTATGCTAAATTTGTCTCATCCCTTAATTTGTTTATAACTTTCTTGAATCGAATTATTGTTTAGCTTTTTGTCATTTATTTGTAATTCTTTAAGTTCTTACGGTTAATTTTTCTTTTATACAAGAATGAAAGTAAAGTCATCAGGTTTTCAAATGGTCATTTAGAAGATCTTTAATAGCCTTACAATAATTAAATAGGTACTTTTTGAAAGTGATTAGAAAATGAGATTACTGATCCCAGTGTCCTTTAAAAGGCTTTGCTACAGTTTCCTTAGTCTCCTGGATCTTAAACTTGCAGGATAATACTGCTGACGTGCATCTCCTAGCAAGAATAGTAATAGCAATAGTAATAGCACTTAGACTTATATCATGGTGCTTTACAGCCCTCTGTAACAGTTTACAGAGTCAGCATATTGCCCCCAACAATCTGGGTCCTCATTTTACAGATCTTGGAAGGATGGAAGGCTGAGTCAACTTGAGCTGTTCAGAATCAAACTCCTGGAGTGAGCAGTGAGTTAGCCTGCAGTACTGCATTCTAACCACTGCACCTCCACGGAAGCAATCATCCAGAGCATGTGGACAATCTCCCATCATCTCTTTGTTCAGAGAGGTTCTGCAGGACTGGCCTACTTGCCATGCTTCAGACATTCATCATCTCTGCTCACTTGGAGATGCCTGTTATATCTTCAGTTCTTTAGGCATTAAGCGAGACAAAGTTTTGAAACAGCAAACAAGTTTATGAACTCAGAACAGAAGCAGCCCTAATGGCTGCTGCACAACTATTTATACCGTTAGCCTCTAGGCGGTGACGAATAGGTTTAAAGTAACAGTTTCCCGCCCAGAACCTAATTATCAGCCTGGAGACAGCAAGACTGGCTTTCAGTAACAGCAACCGTTATATAACACAGAAATCTAGGTCAGACATTAAGCAAGTGATCAGACATTAAGCAAGTGATTTAAAACAAGTTATGGCCAATACATTACAATGCCTTAGTTTGCCATTTCTCATTTGGAAGCTCTGGGTTGAGATATCTCTTGTCTGATCATTGTCCAGCTGCAGTTCCTCCTCCCGAGGTCATTCTCACCACCCACTACACTACAAATTAGATCTGTTTAAAAAAGAGTCTGCAGCAGATCCCTTTGAAAGGAAGCTGTTGACAACAGAGGTGGCGGATGTTGCAAAAAAAAGAGGAAAAAGGAGGTGGAAGGAAAAAAGCTGGAAGAAAGCTAGGAAGGAAAGGAACAGGAAGAAAGAAAATGAAAAGCAGAATCCCAAGGATATACAGGATTTGAAGCCTCTAAAGCAGACGTGTCAATCTTGTGATGTCACGTGACATTGTGTGACATATCGGAGCTTTCCCCCCATTGCTGGCAATGAGGTGGGCATAGTTTTTTGGTGATGCATCCAGCCCATGGGCCGGCAGTTTGACATCCCTGCTCTAAAGACATCCTAGGATCAATAGAACGAAGAGAAGCAAAATTATCACCAAGAGAAGATTCCACCCATCTTTGTCTGTAGGTTATTATAAAATTATTTATATTCTTATCAGTTTTCATTCTTGGTCTGTATAATATTTTGAGCAACAGTTTCCATAGAGATCCATTTTAAAATACCTTGCTGAATGTTAAATACAGCTGGGTTAATAATCTCTTTTTGAATATTTTTTTTTTAGAATTCACCCACTACTAGCCAATCTCTCAATGTGCAGTTTAGCTCTTCACTACATTTATAATCATCAGTATCTTTTTAAAATACAGTTGAACATGCTGCGATGGGCTTCCCCTTTTTTTACTTATACTTAAAAACCTGAACTACTCTGTAACCTGACCTACTCTGGAACTGATAATGGTGCTGTATCAAAATTTTCCTGCATTGTTTTTATTAGTTACCCGAAGCTGAGTAAGAAGAGTTTTTATGGAGCAATTAAACTCCTTAATTAATTACATATATTGCCTCTCATAACACTCTTCAAACAAGCACTTCCCCACCCCAGTAGGTATCTCATTTGTCCCCAAAATGTGTCCCAGTCTTTCTCTACATAATTGTTCTGTTCCAGCTTACTACTGGCCCTGCAGAAATGTCAGGGACAACCCCTTTTCAAAAGTCAATAGGCTGAAAGTAAGCCAGCCAAATTTATTTACACAAAGGAAACGAAACAGATCCAAAACAGAGCAAAACAAAATACTAACCACGACTAAATCAGAAGCTGTTCAAATGGTTGCCTTCAGCAACCAACACCTCCCACACATTCCCCTTTTAAACACAGTTTCAAGGCGTGGCTTCTCTTTGCCTCCTCCCAAGGTGCCTCATTGCCCTCCTTTGTTCACTCCTGCTTGTCTGCCTCCTGCTTCAGGCGTCCTTGAACAAAGCCAGCTGTGAATCATTTTTATCCAAGCTGTCAGGCTCACACAGCTGGGTCTGAGGAGGAACAAGACGGGAGGGGCCTGGCTGAGAGCTCTGCGATGCCTCAGAACTTTCCTCTGCAGGCTCTCCAATCCCCTCCTCCTCCTCCTCCTCCTCCTCCTCAGAATTGTCCGATTCAGCTGCCGAACCCAGAGGCTGACACTGAATCACAACAATAATATCCAGTTCTCTATGGTACATCAAGTACATTAATCACTTCAACAAAGCTAGCCATTCTGCTATCCTTTCCCCCACTCTGCTCAGTTCAGAGTTGTTGGTTTTTTTTAAAAAATAATAATAATAATATCATTCTCATTACCACAGTTGCTTCTGTTCTACTCATCAAATGAAAGACACATGATTTTTGTAAAATGGCCTGTGGAAAGCAATGCAGAAATTAGCCTATAAGGTGGGATTTGATAGGATTGAAAAACCTAAAATTAAAGTCATCACTGCAAATGAAGGTATTTTATAAATCTTTTGTCTCATTTGGGTCATTCTCCTTGGCTACAAAAAGAATAGATGACTAGACTAGACTAGACTAGACTAGACTAGACTACTTTAGTTGGCCAAGTATGATTAGACACATAAGGAATTTATTTCCAGGGCAGAAGCTTTCACTGAGGTGAAAAGGAACCACTCAAGAGATCAATGTAATTGATATAATTTGGTTTTCATACCCAGGCAACCAGAAGCAAACTTTGTCACTTCTTGTTGACTGCAATTGAGTGAGTGTAACTTACATGCTAACTTGAAGCCATAACCCAATTAGTCTGCCAAGCAAAACTTATTGGAACAGCTGTTTTCATATAATCAATATATTTTATATAGAGGAGGATGTCTTATAAAAACAGAAAAAGCAAGGTCATATAATGGATTGCGCCTATGCAGGGGAAGGGTGATGTGAAGGACTACTCTCAACATTACTTTCCCAGGATGGAGGGCTCACATTCCACGGAGGAAGGTGAAGCAAGAGGCAACACAGCCCAGGGTTGGATAGGAGACAGAGGAAGAGAATTAGGATAGCTATTCCCTAGAATCTCCCAAGTTGTATCCATTAATGTGGCAATAATAATAGCTTAGTCTGGCAAGATTCTGTCCATATGGCACGAGCACATAAGGAATTGAATTTTGGCTGGATTGCTGTATGTCATTCTTGGGCTGGGCCTGACAGTGCAGGAGAAGAGCAGGCCATGCTGGTGTATGTGTGTGGAGTTAGACATGTCATCAATTAAGACTCTGTGTGTTGTCACAAGAGATCCACGTCCACCCCACCCCCCTTGAATTCCATTTATCCTTATTTAGCACCAATGTAGTGCTTACTGTTAGCTGACCATATTCTTGTATGTAGGCCTTGAGTAAATCTATGGCATAACCTAGGCTAGGGGTTCTTTAAACTTGGCCCTTTTCTGACTTGTGGACTCAACACCCAGAATTCCTCAGCCAGGCACGCTGGCTGAGGAATTCTGGGAGTTAAAGTCCACAAGTCATAAAAGGGCCACGTTTGAAGAACCCCTGCTGTAACTTTTCAAATGGTTTTGATTCTTTGAGCCTGACAGACAGGCCATGAGTAATGTAAAAAAATCTCAAGGAAAAAAAAGGTCCCACTATCCTGATATTCGCAGTACATTTGGATTGTCTACGCCAGATGAACCGATTCGCACGCATTGTTTGTATCGCTAGGTTTTATGCAGCTGCCACTTCCCCACTTCATTTGCAGCCAGTGAAAAGAATTTACAAGAAGAAAATACTTTCCACTAATGTTCTTAGACAAAGGGAATAGTTGCCAACAGAACCAAATGTAGGCTTGTAGAAACAAGCACTCACAAGAGACCATTGGTATATTATCAGCAGCAAGCTGCAAAGAGGTGAGGGAAGGGCACAGGGGAAAGAATAAGCCTGAGTGGAACCAGAAATGTAGCATTTATAATAATTATCCGTGTTTAATCCTCATTTCCAACCAAGCATTCACTTCCTTTAATTAGTTCTCAGTTAGAAACAGATTAACTAATAAATTGTACAAATAGAGAAAGCAGTTATCTTTTGCATACAGCCTCCTTCTGCAACAAAGACAAGATCTGCAAAAGATCCAGAAGCTAACATATTTAATGTCTTGCATTGATTTGCATCACTTCATCCAAGCCCTCAGTTGCATGTGAAATCTATGTTCTAGCTTTTGCAATTTGGCCAGTTAAAAAAAAAATCATTGCTAAACTGAATTAGCATGTCCTAGCTAAGCACGCACAGAGGAAGTTTGCCTGCCTGGAACACTTGCGAGTAGATTTGCATTGAAAGTGGGGAAAGAGTTGGAATATTTTAGCTGTTAAAAAAAAAAGAGCAGCTCAAAAGCGCTAGGCAACATAGGGAGCTTTACTCCACTGCCTTGTGTTTTTAGTACCTTTAAAACATACAGTGCAATTCAAAGTGCCCCAATGAATTAGTGTGCAAATATCTATGATCCTGCAGAGATAGTGGGAAATCACACCAGGGTGGGTAGTTGCATCAAGATTCTTTCTGTCAGCTCTGCAGGCTCTCATTTCTAGTGAGATTTTTTTTAGGATAATAGCACAGCTCAAGAGATGAAAAGAATCTATCTCTAGGGCGGTGCCCAATTTTTGTCAAAATTTGCTTTTACTGTAAATTTTGCCTTCTACAGAGACAGATGTTGAATGACTGCAGCTGTTGTTCATCAGTTCTGCATCTGGTTCTGAGAAGAAAGTCCATAGATCTCAATTGTGATGCCCAAACAACTAAGGGAATGTTTGCAGCTTTGCTGCACAATAAATTATTACATTATACTCTTTTTACTATGCAGCAAAACTTTCTTCCTGATCTACAACTAATGGTAGGTAGTTCCCTAGGATATCTAGGGAAAAATGCATATGGATTGAGCTATGCAACTTTCAAAGGAGGTATTTATCCACTTAAATACATATACACATACACATATACATACTGTATACATATACAGTACATGTATAATATACATACACATACATATATACATATACATACTGTATACACATACACATATACATATACATACTGTATACATATACACATACTGTTCTGTACCAGCCTGCTACCGGCCCTGCAGAAAAGGCAGGGACAACCCCTTTACAACCGGCAAGAGGCTGGAATTACGCCTGCCAAATTTATAGCTACAAAAACAAACAAGACACGAACCAAGAAACAGGAGCTTTAAGAAACAAGAACCATCCGAGCGGTTGCCTTCAGCAAACCAGCCCTCCCACGCATTCCCCCTTAAAAACAGTTCAGGGCGTGGCTTCTCTCTGCCTCCTTCCGAGGAGCCCCATTGCCTTCCTCTGTTTACTCCTAATTGACTGCCTCCTGCATCGGGCGTCCTTGAACAGGGCCAGCTGTGGGTCATCTTCATCCACACTGTCAGGCTCACACATCTGGGTCTCCGTGGTGACCAAGTGGGAGGGGCCTGGCTGAGGGCTATCATCAGCAAGATCTTCAACCCCCTCAGCAAGGTCTTCAACACCCCCCTCCTCTGAGTCGTCCGACCCAACTGCCGAACCCACAGGCTGACCCTGAATCACAACACATACAATATACATACACATACATATACATAAAAATATACATAGACATACTGTATACACATACGCATACAATATACATACATATACATATACAAACTGTATACACATACACATAGGCATACTGTATACATATACACACACATACAGTATACATATACATAGACATACTGTATACATATACATATACTTACTGTATACATATACATATACACACATATATATGTATGTGTTTATATGTATATAGCATGTGTGTGTTATGTATGTATATGGGTAGATATATATTTTCTTTTGAGAGCAGGCAACAGAATTTCATTTTTAATGTGGGCTACTCTGCTCATAGTAAAAATGACAATAAAGGTTATCTTATGCTAAAGGAATACATATTTGCATAATATCTTTTTTTTATACAATGGATTTAGGAATACTTTGTTTTTTGTGGGATATACAGTTTGTAGGGCTTTGCAGACAGAAACTCTTGGCCATCTCCTGGTACACAGCCAAACCATAGGGGATGCGATGGGAAAGAGACCTTAAAGCAGGGGTGTCAAACTGCCGGCCTTAGGGTCGGATGCATCATAGCAAAACTGTGCCCACCCCATTGCCAGCAATGGCAAAAAAGTCACAATACGTCGTGACACGTCACATGACATTTTGAGTTTGACACCCCTGCCTTAAAGAGTTCTTGTCTGAATGAGATACTCTTAGATAATAGATGAGTTGTGCCAGTCTTTGAACTAGATATAAAACTTCTTTTGTGCTCCCAAGTAATCAGCTTTGTATAAACAGGTGGGATGATGACAACTGACATGTTCTTGTCTTTCACTTGCCATCATGCTAATGGTTTCCTAACTTTTCACAAATTTATACAAAATTATCCTGCAAGGGAGAGGTAGATTTAGCCAGGATCAAAATGGATCATAGGATTGGGTTCATAGTAAGTTTGCACCTTAGCAACTGCTATGCTTTTATTGACCTATGATTACTCTATTCTGGTTTGATAACCACTAAGAAGAAGGAATACAAAGGAGAAACCTGGGGTTTAATGGATCTCCTGTAGTTTAAGGGCCAACAACTGAGAGATATTTTACTGGCCATGCTAGTTGGACTTCATGGGGTTTGAAGTATAATACTTTTGAAAGGCACAAGGTTTTTAATCTGTCCTCTCATAATGGAGTCCACATGAGACATAGAGCTGTTTTATGACCTTATTTCATTGTAAGCTGCTAAATTGGCGAGCAGGAGCCACTTATGTTGCAACACAAATTGACTTTCCTAAATATGATAATTAAGAGGATTTTATGGAAACCTTTAGATTTCACTGTCATTTACTTGGAAATCAATTTTTACATATTAGGTAGCTAACTTTTGAAGAAGCTATTTAGCCCACCACTTTTCCTGAAATTTCTATAGAAATGTTAGTGACACACTATAGGTTATCCAGCATCCATTAGATGCAAATATGTAGTGATGATGATTTTCAGTAATAACACAGACATGGCTTCCTGGCTTCAGATGCTGGAAGCCCATGTGGTCAGTCAGTTTCCACATTTTGTAGAAAACATCTCTGATTTTTCCATTTACAGTTGGCAAAATGTGGGTTTCTCCCACGCATTGTGCTTGCATCCAAAATCACTAAAGTGACTGAAGTTAATTGCTGCAAAAATAAGGAGATGGATGGAAACTTCTGTTTTAGTCAGAAGGCATTTAGTTACTAGGATATCCAGGCATATAAGAAGATGACAACCGAACCCATGATGACAGCTAGATACATCACTTCTGCAAGTATTATTACTGGAATGCCTTTGCTCAGAGAGGATGGTTATATACATGGATGATGAGAGGTGGAAATCTCTTTTAATTCAATAGGGGGAATTTCCATTATTTGATTAGGAAGAAATAGACCAAAACTAGGATGAACTGTGTCAATTATCCTGAAAGCACAATCAACATTCAGGGTTCCTCCACAACATCTACACAGTGACTTATCCACATTTAAGGATATCAGAGCAATGTATAATGAAGTTCTAAAGGACTGAGAAGCAGAAATATAGAAGAAAGACTCAATTTGTGCCTAGACTCTGCCTATAAAGAAGTTCTGAGATAAGGAACTGAGGATCTAATCTAATAAGGCAGAAGAAAATACATATTTGAAATGAATTTTGACAATAACCATAGTGAGTTATATTCAAGGACAGAGTTATTATGTCCTCACTGCCTATTGGCCAGCTGAATGGTTGGGTGCAGATAGCAACAAACTCATATACTGTCAAGGATCAGGGACAAGGAGATTTCCTTCCATATCAGTTTTATAATCTTAAGGCTACCCTGCTCTACTTCTGAATTAAGGCTAGCAAAGGATAATTCTGCCGTTCATGTGTTGTTTTTTTTAAATCCAGGGTTTTTCAAATTGTGTTCTGGAGAACCCTAAAGTTCTGCTATAACTTGATGGGTTCCATGAGAGATTAAGGGGGGAAAATATACAGTTAATTTTCTATCACTTTGCCTTTTGATCAGGGATTTTGTTCTTTTTTAAAAAACTAGGAAGTTCTGTCACCTGAAAAAGTTTGAAACTCCCTGTTGGAATCCTTTATCCATTTTGAGCAAGCTCTCCTTTGCTCATCTGTCTTAGATGCAGATCTTCTCTTTGCTATTGATCATCACAGTAAATGAGTTTAAGAAGAGTCCTTTTTCTTCTCTCACATTTCTTTCCCCTTTTTCTTCTTCAGTTTAATTATCTGAAGTAGACAAGCATCTTCAGCCAATTAGAAGACAATTACTGGCTCTAATCAATATTGCTTTCCAAGGAAACCACAGAAACTAAACAAGGTCTTAAGATATAAACAGGACAGGAAGGCCTGGAGGAACGTTGTCCATGAGGTCGCAATGGGTCGGACACGACTTCGCAACTAACAACAACAACAACAACAACAAAGATATAAACAAAGGGCTTTTCCTTGCCAGTGAACTGAAGTGTTCTCCGCTCATCCTTGATTCAGCAGAAAATGACATGGGCAAGAAATTAAATGTCCTCACCTACTTCTGTTCTCTCTGCTCACTGCCAGGCACCTGAGTTTTCTTCAAGATAATGGGTGACAGAGCCCAACAGATTTCATGTGTCTTGCAACTGGCTAGTAGGTTAGCTCATGTGTAAAGGAAGAAAGTGCAAGCTGTGTGTAAGGACCTACCTCATCAAAGCCTCCCAAGAAAGCAGAACTCTTGAAACAGGCATTGTCTCAAAAGGAACTTTTATTAGGGGCCAGTGATAGCAGGGAAAACAAGGCGAGATCTGAGGAAAAACCCGTGCAAGCAGTATATTAAAAGCAATGTCATTACTCCTCCCCACCCCCCAGGGTCCCAGTGTTTGTTTGAATTCAAAGCCAATCCACAGGTGGCATAGTGTTTTTATTTTTTATTTTTATTTTAATTCCATTTATATCCCGCCCTTCTCCGAAGACTCAGGGCGGCTTACAAGCTTAGCAGTAGCCTTCATTCTATGTATATGCCTGCTTGTTAGGGTTTTCACATACACACCCCAAGCGGCATTATTACAAAGTCAGCTTATTGCCCCCAACAATCTGGGTCCTCATTTTACCTACCTCGGAAGGATGGAAGGCTGAGTCAACCTTGAGCCTGGTGGGATGCGAACCTGCACTAATTGCAGGCAGCTGGTGTTACTTAAGGAGGCATTAGCCCACTGCTCCACCAAGGCTATCTGGCTCCATTGGTACACTCTTCAAGGTCTCTCCTGCTTTTGTTTCCTTCTGGATCCAAGCGTCTCCAAGATAAGGGTGATGCATCCCTTCTCCTTGCCTCCATAGTGGCAAGACAATGCAAAGCATCCCCAAAGTATCTCTCCTCCCAAGAGAATGTCAGGCCCTAAGAAATGGTTACAAAAGCAAGTACAATATTTTTCTTTGGGGATCTGTGTAGTAGGGATATGAGAGGAAAAAGGATATTTCTAGAACACATTAGTAGCTATGGGAAATTAAGTTGTCATCATACATGAGAAAGGGATCCACTTCTGTGAATCTCAAAGAATTGATTTTAGAAGTGTACCGTATATATGGGCTTAATGTCTGTGAAGATTCTTGGTTATCCAGGTCTTAGTTCCAACATGAAGTATTGGAAACAAAAGAAAAACAAGAAGCAGAAAAGTAGATCTACCATTTACAATTTATGTAATTGATATCTACAATTTAAGATATCAGTGCTACCAGCATTAAAATTATCTGGCTTTTTCATTTAAAGTTAAGATCAGGAAAAAAACACCCTGTTATTTGCAACAAAGTATTGTTATATAAAAAAGGTTTTAGTCTTTAAACTAAATTACTTAATATTAACATCACTATTATATTGTTCTTGGGATAGAGCCTTGGTGGAGCAGTGGGCTAATGCCTCCTTAAGTAACACCAGCTGCCTGCAATTAGTGCAGGTTCGAGTCCCACCAGGCTCAAGGTTGACTCAGCCTTCCATCCTTCCGAGGTAGGTAAAATGAGGACCCAGATTGTTGGGGGCAATTAAGCTGACTTTGTAAAAATGTCGCTTGGGGTGTGTGTGAAAGCCCTAATAAGCAGGCATATACATAGAATGAAGGCTACTGCTAAGCTTGTAAGCCGCCCTGAGTCTTCGGAGAAGAGCGGGATATAAATGGAATTAAAATAAAAATAAATAAATAAATATGTGTATTGCACGTTAATGAAACGAAGAAATAGCTGAACAATGCAAATATAACCAAAAAGGAAAATACCAAAAAGTTAAAAAAAGAGAGAAGACAGAAGATAGATGATAGAAAGATAGATAAATAGATAGATGAGAGAGAGAGAGAGAGAGAGAGAGAGAGAGAGAGAGAGAGAGAGAGAGAGAGAGAGAGAGAGAGAGAGAGAGAATGAGAGATAATAGATAGATGATATATATCAGGGGTATCAAACTGCTGGCCCGCGGGCCGGATGCATCATAACGAAACTGCGCCCATTCCAAGGCCGGCAATGGAAAAAAGTCATGATACGTCGAGACACATCACATGACGTTGGAAGTTTGACACCCCTGGTATAGATAGATGATTAGATAGATAGATGGACAGATATTTTAAAAAAATATTAGGTTTCAACTTTTTATGCATCTGCTAACTTGCAATCTTTATATACATATAGACTTCTTTGGAAGCCAAACTGATTTTGTTTTATTTTATTTTATTTTATTTATTTTTTGCCACACTGACTGATGTGTTGAGAGTACGGGAACTATTCTTGCTTAAATTTGGTTAAATTTCTTTGCATGTATATACAATCAACTTTAAAAAAAAAACGAAACAAAACCCACAGACCTTAAAGGTATAAATGCTTGCAAAGTGCAAACTACATCCCATCATATTGCACAAAACAGCCTTTTCAATTTTGTTATCATTAAAAATAGAATAAAAAAGCACTCCTCTACATTATTTCTGTTGCTCAATGAAGAGACCTCCAAAATTTTGGAAAATGAACTTGGGTTCTGCCTTTTGCCTGCCAAATATTCTAAACTAGGATCCAAAGGGAAAATTTTGATTTGATCATCTTTGCATAAAGGGTCCTTCAGAAATGAATGTGGCAATTTGACACAGAATAACAGTGATTACATTCACATTTGCACAACCTCTCTTCACAGATTATAAGACTCTTTCCCAGATGAACATACAAAAGAAATACATACTTCAGGCTAGAAGTTTCCACAGGACAGAGTAAAAAGAGTCAAGATGGCGACCACAGCCATGCAAATGAGGCACTGTCTTTTTTTTTAAATAAACACTGCAACATGCACTGCATTATTGGATGACCCTTCTCCCAATACCATCTAGAAAGTAAGAAGGTTAAGTTATATTGTGATTTTTCAGAAATTGCCCATTTCTCCCCTAACACAATGCTACCTTTCTGTACATTATTACTAAAATAAGAATTTTCAAATGGGCCTTTCCCTAATTATGCACTTTTTAAAAATTGCAAGCTCTATTGAGAAATTCAGAGAAATACAACATAAAAAAATAATTGAACTTTGGCTTGTATACAGGTATGAAAATATGAAATTTGGTAGGCGCATATTTAGATGCAAACTACGTGAAACTCCTCATTCCTACTGCCGACTTGATTCTACAACTGGGTTGCTGTCCATTTGCTAATATCTTCACCATCTCTGGAGTCATCAGAAGAAAAATGTTAAGAATGAGCCACTCATACTGCAAGTCAAGATCATTCTTGCCATTAGCTTCTCTTTTCATGACGTTGTACCCATAGCTACTTATTAAGGAAGAGTTCATGGGCTTTTCAGAGATAGCGATTCTGTGTAGTTGTCCTTGCCTCACCTTTCTGAATGCAATGTACAAATCATGCTTTCATGATAGAAAATATGGACAAATATCAATAGTGGCACTGTTTTCATATTTCTGTTGTACAAGTCTTATGAACATAATATTTATTTGTTTATAAGAATAAAGAGACTGAGTTCTCATGAATGAGAGGATGAATTGGAGTCATAGGTTGAGAACATAAGAGGTAAAAACATAAGTTCTCTGCAACCCATTAAGAACTCTCATGCTGGCTTAAAGTTTTCTGTGTACAACTAAGAGAAAAGCACACGCACACACACAACACAATGTCAGAGGCATTTGTTTTCATGGCTAAGGGAAGTAGTTCTTATTGTAATACAGATTATTTGCCTTGAAAACAAAAACAAAATGGTAAGGAATAGAGTGTGCCAGTAAACAAAACAAAACTATTTGGTCCTTTAGCAACTTGATTACAATTTCCAGCCAGCTTGGTCCCCAACGGAACTAGAAAGCATCAGATGTGGGAAAGTTATTTCCAACTCTATTTCAGCCATCACCCACCATTTCATCCAGAAGGACTGTAGTATTCTTATCTCTTTTTCTATCACGTGCCTTTTCACCCAGGCACCTGGCTGGAAATTGAAGGCATTTTTCCTGGCACCCTATTTCCAGGCAGTTAAAGAAAGGCCCGTTGCATCTCATTCATCCACCTTCAGCATTATCCATAAGACCAGATGGAGGCCTTCTAGCTATTTCATTCTGCTGCAAATCACAAGCTGCAGTCCTCTGAAGGCTACAACATTATCAGAGCTATTTCAGGGATGCCTACTCAGCTGAATTGCCAAAAACATGGGTTGTTTTGTTGTCTTTGCCACTAAGACAGTATTCCACTTCAAACGTATCTCTTAGAAGAAGGGTTTTCTATGCAATGCCCTATAGTTTACATAAATGTTGTCTATTTTTTAAGAGCAAACAGCCTTTATTTTTTGATAGAGAAATTTCTCTGATGAAGGCTTTTAAAGTGCACTAGACAACCCATGCCCATTGGTCGTCATTCCAGAGATTTTTCCCCCCAACCTAAACAGAGAAACTAAATGACCGGGGTGGGCAAAAAAAGCAGTGAGAACAGTAGCAATAGCACTTGGACCTATATACTGCTTCGCAGTGTTTTACAGCCCTCTCTAAACGGTTTACAGAGTCAGGATATTTGCCCCCAACAATCTGGGTCCTCATTTTACCAACCTCAAAAGGATTGAAGGCTGAGTCAACCTTGAGCTGGTGAGAATCGAACTGCTGGCAGAATTAGCCTGCAATACTACATTCTAACCATTGCACCACCACAGTTTTATTCAAGTTCCAGCAATTTCCTATTTCCTGCTGGTTTTCCCATTGAGTTTCCTTTTGGGAATCTTGCAGGGAGCATCAGAAATCTCCCTTCCCTTCCCTTCCCTTCCCTTCCCTTCCCTTCCCTTCCCTTCCTTCCCTGCCAGCAGGCAGATAAGTCCTTGCTGCTATGTGGGGAGGGGAGCAAAGATTGGAAACTGTTATGGAACATTGAAAATGATGATCAAATGATTGCAGTAGCAGCCCAACAATGGAGTAGCAGCAGCCTGTAGCACTGAAGCAACTACAACTTTCTCAAATTTCATTGCCTTGGGGGGGGGGGTAGTGATCCCAGATTTTGGACACATTCTATAAGTTAGTCCATTTGAAGTACTTCAGTTCAAAAATATTTGCCCTTTGATGGACCTTTTCACCCAGCTCATGACAATGAGAGGTTTAGTAGTATATAGAATATCTCTCAGATATAAACCTTCTTTTCATCTTACAGGGCCCTTCCGATTTCTTTTGGTAGAAAGTGGTTGTAGTTAGCTGACACTGTTAGAACTTGCAGAATTGCCTCCCTTAAAGCTTGGATGGGACAACTGCAGACGGCATCAAGGTGATATTCTAGACTGGGAAGTTAGACAATGGAAGAAGACAATGGCAAGTCACTTCTATCTGTGAGATTACCAAGAAAGTTGCGTGGGCATGTTCATGAAGTCATCTGCAGTAGAATTTGACTTGAGGAAGACCTTCCAGTTCTTTGCATACAACTGACAATAAGGGATGTTATGCATATTGTTTTTTAAGGAAAGCCAAAAATAGTAACATCCATCACACACACACACACACACCACACACACACACACACTCCACTGGAAACAGAATGCACAGAAATTTGGAAGAATTATTTTACTTTCTTACTTCCAAACAAGAAAGAGAGAGAGAATAGCTGTAGGAAGAGAATCGTGTTAGTGTATGACAGGAAAAAAAAACCACCCCAATCCTTTTCCCGACTAACAACATTTTTATTAAAAAGCATAAGCTTTTGTGACTTGTAGTTCACTTTATCGGAGGATTTCTCTTCTGATGTCTTTTTTGTATTAGAGAAATTATGGTTATAATGGTTTGCGAAATTGGATGTGTTGTAAGATTGTGAATTACAATTAAATTATCCTAACAAAAGCCATTACACAATACACACTGCCATTTTGAATTATCATCTTCAGCCTTTGCTGAATTTCACCAACAGACACTTTAAATGATGGAAGACATTTTATATGCCAGCCAAATTCATGTTGGCGGACAGAAACGGTGAACAAGCCTGAAATTTGAAATGTCCTCCCTGTCTCAGAGGGAGAGGTATGTGGGTGAAGCCCTCTGAAACTTTGCTTGCGAGAATAAATCCATTGACACTTGTACAGCATCATTATCTGCATCAAGCAAATATTTCACAATGAATATGTTATACAACAGCTTTGTCTTCCTTTTTCCTTCTCAGCTAAGCTACAAACATGCTGTGATTGTCTTGAACGCACTCATTACTGGGAAATAGCGTTTTTGAATTTTGTTACTCTTGCAGTTCAAGTGCAAATTGTAATTTGAGTTGTAATTTCAGTTCCCATTGGACCAGTGGATGGCACATTATTTTTTCCCTATGGATTGCTAAAGAAAGCTTAAATGGGAAATGAATGGGAAAATAATGAATTTTATTTATTTATTTTGAAAAAGAAGGCAGAGCATTTTTTTTTTAAAAAAGTGCGTTGTTAGAGAACGGGGCCAACTAAACAGGTTTGCCAAAAGAGAAAATATTCAGCACACTTTTCTAGATGTTTTGGGGATGGATGAAGATGGGATCATGAGAAATTGTCAATAGAAATGTATTTTTCATTAACACAAGAGCTGTGTTCTTTGTGATTTTCCAAGCCAAAGTTAAGGTATCAGCCATATATTATGTAACAAATTCTTAATATCCTATCTGAACCCTATCCTTGCAACCAGAAACTGCTAGATATTTCACTGAATGTCTGTCATAAATGGTCCTGACAGGTCCAAAGTTGAGAAAATGTGATCCTGGTCTTAACGTGGAAAACACCTGATGAAGTGTGAACAAGAAAAAAAAAAGAGAGAGACAGAGTGAGGGTGCGAAAGTTGTTGTTTTGTTGTTGTTAGCTGTGAAGTCATGTCCGACCCATCGCGACCCTATGGACAACATTCCTCCAGGCCTTCCTGTCCTCTACCATCTTCTGGAGTCCATTTAAGGTTAATAATTTTCAAATAGTTGTATAAAATAAGATTTAAATATTCTGTGCTGAATTTAGCCCACCAACTATTTGTTCCAGCCTCAATTGCTTGACCACCCCCTTGTTTGTTCAGCCTTAATTCCCTTAATGTTTCTTAAGTTCTAACAGGTGGAATAATGAGACAGACATATCAGTCATCAAGAATGGTCCCAATGTGTGAGAGCATTCTATGAAAATGACTACATCCAGCTCTTACTTATCAGTGTCGGAGTAGAAAAGTGTAGAAAAGGAGCCTTGGTGGAGCAGTGGGCTAATGCCTCCTTACGTAATACCAGCTGCCTGCAATTAGTGCAGGTTCGAGTCCCACCAGGCTCAAGGTTGACTCAGCCTTCCATCCTTCCGAGGTAGGTAAAATGAGGACCCAGATTGTTGGGGGCAATAAGCTGACTTTGTAATAATGCCGCTTGGGTGTGTGTGAAAGCCCTAATAAGCAGGCATATACATAGAATGAAGGCTACTGCTAAGCTTGTTAGCCGCCCTGAGTCTTCGGAGAAGGGCAGGATATAAATGGAATTAAAATAAAAAAATAAAAAAAATACTTACAGTGCATCATTACATAAAATGCTTGACAGCCAGTGCATTTGGCAAAATAAGGGGTTGTATGCCATCTAGATGAAAAAGAGAAAGAGAGTATTGATTCCCATTGTTCTACTGCAGGGGTCTTCAAACTTGGCCCTTTTATGACATGGACTTCAACTCCCAGAATTCCTCAGCCAGCATGCCTGGCTGAGGAATTCTGGGAGTTGAAGTCCACAAGTCATAAAAGGGCCAGGTTTGAAGAACCCTGTTCTACTGTATATTTATTGTCTCTGGATGAGTATCTCTCTTTAAATCCTTTTTTTGCTTTTTGGAGAGATTCTGAGGAAATGTGCCACTAGCCTCATGATTTAAACCTTCTGAAGTTAAATCTCACACAGAAAGATGCAGATGGGAAGGGCGCATAAATCTATGAGTTGAATGCATTGTGTATGACTCCGTCTTCTACTCAACTGAAAGTCCTCTCACATATTCCTTAATCATATCTAAAGAAGGCTTGGGATTCTTTGCATTTAATTATCCACCGGCTTATCCTCTCTATGCATTGCTGTTCCTATAATTAGGAAGCTGAACAGGAAACTTTCCTGGTTTCTAAATGTCCATGGAGATTCTCAGTCACCTTTTGAAAAAGGTTCTTTTTCAAAAAGCAGCTGGACTTTCTTGTTTTTCCTTGAAGTCATTTCACTTCTCATCCAAGAAGCCTCTTCAGTTCTGACTTCAGATGTCGTGCCTTGACATATAAGCAAAGATTGAAAAATGGAGTAGATAAGTGATTGTTATTTCTTGGTTTTTCTCAGATACCTCCCACTGCATCTCCAAACAATCTTTCATCAAATACTCCAAGAATGCTTGGAAATAAATGGTTTAAGGCAGACATGTCAAACACAAGGCCCGGGGGCCGGATCCGGCCCGCAAAGTGGTTTCATGTGGCCCGCGAAGCCATCCTGGAAACAGTGAGGGAACGGCCCCCACTGCCTTGGCCCTGGCCCAGAGACCCTCCTTCTGCCAGAGACCCTCAGATCTGTCCCACTCCTGCCCAGGCCCCCATAGGCACCCTTGATGCGAATGATGTAGAGCTGGCCACGCCCACCCAGCAGGCCATACGCACTCTAGCCACGCCCACCCAGCAGGCCACGCCCACCCTGGCCATACCCACTCGGCCCCTTGAGGGCAACCGCAATGCTGATGCGGCCCTCAATGAAATTGAGTTTGACAGGACCAGAGTAGAACTGATGGAGAAGCTTTATCAACATTTATTTATTTATTTTATTTATTTTAATCCCATTTATATCCCGCCCTTCTCCGAAGACTCAGGGTGGCTTACACTCTAAGCACAAATCAATGTGCTTAGCAATAGCCTTCATCCTATGTATATGCCTGCTTATTAGGGCTTTTGCCCGCCCCCCCCCAAGCGGCATTATTACAAAGTCAGCTTATTGCCCCCAACAATCTGGGTCCTCATTTTACCTACCTCGGAAGGATGGAAGGCTGAGTCAACCTTGAGCCTGTCCTGTTCATATAAAAAGCAGAGCTGTAGCCCAGAAGGGAGAAATTAGGGCAATAAAATGCAATGAGTTGAGAAAGGGGAAAAATGGATTCCATTCCATCCATCCTCTTTTTCATGTTTGAAATAGAGGCACCCCCGCTATGCTTGTTTATATTTGGCGGTGGAACAAAGCACGTAGAAACAATTGCCCTGATTTGATCATCACCTTTGACTATTATAATTAAAGGAAGATGACACTGATCCACTAAGAATATGGCCTGCTTCATAAAAGAGAGCACAGAAAGTGAAGCCGTCTGGTGAAGGGGGAGAAAAAAAAATGGGCCAATTTCAAGTGACCTTGCCAGAATTAAATTAACTGATGCAAATGGGAGAACTTTGTTATATTTATTTATACGCTGACCAGCATCCATTAGTCGCCAGACTTTGCTACAGTAGCACATTTCTAAATGAGGCAATTCCAATACTACCAAGCCTGAAAAGTGAAAATCATTATGACAACCTCATTTGGATAAAATAAATAAATAAATACCCCCTAGTCTTTCCGATGAAAGACTATGCTATAGATAATGAGCTCACATAGGACGCATTCAGTCAATAATACCCAAAGATCAATACATTTCAATGATGTTTTATGTCCCCTTTGATATGGTTGGGGATCAGGTGCCAGCTCATACTTTCAGAAATAGAGAAAGATAAATAGGAAACTCATTTAGGATGGGACAGTGATAGCAGTACTATTTTTTCCCTTTCTACGGTATCAATGACTCCAAACTGCAGTGACACTATAGTCACTTTTGATTCTTGAATTGAGTTGTGATGGGGAAGATATGCTAAGATTTATATTTATATTTATGTTTATATCTATGCTAAGATTTATATTGTAGATAGTCTCCAATAATCACTCTGGACAGATCCATAGAATAATGGAAAAATTCTAAGCTTACCAAGTGGAATTTGACTGTTTCTTCCATGGTGTGACAGAGTATTTTCTAAGTTGAGTAGAATTTTAAAAATGCAATAGCTGCTTGATGAAAAATTGGGAAACTGGGTGAAAGAAACTGGTGTGAGGAGATAACAGAATGACAGAATAACAGAGTTGGAAGGGACCTTGGAGGTCATCTAGTCCAACCCCCTGCTCAGGCAGGAAACTCTATACCATTTCAGACAAATGGTTGTCCAATCTCTTCTCGAAAACTTGCACCCACAACTTCTGGAGGCAAGCCATTCCACTGATTAATTGTTCTTGCTGTCAGGAAATTTCTCCTTAGTTCTAGGTTGCTTCTCTCCTTGATTAGTTTCCATCCATTGGAATTTGGAAAACACATATTGGGGAGGACAACACTTCTGTCCTCCACATAAATTGGAAAAATTATCTGCCCACCTTCATTTTAATAACCTCTCAGAACTAAGAAATTTATAGATTCTGAATCAGTCTGGTCTTACTTTGTCACCTTTACCATAGCTGTCATGTTGGAGGCAATGTAAACTTTTATACTTGTACTAGAAAAAACAACAACAATGGGCAGTCGGATGCTGGGTTGTTGTTTTCTTGGTTTGGTCAATAACACAATCATCCCAGCTTTTCTTAATGGCAAATGGCAAATTGTCAATATATGACTGTCCATTATTTCTTTAATATCCATTAACTAAGTAAACATCCAGTGACTAATGGATTTTGTTTTTAAATGGATAACTGCTCCTGAGAGACAAGGGGAAAGATTCAGAAATAAGCATTAAAAGAAATGTGAAAAGCCTACACATAACAATCCCAATTCAGAACATTTCCCCATGTTTTTTTTTTTATTCTTAAGAATAATTTTAAAAATTGGGCCAGGTGTACTAATATTAGCTGCTTGTTATCTTCCTCTCAAGCCTGACCTTAAAACCTTAATTCTAGCTCCTAATGATTTAAAGGCAGAACCATAATCTTCTTAGGTTATCTTCCTCTTCATCAGCTTTTTAACCTGTGGGTTTTACTCTTTGGTCAACTGGAAGTTTTATATAGACATCCTATCCACCAATCACATTTGTCCATTTTTTCACCATACCAAATTGTATTTTATGATCAGCAGCCGCATCTTTTTTTACTTGTCATTTTCAATCACATTGAATTTCCTTTCCTTAGAAACAGTTACTATGGCAGCAACATCTATTTTCTAATTTCCAAATACTACAGAGAGAACCATTCCTGATTCCATTCAGACTGGAGATTTGTGGATCAAAGAGAGGATGGTTCTACTGAACTCAAAAGAGCTGGAGTGTAACCATTTAATCTCTCCTGTTTCCAAATGTAAGATTTGATTTAAAAAGAGGAAAAGAAATTTTGCTCCCAGTCTAGGATAGGGAAGCACCTAAACACCTGAGGCTTTCTTTAAAAAAAATTTTTTTTTGGCAAAATGCAGGATATGATCAAAAAAGTTAAGATGGCAGCTGTGAATGGGTTGATTAAACCTCTGTTTTTTATGTGCACATAAATACTGGTCAAGATTCAATGACTTCATTGTGGTTGCTAAATTAACTTTTTTGACCACACTCTACAGAAAATCCTGACAGGCTGGGATAAAAGTAATGGTATATCCTTCAAAAGCAAGGTGAGAATAGATTAGGAAAGGAAAGTGGCTGTAGTTAAAATGTTGGGAAAGAGAAAAGAAGAGATTAAAAAAATTAAAATATGGTAAGTCTTGAGGTGCATTTGAAGAAATGTGCAGTTGTCATCATTTTAAAAAGTTATATTGCTGTACCAGAAATCTTAGTATATCATGTTGTTTCCATACACTGACGTTTGTAAAATATGTTTAAAAATGATTAGTATTCAATTATTTAAATAGCTTAGAATACTGGAAAGAGTAAGTTTATCAATGTTAGTTATAATTTAGTATAGGTGGTACCTTGCTCAATAGTAGTAACTGTGAGAGGGATCTCGGAGTCTTAGTAGACAATCACTTCAATATGAGCCAGCAGTGTGCTGCAGCTGCCAAAAAAAGCCAACACAGTGCTAGGCTGCATTAACAGAGGGATAGAATCAAGATCAAGTGAAGTACTAATACCACTTTACAATGCTTTGGTAAGGCCACACCTGGAATACTGCATCCAGTTTTGGTCACCACGATGTAAAAATGATGTCGAGACTCTAGAAAGAGTACAGAGAAGAGCAACCAAGATGATTAGGGGGCTGGAGGCTAAAACATATAGGGAATGGTTGCTGGAATTCAGTATGTGTAGTTTAACGAAGAGAAGAGTGAGGGGTGATATGATAGCACTGTTCCAATATCTCAGGGGCCGCCACAAAGAAGAGGGAGTCAAGCTACTCTCCAAAGCACCTGAAAGCAGGACAAGAAGCAACGGATGGAAACTAGTCAAGGAGAGAAGCAACCTAGAACTAAGGAGAAACTTCCTGACAGTTAGAACAATTAACCAGTGGAACAACCTGCCTCCAGAGGTGGTGAATGCTCCAACACTGGAAGTTTTTAAGAAGAGACTGGACAGCCATTTGTCTGAAATGGTATAGGGTTTCCTGCCTGAGCAGGGGGTTGGACTAGATGACCTCCAAGGTCCCTTCCAACTTTATTATTATTATTATTATTATTATTATTATTATTATTATTATTATTATTATTATTATTATTATTATTATTATTAGTATTAGTATTAGTACTATTATTATTATTTAGGATGGCAAACATAAAAGTGTCCAGCTTTTTCACTTAAAATTGACTGTAACATTGAAAAAGAACATTTCACATCAAAATGTTTGTTATGCACCAAAAATTTCCTTCTGAACTGATTAACTGTCATCATTTAAACTCCCACCTCCCCAGATTTCATTGGACTATGGACACCAGAGTCCCTCATTGGTCAATTCCTGCTACTTGCCCCTCCCAAGTAGCCTCCCTGCCTAGCCTGTATGTTGACTGGTGTACCAACGCCTGCCTTTTATTTTTAGGGATTTTTCCTTTCTCCTCCCCCCCCCCATTCTTTTCCTTTGCTTTCCCAGATGTTTTCGTTACATGTATGCCTTTCAACCCTCTTCCTACATTCCCTCCTCTGGCACTAACTAGCACAGGTGCTTTCTCTTTTTTATTTTTAATTTTTTTTTATTGCTCTATTGATGCTTTGATGCTACAATGATCAAGGCAAAAGGAGCAGATTGCTCTTTCATTTTTCATGCTTTTATTGCTTTGTTTAAGAAGAGGGGGGAAAAGAGGAAAATGCACAAAAATAGCTGAAAATGCAATAACATGATGGAGAAATGTTTATATGAGTGCTTCTCATACATATATAAATGTGTATGTATGAAATATTTTTAAAGAGTTCAGTGAAAGATAACTATACTTCACTGTAATTTTCCATGCGTAATCTGTGTCTTTAAATCGCCCGGTTCGCTCCTACAGAGTCGGCCCCCTCAGGGTTTCGGCGGCTAGGCAATGCCGGCTGGCGACCCCCAGGGGGAGAGCCTTCTCTGTGGGCGTGCCGACCCTCTGGAATGAATTGCCTCCAGAGCTGCGGACGGCCCCTGACCTTCGGTCCTGCCGCTGTGACCTGAAGACATGGATGTTCCAACAAGCGGGCCTGGACTGAACATGGTTTTTAATTTGGTTTTTATTGTGTTAAATTGTCATTTATTTATTACATCCATTGTTTAATTCTTTTTTAAATTTTGTACTTTATGTTTTTTAATTTTTTACTGTTGTGAGCCACCCTGAGCCCTTGGGGAGAAGGGCGGCATATAAATTTAATAAATCTAAATCTAAATAACTTATTTGTAGGTGCAATTAACACCATGTTTTCAATTCACTGCATAATTGGGCCATACATATGCCTTTCCAATCTTTTGAAGAACTAATCTCTTGGTCATAGTAAGTGCCTGGAGAAACCATTTCTACTGTCCAGTTGTCAATTCTATACAGTAGGTATAGGGCTCAAAAACATTGTACTTTGTGTCAAAGTCAAATGGATATACAATATGTCCTTATTTATGTCCATGACCATTTTTTTAAAAAAAATAAAAGATAAAAACACTAAAACAATCATGTAAAACTAAAGTGAAATAGAACTTATAGAGAGAAATATGAAGCAATAAGGGAGGTACCAGTTGATTTTTACATGGTTATTGTTAAAACTTTTAAAAAATCTTCTTGGAAATAGCTGAACTTTGATTTCCTAAGAATAAAATCTAACCCTAATCTGTCTCTTTAGATAACTCATTTGTAGGTGCAATTAAAAGGGACGCGGTGGCTCAGTGGGTTAGGACGCTGAGCTTGTCGATCAGAAGGTCGGCAGTTTGGCGGGTCAAATCCCGAGTGCCGTGTAGCAGAGTGAGCACCTGTTACTCGTCCCAGCTTCTGCCAACCTAGCAGTTCGAAAGCACGTAAAAATGCAAGTAGAAAAATAGGGACTACTACGGTGGGAAGGTAACAGCGCTCCGTGCGCCTTTGGCGTCTAGTCATGCCGGCCACATGACCACGGAGACGTCCTCGGACAAGCGCTGGCTCTTCGGCTTTGAAACGGAGATGAGCACCGGCCCCTAGAGTCGGAAACGACTAGCACGCATGTGCGGGGGAACCTTTACCTTTACCTTTAGGTGCAATTAACATCATGTTTTCAATTCATTGCATAATTGGGCAATACGTGTGACTTTCCAATTATTCCAATAAAGATTTTGACTATTGGTGTTTTGTGTTCTGTCAGAATAACAGAATATCAGAGTTGGAAGGTGATCTTCTAGTCCAATCAAGCAGGGGATCCTATACCATTTCAGACAATCTCTTCTCAAAAACCTCCAGTGTTGGAGCACCCACAGTTTCTGGAGGCAAGTCATTCCGCTGATTAATTGTTCTAACCAACAGGACATTTCTCCTTAGTTCTAGGTTTTTTTCCTCGATTAGTTTCCATCCATTGTTTCTTGCCCTGCCTTCAGCTGCTTTGGAGGATAGGTTGACCCTTGCTTCTTTGTTGCAGCCCCTGAGATATTGGAACTTGCAACATCACGTGATGAGTTGCAACGTATCACGACTTTTTTGCTATTGCCGGCAATGGGGTAGGCGCAGTTTCGCTATGATGCATCCGGCTTGCGGGGTGGCATTTAGAGGAAGGGGATAACAGACCTGTAATGGATGCTGGTCTATGATCCCTGATTTGATTCAATAAGAGAAAATTTGGTTCTATGTGTTCAAAGAGTTAAGCCCCAGATTCAACACATAGTTGAAGGGTAAGGTAAGGTAAAGGTTCCCCCGCACATGTGTGCTAGTCGTTTCCAACTCTAGGGGACGGTGCTCATCTCCGTTTCAAAGCCGAAGAGCCAGCGCTTGTCCAAGGACGTCTCCGTGGTCATGTGGCCGGCATGACTAGATGCCAAAGGTGCACAGAACACTGTTACCTTCCCACCGTAGTGGACCCTATTTTTCTACTTGCATTTTTATGTGCTTTCGAACTGCTAGGTTGGCAGAAGCTGGGATGAGTAACAGGCGCTCACTCTGTTACGTGGCACTCGGGATTCGACCTGCCAAAATGCCGACCATCTGATCGACAAGCTCAGCGTCCTAACCCACTGAGCCACTGCGTCCCTAGTTGAAGGGTAACCATAGCTATATCAAGAATGAGATCAGCTAATACTGGAAAAGAAGAGCAAAGGGTTCCTTCAAAGCATTTACTTCAATCAGTATCTCAGGTGTCAGAGACTCAGATGGACACCTGAGATGCTGCAGCTTAATTCCAGCTGGATAAGGAAGTTAAGAGTTGAATAAGAAATCAGAGTTATAGACTTTTAAAATCTATAAAGTTTGGGGGGTTGGTTAGCTTCCAACTTGGGAGCATGGTTAAAAATATGTAAGTGGCTGCCATACAGCATTGAGCCTAAAACTTTATCTTTGCAAAGATATGTAATTACATCTTCCCAGGAGATTGCAAATTAATTGTTTTAAAGAAGGATTATTCTAACTGTATTTCCAACAACTAGTTACTTTTCTATACAAATGCAATGGGATTCAAATATATCCAAAACACCATTTTTGTTGTATAATGTAAGATCTAATGAGGTTTTGGGTATCAACGTTAACACAAGTGACCCTTTTTCACACATATGAGCATCCCCAAGGTCATGTGGTCAAAATTTGGCCACTTAGCAACTGACTCATATTTATGACGGTTGCAGGGGTTCCAGGGTCATGTGGTCACCTTTTGCAACCTTCTGACAAGCGAAGTCAATGGGGAAACCAGCTCTACTTAACTACCGTATTTACTAACTTAAAACTGCAGTGATTCAATTAACAACTGTGGCAAGAAAGGTCATAAAATGGAGCAAAACTCTTAGTGAGAGAAATTGGGGTCTCAATTGTGATAGTCAAAAAACACCTATATTAGGTTCTGTTTGGCTGAAAAACGTTGCTGGTCCAAATGGAGGGCTCAACCAATGTTGTAATACTGCCAATGGATGTGTGACAACTGAGGTTTTAACACAGAAAATGATGCTAATTGATTTTTACTATCTGCTAGTTGAATTAACATAAACAACTCAGCTTTTATCTATATATCTTCCATAAAACTAGCTTTGAATAAATTCTGAGATCTGGATTACCCCAGAGTGCTAATCTGGCATGAGTTAGGGAGCACAGCAAACTACCAAATCTTCCTCAGAAGTAAGTTTCAATACTGTCTATATAACAACACCAGAAGAAGCAGAAAACTCCTCTGCTTTGATGGGAAGCCTGTCACAAATTCGATTTGAAGATCCTGCTTTGATTCTCAGATTTGCTTTGATGGAGTTACTGTATCTAATGTTCTCTAAATGAAATGTGGATTGCGTAGTGGCAGCACCCCAGCTGGGAGATGTTCCTAAATTCTCAAATGAAGCTCCACAACTAAGTTGTGATTTGGCAGGGGAGACTATCAATTGGAAGTTAAATATTCCCCAGGGATGGTGACTGCTAGAGTCTTTGATGCATCTTCAAGCAATTTCTTAAATCATAGCCTGGACATACAACTCAGATCAACAAAAGCAGACAATAGAGCCAAAAAGCATAACATCAAGTGGAGATAATCAGATATAAGATTACATTTGATGTTGCATTGACTATGTTTTTTGTAGGTAGTGATTTTGAAACAGCAGCTCAGGCAGCTGATCTTTGGGTTACGGAAAGGGAGCAAGTAGCATTTTCCAAACACTTGTGGCATATTTTTTTTTGGCTTACTACTTGCTAAGTAAAATGGGGTTGGCTCATCTGTGGCACAGTGTAATTTCAGCCAGTGTGGCCAATCATAGGCTTAGCATATTGTGCAAATATCAATCACTTAACCATGGCGTTGTTGCTCATGGATGTCTTTACTTATTTACTGTTTACTGCATAGACCAGGGGTAGGCAACCTTGGCTCTTTTATGACTTGTGGACTTCAACTCCCAGATTTCCTGAGCTAGCATGGCTGGCTCAGGAATTCTGGGAGTTGAAGTCTACGAGTCATAAAAGAGCCAAGGTTGCCTACCCTTGGCACAGACCCTCGGCAGTATACATCAGTGTACGATCAACAGGATATAAATGACAGAATATCCATATAATAGCGCATCTTGTGAACAAGGGCTGCCAAAACAAGGGCCCACTTAAACAAGATGGGGTGTAGAGCCTTGCAAATCACAAGGAGGGTCAGGACCATAGGACCCCTGTGTGTTTTAGATGTGTGTTCCAAAACCTGTTTCCGAAACAAATCCCATACATCGCAGTAGAAGCCTTAGCAGCCATCCCAAAGGGTTGGAACAGAATAATAATAATAATAATAATAATAATAATAATAATAATAATAATAATAATAATAATAATAATAATAATAATAATAAACCTTTATTGTCAAAGTACAACATGTGTAAATTGAGATTAGCTGAGCCCCCCCCCCCGTGCTCCCTCCCCCCAACACACAGTGACAACAAACCCTCCATCCTACCACACCATGTGAACCAACTACACCACACAACGGCTTCCCAAGTCAATTCTGCATAAGTTCACAGAGGCTATATCCCATTCAAAAGCCTAACAGCCCACGGATAAAAGCTGTTTTTCAGCCTGTTGGTACGGCTGGCTATACTCCTGTATCTCCTACCCAATGGTAGGAGAGTAAAGAGATAGCATCCAGGGTGTGAGTCATCCCTGAGAATTTTCCTCACTCTTCCGAGGCAGCGAGCCCTGGCGTTGTCATCCAGTGGTGTTAGGGGACAGCCCACAATGTCTTGTGCTGTGGACAGAGTCACTCTTGGGAAGACTAACACAACCTCCTGCAGATACCAGAATAACTTTCTCATGGAAGTTTGAAGTCTCCGTTTTGGACAAGGGGTGCTATTTTCCTTTGCACTTCTGAAATTTTCCCACTGGGGGGAAAAACAAAACGAAAGTTGAAGCTGTGTCTCCCCGAGTATTAATATCAGAAAGGAATCTAGGAAACAAGGAGGCACTCCCCGACTAACAATGTGGCTTTCAGGCCACTTCTGTTCCTCCTAACCTAAACAGATTGGAGAAGGTAGATTATGAAGTTGTGTTGTGGGTGAGATGTGATTGGGAGGGCTCAGTCCCTCAAGACTGTCCCACTTAAGAGGACTGGAAACAGAGCACTGAGAAATAATGAGAAGTACGGCTGTCCATTGATATAATTGACTTGTCTACTAATTAAAATTCCTCTCCCTATGGAAAGGCTGCTAATTGGGGCCAAGGTTCTGTTTGCAGGAGGCTGCTCAGTGGCTTTGTTCATAGAGGCAAGAGGCCCCCATGCTAAGAAAGGAGTGTGAATAGGAAAAGGGAGGGGGGAAGTTTGAACAGAGTGAGGTAGCAGTGCCCCCCCCAAAAAAAAGGAGGTTGAGGAGGTCAAGGGCCATATGGTCTTAATAATAAGTCCTTAAATTACTTTTGGCAAATGAAGGGGATTGGAAATAATGGGGCCCTTTGAAAAGCAGGGAGATCCATGAGATAATGAGGCAGCAAAGTACCCACACAGGCCAAGTTCTCTTCATCCATATCTTCTCACTCCTTGTCAACCATTACTTTCCCCAATTGCAGGTGCCTCCTAGACAGGCTAAGGGAAAGGGCTGAGGAAAAACACCCCCCCACCACCACCTTTCTACACACATACACATACTCACACATATTCATGCAGAGAGGATGTGTCGATTATGGTGAAATGCAAAAATATACCATAGCAAAACCTGGCCTCACAGGATTTTAATCTGCCAGCTGGAAAATTTCATTTCTTGGAATTGTGCTGCTATTTGACATATTCAAATGCAACTTTCTCAACTGCAAGATCTGAGACCTTGAGAAAAATCATGTAATGTTAATGCAATTAATGAGCTTCACACTACAATCTTATGCGCACTTTACACAGAGGGCTAGCTGTACGAGCACTCCGATACTGATTTCCTATGAGTAAACAAGGCTATAAGATTACAGTGTGTTTTCTTAAGCAGAAAAGGGAAAAATTATTATTCCCTTCCTATGCTCTTTTTTTTCCTAATTGTGAATGAATTAGGAACATAACTTGAGTTCTTTGCATTTTTTTGGTTGGTGAGTTGGTTTGTTATTGATTTGTTGTATTTATCTTTTAATGTTGAACGTGTAAGGAGTTGGGAACACTTTTATACATCTGCTCAGGCTGGGCTTGTGTTGTGATTCAGGGTCAGCCTGTGGGTTCGGCAGTTGGGTCGGATGACTCAGAGGAGGAGGAGGAGGGGGGTGTTGAAGAGCTTGCTGAGGGGGTTGGACAGCTTGATGAGAGCCCTCAGCCAGGCCCCTCTCATCTGGTCACGACGCAGACCCAGCTGTGTGAGCCTGACAGCGTGGATGAAGATGACCCACAGCTGGCCCTGTTCAAGGACGCCCGACGCAGGAGGCAGTCAATCAGGAGTAAACAGAGGAAGGCAATGGGGCTCCTCGGAAGGAGACAGAGAGAAGCCATGCCCTGAACTGTATTTAAGGGGGAATGCGTGGGAGGGCTGGTTTGCTGAAGGCAACCGCTTGAAAAGTTCCTGTTTCTTGGTTCGTGTCTTGTTCTATTTGTTTTTGTAGCAATAAATTTGGCAGGCGTAATTCCAGCCTCTTGCCTTCTTGTAAAATGGGTTGTCCCTGTCTTTGATGCAAGGCCGGTAGCAGGCTGGTACAGAACAGCTTGATTCTAGAGCAGACATGTCAAACTCGTGATGTCACGTGATGTCGTGTGAAGTATCGGGACTGTTTTGCCATTGTCGGCAATGGGGTGGGCACGGCTTCTGCGTGACACGTCCAGCTCACGGGCTGGCAGTTTGACACCTCTGTTCTAGACCATGTTATATATATGGGCTGCCCTTGAGGACCACTTGGAGGCTCCAGCTGGTACAGAATGCAGCTGCGCGGGTTGTGATGGGGGTTTCCCGATACTCCCATGTAACACCTCTACTCTGCGAGCTGCATTGGCTTCCGGTTGACCTCTGGGTGAGATTCAAGGTGCTGGTGATGACCTATAAAGCCCTAAATGGCTTGGGTCTGGGATATCTGAGGTAACACCTGCTGCTGGCATCAAGCTCCCTTCGTCCTGTGCGCTCCCACAGGGAGGGTCTTCTCAGGGTACTGCTGGTAAAAGATTGCTGGCAGACAATACCCAGGGGGAGGGCCTTCTCTGTGGGTGCGCCGGCCCTTTGGAACCAGCTGCCTGTAGAGCTTAGGACTGCCTCTGACCTTTGCTCATTCCGGCGGGACCTGAAGACCTGGCTCTTCGAGCTTTCTGGCCTGGACTGAGAGTATTAACTGGGGTTTTAATTGTATTTTAATTGTAATTGGGGTTTTTTAGTTCAAGGTTAGTGTAATCATTTTAATTGTTTTTAATTTTTGTAACTTGTTGTATTGTTTTTTAAAAAAACCTTGTGAACCGCCCTGAGTCCTACGGGAGAAGGGCGGTATATAAGTCTAATAAAATAAAATAAAAAATAAAATAAATGATAGACAGAAATTCAGCAAAATAAAACTTTCTTCAGTATAATAATAGAATGGTTAACTGGGCTTCAATTAAAGGCCAAGACAATTAAAGGTCCAAATGAAAAAAAAAATTAAAAAATCAAAAGTGTTGAATAAAATAATTTCAGATCTGGTTTGTTCAGCGTTTTTCTTGGTTACTTTTAATTACACTGAATTAAACTGAAAAGTCTGAGAATGAGGAGTCATTTAAAAACAATTAAAATGTCCTTTCTTGGGAACAGAGTGTGGAAGGATTTAAAATCAAGTTATGCTTACATGAAACTTTAGTTTGTGCAGATCAACTCAGCCACAGACTCACACAGCTGACGTTTTCACACACTTTCCCGGGATAAAGCTCCACTAAAAATAACATGAATTATTTCTGAGAATATGTGTCTAAAATGAATTGTTAATTTCTCTGCTATTAAGTTACAGTTGCATGAATCAATATAATATATTTAATGCAATAATTAATTGACAATATATAATTCCAATAGAGATGACCTCTTGTTAGCCCTTCCCAGTTTTCGCTTCTAGTTTGTTTTTTTTCCTTCCTTTGACTCACAAATCTCAGTAACTCCAAATATAAATTCTACCTCTGTATCCTGATGTCAGGCTCTAAGAAGGCTTGAATGCTTCATGGGATCGGCAATAATATACTCAAGTCTTGGGAAAAAGCAGAGGCTGGATAGGGAAATGTGAGACTGTCTATTGTTAACAGTTTAGGGCAGACATGTCAAACACAAGGCCCGGGGGCCGGATCCGGCCCACAGAGTGGTTTCATGTGGCCCGTGAAGCCATCCTGGAAACAGTGAGGGAACGGCCCCCACTGCCTTGGCCCTGGCCCAGAGACCCTCCTTCTGCCTTAAACCCTCAGATCTGTCCCACTCCTGCCCAGGCCCCCATAGGCACCCTCGATGCGAACGATGTAGAGCTGGCCACGCCCACCCAGTAGGCCATACGCACTCTAGCCACACCCACCCAGTAGGCCATGCCCACCCAGGCCATACCCACCCGGCCCCCTGAGGGCAACCGCAATGCTGATGCGGCCCTCAATGAAATTGAGTTTGACACCCCTGGTTTAGGGTCAAATCTGATCCCTGCCCAGGTCAGCTTTTTTAAATCCTAACACGCCAAAGTCAAAGGAGAAGATCTTCTCTTTGCTGGTTCCCAGCTGGAGAGAGGTAAATAAAATAATGGCTCAAGGAAAGAGCAGGAGCAGATAACAAATCTGTCACATGGTAAGAAAGGCATTGAATTTCATCTGTATGTGGAAACTGCTCTGGGAACACAGGCCTAGTTGGCTAACGAGCTATCTTATCTCAAGACCATTTTTGGTCTCTGTGCTAAGATTCAAAAATAGCTCCAACAATTGAAATAAAAAATCAAGTTTTCTTCCCAAATGCTATATGCTTATCCTACGTTTTTGAGTGTGTCGGAACTGAGGCATGTAGATTGGTTATGGATGTAGATAGACAGAATCCTTTCTTTGGATGGACTACAGTAGGGGTCTCCAACCTTGGCAACTTTAAGATTTGTGGACTTCAACTCCCAGAATTCCTCAGCCAGCATACGAGCCCTGGTGGCACACTGGTTAGAATGCAGTACTGCAGGCTACTTCTGATGACTCCCAGCTGCCAGCAGTTTGGCAGTTCGAGTCTCGCCAGCTCAAGGTTGACTCAGCCTTCCATCCTTCTGAGGTCAGTTAAATGAGGACCCAGATTGTTGGGGGCAATATGGTGATTCTGTAAACAGAAAAGGGCTGTAAAGCTCTGAGAAGCGATATATAAGTCTAAGTGCTATTGCTATTGCTATAGTGTATTTGGTAGTACTCAGAGCCTTGGTGGAGCAGTGGGCTAATGCCTCCTTAAGTAACACCAGCTGCCTGCAATTAGTGCAGGTTCGAGTCCCACCAGGCTCAAGGTTGACTCAGCCTTCCATCCTTCCGAGGTAGGTCAAATGAGGACCCAGATTGTTGGGGGCAATAAGCTGACTTTGTAATAATGCCGCTTGGGGTGTGTGTGAAAGCCCTAATAAGCAGGCATATACATAGAATGAAGGCTACTGCTAAGCTTGTAAGCTGCCCTGAGTCTTCGGAGAAGGGCGGGATATAAATGGAATTAAAATAAAAAATAAAAATAAAAAATAGTAGCTCAAGCTGAAACGGCGACCAAAAAGAGGTGATATCAACAAACAGTAAAAGATTTCACTGAATGTCTCCATCATGACACTGAATTATGGTTGGCAGATCATTATGATCATTTCAGAATGATCAGAATGATCATTCTGATCATTTCAGTACACTTGGGAAAAATGAAAGAGCTGCTCAAGACCAGGCAAATCAAAAATGGGAAAAACTCCCAGGAAGGACAAGATGTAAGGAGTCCTTGGTGCTCTCTGAGTTTGCCTGTTTTCTTGCAGATGCTTCATTACCCAAACTAGGTAACATCAGCAGTGCTGGTAGGGATTGAGGCTTGCTCTCAGTTTATGTTCTGATGTCTTGCCCTGCCAGCATTGATGGGGGGGCAATCTTAGAGGTCCTTTGTTTGGGCTGTTTACTGTTAGCTGGTTTGGCAGTTCCTTGATTGGGATATTGTTTACTTCTTGATTGTTGGTCTGATGTTAATCTTGGTGTCAATCAATGCTCATCTGGATGTTGATTGCTGGTGGAGAGGAACCTCCAAGATCACTGTCACCAATGAATGAATGGTTGACATGAATGGTCCTTATAGTATATATACTATAATATAAATCTCACTCCTTACTAGCACTGATGAGGTTAACTAGTTTAGGTAATGAAACATCTGCAAGAAAACAGCTAAGCTCAGAGACTAAGCTCCAAGACCCTTCATTTCAACCCTGCACAACAAATATTCTCCTTTATTGGGACAAGATATAGTCTAATTTGGATTCAGAGCACACACTGAACTAACCAATCATATTTTAGGAATGCATGATATGATATCCCCAACCCAGGTAATACAGTATGTCTTTAAAAAGTGAGTTTATTCTCCAAACTATGGTTCTTTTAATTATGGTCAGCATAGCTATACTTGGAGCAAGTAATGGAAGCAATGAAATATAGAGATGTCTACCTTCTCTGTACAGGCAGCAGAAATATCTTCTTATTTAAGTGCACTATTATGCAGATTTAATATGTCCTTTAAGCTGAAGGCCAAAAGCTAATGGAGACCTTAGAGCAGAACAGATATGTGGAAGAGACAAGACTGTGAGTTTGATGGAGCAGAAGCCAAAGAAACAAGAGCCCAGACTCAACAGAATGGAGAAGGCTAGAAGAGCAGATGTGCAAGTTGGAATCACCTGTCAAAATGTGTAAAAGATACAAGCTAGGAGAGAGGTACAGAAGAAAGCTGCTTCTGACAAGGGCGTCCAACCTTGGTGACTTTAAGACTTGTGGACTTCACTCCCAGAATACCCCAGTCAGCTTGGCTGGCTGGCGAATTCTGGGAGTTGAAGTCCACAGGAGTTAAAAGTTATCAAATTTGCACACCCCTGGATGTAGAAGCAAGAGATATTGATCAAAAAAGGACTAAGCAGATCAAGCTTCTATTATGTATATAATTCATAGTAACTGGATCTGTGCTGTCCATGTCTTGTTGGATCAAAACCATCTTGGTTTAATTCTCTGAAATAGGCATGACAAATCGATGTGTGTGTGTGTGTGTGTGTTTGTGTGTGCATATGTGGCCTTTTACATGTTCATATTAGAAGAAGGGGAGAGTTATTTGCTTGAGAAATGCATTATTCCATATCTCAGAGAACAGATGACATTCCCTTGCTTTACATTTGTGATATTTCTGCTCCAGGGTTGCTGGGTGATTTGCAGTGGGGATGCTGGGGATGGGCTAGGGGGGAAGAGATGACTGTCAGGAGCTAAAGAAAAATGGACTTTCTCCCCTTCTGTTATAGCATTAAATAGCTATTTATATTGCAGCAATTTCTTTCTTGTGGCATCCTGAGATATAAAACTTTATTTGTTAATGCCACATTATTTAATTTAAGCTGTCTGAAAGATTCCTTCAATAAATTTGTTTTCTGAAGGGGGAAAAATTATGGAACGCTAACAAAAAACCCTGATGCTACATACAAATGCTTAAAACATTAATCTGATGAGGCAGCATGCTTGAAGAGTGTAACACAGAGATAGATGCAGGCATTTTCATGAGGTAAATAAATCAGTTATTTATGGACTATTTCTGAGAGCCTTTGGCCACTGTGCAATATACAGTTAAGTGAACTTAAGGACTACAGAAATCAACTGGGCTAAAAATATTTATATTTACGACTGCTGCTCATGCTTACAACTGTTGCAACATCCCTACAATCACATGATCAAAATATGGGCACTTGGCAACCAGCGTGCATTTACAAAAGTGGTAGCATCCTGGAGTCATGCGATCACCTTTTGCAACTTTTTCAGGCAGCTTCTGACAAGCAAAATCAATGAGGAAAGTGGATTCACTTAAGGACTGTGTACTTCAGTTAATGTTTACAGTGATGTGCTTAACAACCATGGTGAAAAAGGTCATAAAAGCGGGCCTGACTCACTTAATAACTGCCTTGTTAGCAATTGAAATTCTGATCCCTATTTTGGTCATAATTCAAGGACTATCTGTACTCCCTTGTATCAGATCAGTGAATAGCCTGAATTGTGAGTTTCAATGTAAACCTGAATATGAAACTATGTTAAGCAGTGAAAGCCACCATTTTGGTCTTTGATAAATTATTCTTTCTTATGCAAACATACCTGATGAAGTTTTAGGAAAATAATATTAGCAGCACATGCTTTAAAAAGCATGACTGAGGTAAAAGCATAAAGCCAGCAGTACGTTGGCATCCGAAACAAATTCAGAACATCACAGCAACAGAACTTGGCAAAGAGGTTCAGACATAGCACAATGATTATCAACAACATCCTTATCCACATGTTTTATCACAACACTGGACAGAATTTTCAGACAGCTAGTTACTTCATTAGTTAATTAGGGCCTCTAGGCCAGTGGTGGCAAACCTTTTAGAGGTCGAGTGCCCAAACTGCAAACCCCAAACCCACTTATTTATCACTGGGTGCCAGGTGGGCGTGGCCCACTGGGTGGGTGTGGCTGTGGTGGTCATGGAAGATTGGGTGGGTGTGGCCAAGGTGGGTGTGGTCACCTCAATGTTGCTCATGGGGAGGAACGCCTGTGGGGGAGTGGGCAGGGTTGGGGGAGATCCAGGGGGTCTCTGGCAGGTGGGGCGGTAGACAGGAGACTCATCCTGTGGGGTGAGGCGAGGCAGGGTGGGGGTGCCATTGCCATGGGGCAAGGCAAGGGCTGGGGCAGCTGCTGCCTGACACCATCAGCCCCCGCACACAGAGGCCAGCGATCGCATGGGGGCCAACGGTGTCCATCAGTAGCCACAGCCTGCTGGACCCTTGACAGGCACACTCTGGGGCTCCGCAGCCCATTGCCAGCATTTCAAAGAAGCCACCTCCAAGATGGATGGTCGGCCAACAGCTGAGGAGGTGATGCAGTGGGTTGTGCCTGGGAAAAGGAGAGCATGCGAGGCCAGGAGGGACAGGATGTGGGGTAGGGAAACCAGCTGTGCTGGGATGCATTCATCCATGTGGGACCTCGGTGAATTAGCAGGCGGCTGGTTGAATAGGGACAGTTGCCACCTCCGGGGCATGGCGCGGGTGCCCACAGAGAGGGCTCTGAGTGCTGCCTCTGGCACCCATGCCATAGGTTCACCACCACTGCTCTAGGCTTTCTGAAGGATTGCAAGAGGCCATAACACCATGTGGACCAGAGAAGAAGAGAGGGTTCATTTTATTGTGGTATTGGGGGGTTGGAATTAAAAAATGGGAATGGCCTGTATAAAGACTCTAGAAAACAAACTATTCTTATCTTAAAACTTCCTCTCATCCCAGCCATGAGAAATAGTCAGAAATTTGCCTGGAAAATTGTGGTTGGTAATTTAATGAGGTTGGAGATGTGAAGATAGTGATTGGCTTGATTCCTCCCAGGGGTGGGCCTACACCCTCCTTTCTTATTCTTAAAACTTACCAAAATGGTCCCAAATATTGAACTCTGGAGATATTTTTCATGTCTTTGTGAGGAGGGGGGTGACAATGATGTTGATATTCTCATTTACAAACCATTTTCTTAAAGAAAAGTTTTCTCCAATCTGCCTCCTGGGCTTCATAGAGACAGCGTAGCTAAAACCTGGACTTTTAAAAAGGACTACAGCCCTCAAACCATGGGAGACACCCACCATAGGAAATGCAGAGCATCTGTACACTTCCAGGACAATCCAGATCCTAAAACAAATGGAGGCTTTTCTCCCAGCCTCAGGTTGGACTTACTGTCCTTTATTAGAGGATCACTAATCTGACTTTGACCAACTGGTGCAGACTTTGACCAACTGGTGCAGAATGCAGCCGCGCGAGTTGTTATGGGAGTTTCCCGATACTCCCGTGTAACACCTCTTCTCCATGAGCTGCATTGGCTTCCGGTTGCCCTCCGGGTGAGATTCAAGGTGCTGGTAATAACCTATAAAGCCCTAAATGGCTTGGGTCTGGATTATCTAAGGCAACACCTGCTGCCGGCATCAACTTCCCATCGTCCTGTGCGCTCCCACAGGGAGGGCCTTCTCAGGGTACCGCCGGTTAAGGAATGCCGGCGGGTTATTCCCAGGGGAAGGGCATTCTCTGTGGGCACGCCGGCCCTATGGAACCAACTTCCCATGGAACTCAGGACTGCCCCCGACCTTCGCTCATTTCGCTGGGACTTGAAAACTTGGCTCTTTGAGCTGTTTGGCCCAGACTGAGAGGTTTTAATGTAATTTAATTTAATTGGGTTTTAGTTTTAATTTCAGGGAATGGAATTTAATTAATAGTTTTAACTGATTTTAATTTTTGTATGCTATGTTTTCTATTTTCCCTGTAAACTGCCCTGAGTCCTACAGGAATAGGGCGGTATATAAATTTAAATAATAAATAAATAAATAAATAAATAAATAAATAAATAAATAAATAAATAAATAAATAAATAAACTTGATTTGAGCACAGCAGCAGCTCTGTTCTAATGCTATCTGACATTAGAAGATAGAAGATATTCTACCTCTTTGGTATTAATAGTGTTTCAATCCACATTGTTGCAATGTGCTTCAATCCACACATCCTGAAACACAATGAAAGGTATCGTGGTCACATCCTTTGGGATGCGACCTGTATGCTGTGCTCTGAAATAAATGATGGGTACAAAGTTGGAGAACCAAATGTCTATTCAGAAGATGTGAAGAACACCATCATACTGTACATAGAATTGTGTCTCCTCTATCATGAGAGCTGGAGAGCTCTAAAATGATGTTACTCTGCAGTTGCTATCACCATAGCTAATGACACCTCTACATTAACAACATGACCTGGACAGTGCTTTATGTGATTCACTTGCAAACTCTCATATTTATCTGAAGTACTCAAAGAATTATGTTGGCCTAAAGGTATGCATGTAAATGTAATGAGACTAGAGTTAAAGAGAGGAAGGCAGAATGACCTTTCAGCTTAAGATATTGCTGTAGTTATATCATTACAAGAATTATGGTTATATACAACTTTCTTGTATTGGCAATAAGTCTTTTAATATATATGTGAAAGAAAGTTGCATGTCCATCTGAGCCATCAGCATCTCCATCCACCTATGACCTAGAACAGGCATGTCAAACTTGCGATGTCACATGACGTCACGCGATGTATCGCAACTTTTTCCTTATTGCTGGCAATGGAGTGGGCACGGTTTCAGTATGATGCATCCGGCCCGTGGGCCAGCAGTTTGAGATGCCTGACCTAGAAGCACAGCCTACGGCTCAGAGTTGCAGTTATTTGTTCATCTTTTTCTTAGCTGAGTAAATTAATAATTCTGGATTATACAGAAGCGGATGGACGAAAGAAGAAAACCTATTTATTAGGTTAAGCTGGTAAAGGTGAACACCCCACATACACGTTTTCCCACCCTTGATGCACCCAATTTCCCTATGTTCACTTGGATATAATCTTCATTTCAGTGCTGATCTGGGCTGGTTCAGTCAAGTTCACGAGAAGCAGGTGAAGAGACAATTACAAGGTGAGTCGAAACAAGATGATGGCTGTCCTTGAGACAGCAAAGCCCTGCCCTTCATTTACATGAATTATGCGTAAGTAAAAAAAGGGCAAGACTTCAGTCAGAGGTCACAGCTGCCTTCTTGACTTTTGCCCTCTCCATATGGACATCCCTGATAATTTGTTTTCTAGCACAGCATACCTCTCTGTTTAGTTTTTGGTAGGATGCTGAAGGAGCCACGGCACAAACAAAGCTGAAGACATCTGGCATAACAATCCAGGGCCAGGACTAGGAGCTAAGCGCAAGCCAGAGCACCATCCTTCACCATCCAAAGTGTTAAGCAGTTGGAGAAGCAGTACCCTTCATCAGGGTATCTGTGGGGTGTAATGGGGGCTGAAAATCAAGATGGCAGTTATACCCCCCCCTTTGAAAATCTGTGCCAAGGCATAATGCAGATAAAAAAAGAGTTTGAGCCTCACAGGATCGCAGACCTGATCTTAACTTTTTTTGACTTTCCTTATGTACAATGTTTCTCTACTTTTATGATTTTACTGGTCCTGCTTACCCCACCTGCTTGACCTGCATTGCTCAGGAACAGGATATTAGCACTCTTGCCAATGGCTCAGAGAAGATGGATCATCTACGATTGGGCACCATTTTAACAATATTTTCTTTATCCCCGAATAGTAGGTGAAACTTAACACTGGATCTACCATAAGCAAATGCCCTGAGTTTTCAACCTGTTTCAAGACTGACCTTGAACTGCAAACTGAAAGGCTCTCATATCTGACCTAATATTCTGACTCTCTTATCTTTTCCCATTTCCTTTGATCACTAGCTAGCCTGCACTGGAGTAATTTCTCTCCCAGTATTTGCCCTTTTTTATTAGCATTCAGTTTCCCGAGTTTGTTTCATTCCCAAAGCTTCCCTGCTTCTTTCTGGCTTGAAATTTACTGCAGATTGCAGCAAGAGAACTTGGGACTTAACACAACGACCATCAGTGGCCTCCTTTGTCCACATGGTCACCACAAAGCTGGGCAGGAGTTTAGGACAGCTAGTTGCTTCAGTGATTAGTTAGGGCCAGGGTCTTCAAACTTGGCCCTTTTGTGACTTGTGGACTCCCAGAATTCCTCAGCCAGGCATGGTCTTCTGGAGATTGCAAGAGGCCACAATGTCATGTGGATTGGGGAGGAAGAGGGTTCATTTTATTGTGGTGTTTGGGCGTTGGCATTAAAAATGGGAATGGCACTATAAGGACTTTAGAAAACAAACTGTTCTTATCTTAAATCTCTCCCCCATCCTGGCCTTGAGAAATGGTCAAAATTTTGGCTGGAAAATTGGAGTTAAGGATAATCAACCTGGGCCCTCATTTTACCAATCTCAGAAGGATGGAAGGCTGAGTCAACCTTAAGCTAGTCAGGATCGAACTCCAGTCGGTGGGCAGCATTTGCCTTCAATACTACCACTGTGCCACTTTAACCAATGAGACAGCGTTGGATATGTTTATTGTTTTTATACTTTTTTGCTGTATACTGCCCATAATTTCTTGTGAGATGGATGGCCATATAAATTTGACAAATAAATTTGGGAGATGCCAAATAACATACGGGAGGTGAAGCAGAGGAAACAGAACAGAATAGCAGAATTGGAATGCACCTTCTTTGTGGCAGCCTCTCAAATATTGGAACATTATCATGTCACCCCTACTCCTTCCTTTTGCTAGACAGGTAAAGGTAAAGGTTCCCCCGCACATGCGTGCTAGTCGTTTCCAACTCTAGGGGCCGGTGCTCATCTCCATTTCAAAGCCGAAGAGCCAGCGCTTGTCCGAGGACGTCTCCGTGGTCATGTGGCTGGCATGACCACTCCGTGGTCATGTGGCACACGGAACGCTGTTACCTTCCCACTGTAGTGGTCCCTATTTTTCTACTTGCATTTTTACGTGCATTCAAACTGCTAGGTTGGCAGAAGCTGGGACGAGTAACAGGAGCTCACTCTGCTACACGGCACTCGGGATTCAACCTGCCAAACTACCGACCTTCTGATCGACAAGCTCAGTGTCCTAACCCACTGAGCCACCTCGTCCCTAGACAAGAGATATCCAATTCATGCAACCATTCTTCATATGTTTTATTCTCCAGGCCCTTAATAATCCTTGAGCTCTTTTCTGCACTCTTTGCAAAGTCCCAACATCTTTTTTGTAATGTGATGACCAAAAATGGATGCAATTTAACTGGATGCACATTAACTGCCTAGAAAAGGTGAGCAGAATTCTGAAGTAAGTCCTTTCCTGTTCCTTCTGCCACAGACTAATTCGTGGATGTTTCTTGTTCTGAAGATGATCTTTCTTTTTGACTCTGGTGCTTCTGTTCTGACTGATGCCAAATGACACTGTTCTGATTATGCTTATATAATGGAAGATAAGCAAAGCAATGGATTGAACCTTCCAGCTTTGCTGCTCTCTGGTTTCTGTACAGTATGTCTCCTATCAAATCGAAAATCATCTGTTATGCACCGTGCTGCAGCATGAATGGGAAATGTCTACCTGGGATCTTGGAAATACAGAGACAGAGATTTAGGTCACCAAAAAAGCTGAGTCACAAGCACTGCATTTATTTAAGATTTCTCTCCCTCCCCCTCCTCTTTTCTTTTCTTAAATCATACAGCAAATACCAATTTCCAAATTCTTTTCTGCTCTGTCCTGGACAGAGTAAGGTAGATAGGAGTTGATTTGGTCTCATCATTTCACTGTTATGCTATTTCACTGCTCTACTATTTCACTGCTCTACTATTTCAGAATAACGGAGTTGGAAGGGACTTTGCTCAGGCCCCTATACTATTCCAGAGAAGTAGCTGCCCAGTCTTTTCTTAAAAGCCTGCAGTGATGGAGCATCCATTTGGCTCACTTCAACATCATTTCAGCTAAGGTTCTTTATGTTTCCCATATCACGATGGCTTTTTAAGGAAAAATCATTGATTTTTCAGTGGAAAATGGTGGTACCAAATGAAGCTGACCAAGGACCAGAGCAATGTGCCCCTCTCAGCCTGAAATGGCCAATGAGTGTCTTTCTGGTCCTACTAGTCATCAGATTTCACATAACTCCTGACTATCATTGAAAGCTCTGGGCTCAAAGATCAGCTCAGCTAAAGACAATTTCAGCCATCTCACTGACAGGCTGGGGAACAGACAAAGTCAACATGATGGTGACAGAGTAGAAAAAAAGATGCTGTCAGGGGATGTTTGTGCCAAATTCTTGCCTTTAAACCCTGAAAGGCATTTAAATAAAACAGGGAAGTCTTTTTTTAATCCTAGTAGGAAAGGATGACAATCTTAGATGCATCAACTCTATAAGGCAGGGGTCTTCAAACCTGGCCCTTTTATGACTTGTGGACTTCAATTCCCAGAATTCTGGCTGAGGAATTCTGGGAGTTGAAGTTCACAAGTCATAAAAGGGCCAAGTTTGAAGACCCCTGCTATAAGGTATTCTACAAATAGTCTTTATTGCTTCCAGTGGCAACTCATGTAGACTAAATTGGAACCTCTTGTTCCTTGTTTCCATTAGCAGTTCTCAGCCAGTTCCTGCCAAAGTATTAAATCCATTTATCCAGTGTGAAGTCATCTTGTGCAAACTCCTGTCTATAACACCCTTAATGGAGTTCCATCTTCCACAATTCTACACAACCAGCAACAGTAACATGCCTCAGTCCCCAGAGGCAAACATTTTACACCTTAGTCAATGGACTGCTAGTAGGAAAAAAAAGTAGCAACCGTCACATACTGTACATAAGCTACCATTTGGGCATGAGAAACTTGCCACAGTTACTCTTCTCCTTCTCTCTTTCTGTCTTCTTGGCTTTCTCAAAAGCTGCTAGGCTTTTGAACGGGAAATAATTTTTATAAACTTTATGCAGAATTGACTTGCGAGGCCGGTGTGTGGTGCAATCAGTTCACATGGTTTAATAAGATGGAGGTTTGTTGTCACTGTGAGTTGGGGGGGGGTGTGGGAGCACGAAGGGAGGCTCAGCTAATCTCAATGTATAGATGGTTGTACTTTGACAATAAAGGTTCATTCATTCCCTACTGATTTAATTTAGTTTTTGCAAAGTGAAAACGGATGGTTTTATCCATTTCTGTGGGGAATTGTGAACAAATGCAGATGTACTTATTCAGAATACAAGTAGTCCTCAACGTACGACCACAATTGAGCTCAACATTTCTGTTGCTAAGTGAGACATTTGTTAAGTGAGTTTTGCCCCATTTTACAATTTCTTTTGCCAGAGTTGTTAAGGGAATCACTGCGGTTAACACAGTTTTTAATTGAATCCGGCTTCCCCATTGACTTTGCTTGTCAGAAGGTTGTAAAAGGTGACCACATGATCCTGGGACACTGCAACCATCATAAATATCAGTCAGTTGCCATGCATCCGAATTTTGATCATGTGACCATGGGAATTCTACAACGGTCGTAAGTGTGAAAAACAGTCATGAGTCACTTTTCTCAGTGCCAATGTAACTTTGAATGGTCACTAAATGAATTGTTATAAGTCAATTGTTATAAGTATTTTTATTGGGAAAGCTTAATTCACAATGCCTTGGAAGTATTTTTAATAATTTTTAAATAATTTTTAATAATTTTAATAAATATTTTTAAAATAATTTAAAATAATTTAATATTATTCCTTAGGAATCTTTAATAATACGACCACATTATACCAATACTATAACATAGGTTGCAGCAGCAAGGAGATGGTCCTGTGGGAAATCCAGTTTGCATCCTGAAGCTGCCACTCAGTCAACCACATGGTGCAGTGGCCATTTTGATGGCTTCCTCTCTCTTATTCAGAACTGGGATGGATTAATCAACCTTGCAGTGAAGAAGGTTGACATTTGTGGCTGAGTCCCATTGTTGCTGCTGGTAGGCAGAGTGAAAAGTTCTGGACTGGTAAGAACTATTTGGTGGGCTGTTCATTGGAATCTGGGCTGAGCTAGGAGGGACTCGTCTGCCAACTTTGAATGAGGATGATGGTGGAGGCTTGTGGCACATGTGGTGGGAGGTCATATAAATAAGTAGGGACGCGGTGGCTCAGTGGGTTAGGACGCTGAGCTTGTCGATCGGTCGGCAGTTTGGTGGGTTGAATCCCGAGTGCTGCATAACAGAGTGAGCGCCTGTTACCCGTCCCAGCTTCTGCCAACCTAGCAGTTTGAAAGCACGTAAAAATGCAAGTAGAAAAATAGGAACCACTACGGTGGGAAGGTAACAGCATTCCGTGCGCCTTTGGCGTTTAGTCATGCCAGCCACATGACCACGGAGACGTCCTCTTCAGCTTTGAAACGGAGATGAGCACCAGCCCCTAGAGTTGGAAATGACTAGCACGCATGTGCGGGGGAACCTTTACCTTTACCTTTTACATATAAATAAATATTTTTCTGCAAGTATATATTATGTTGCAAATACAGTAAACCAGGGGTCTTCAAACTTGGCCCTTTTATGACTTGTGGACTTCAACTCCCAAAATTCCTCAGCCAGGCATGCTGGCTGAGGAATTCTGGGAATTGAAGTCCACAAGTCATAAATGGGCCAAGTTTGAAGACCCCTGCAGTAAACTAATACAAATGAAAAGACATTAATATGCCTCACTTGATCAGCAGACAACATGACACTTTCTAGTAACATTGGGCATCAACTCCCATCAGTACTAGCCACCTGGACAATTTTGAAGGCATCTTAGGAGATCCTGAAACCAATTAAAATACTATAATAAAAGCAACGCAGTAAACAAACTAAAACATTCTTGTCTGTAGTTCATGATTCATGATTCATAGTTCATGGATCATTGAATGAATCAGACCATTATAACACATGGTTAAGATAAACCACAGCATTGCAGGATGTATGCAGATATTGTGCTGTTACAGACAATAATAGCTAAGAATTGAATCAACCTTTTTATCTATTAAGGGCATAGAAACTCCAGTCTCTGAAGTTGACTAGATAATGCATGTGGTATCATGCAGTTTTCACTGAGATTCCAAAAGGGCCTGAGAATGTCCCTTGCTCTTATATTTGGCACTTTTGATTTAATGGACAATAACAAATCACTTAATGAACACTGTGTCTCTTTTCTTACTGAGTGTGCAGGTTAGTGATGTGTTCAATGAATTCATGTTTTGTACTAAGGTCACTCTTTAATACTGTCAGAGACTTGATTCATAGATAAACAAAGCACAAACTATTGCCTTCCTCTGGCTAGATTTCATGCTAAGAACCTTTGCAAGAATGAACCCATGTGGGTTTAACTTTGAACCTTTCCTGTCGTGGTGGCTCACCCTAAAGGTTGACTCAGCTATTGCCTAATTACTTCATCCCTTTATTTATTTTTTTATTCTCATAAAAGTTATCTTGCAGAGTAGATGTTTGCAAACTTTCTGTCAGAATCCATTTATATCCCATTCATAAAACTCTATCTGTATGTTTTTAAAATTTTATCTTCCCCCCCCTTGGATTCTGCCATTTCTCCAAGGAGGAGAAGAGAGGATGTGTATTCTTCAAAGTCCAGGGGAAGAACCTTTGAACTGAGAACAACAAAGGAAGTTGGGGGAATAGATCTGGTTTGTATCTCCGATTAGAATCTCTAAAGGAAGGGAGCAATTGTCATGAAGACATGAGAGTTCCCTCTTTCCCATGGAAGGATTTGACACCTGAATTTAAATTGATCCAGGACAAACCAGATGGCTTGGAGGGTGGGGGTTCGACCTGGGGACTCTTTAAAAAAGCACCAAACTGTAACACAGTTCAGATCCTGTCTAGTATTCCCATTACCAATCATGTTTCAGTAAAAGCTCCTTTTGGACAATTTCTGTTTCAAGAGTTCGTTCTTTCCTGGGATGTGGATTGGGGTGGGTCCTGACACTTTCAGTCAAAGGAAACTACTACACTGATTCTCAGTGAAGGAACCAATCACATCTTCAACAAAGCTTCTGTGACCTTTGCAGAGTTCTGGTTGAAATAACTGGGTAGTCAAAGGGGTGTGACTGGATAGTCTGTAATATACCTTCAAGAAGATGCTGATAATGCCTCCTGGGATACCCAACAACATAGCCTGAACTTTCCCATGAAGGAAAATAACTCAGTAACTTAGGTAAGATATTTTCAGATATTCTCACTAGTCGAGAAATGGTCCATAAATAACTACATGCAGGACTGCACTGCTAGTGTGTATCTGCTCACATAAATTTAACACAATATATAGGGTGGGACTGAACTATCTCTTTAAAAGCAGATATTGTGTTAGCGAATTCATAGGTTTTCTCAAATTAGAAGCAAAGTTTGCTGTTTTTGTATGTCAACCTTCCTCAATTTGACATCACTGAAGTGTTGGGGCTTTTTTCTGATCAGAAAAAAACCAATATCTACATCAGGGGTCCTCAACCTTGGTAACTTTAAGACTTGTGGACTTCAACTCTCAGAATTCCACAAGTCTTAAAGTTGCCAAGGTTGGAGACCCCTGATCTATATCTATTGGTGACTGGAAGCCTCTTACTGACTTTTGGCATATATAAAAAAGAACTTGTGATTTATGGTTTTCATAATTCGACAGGATATAGGAAAGGACCAAGTTGAGCTTGAGAGAGGGGTCAAGCATGTCATCAACCCTTTGTATCCACAAGAGATCGAAGTCCAGCCCACCTTGAATTTCATTGACTCTTATCTACTGCCAATTTGCTTTGACCATTAATAGTTCAAATTCTTATAGAGTGCATTAACATACAATAAACCTATATTCAGTTGAACTGCCTGGATTCCTGATTTCCTGTGCTTGAGACACGGTAGATCAGGCGTCTTCAAACCTGGCCCTTTTATGACTTGTGGACTTCAACTCCCAGAATTCCTCAGCCAGGCATGCTGGCTGAGGAATTCTGGGAGTTGAAGTCCAAAAGTCATAAAAGGGCCAAGTTTGAAGACCCCTGCGATAGATTATAGAGAGAAGAACAATACGATGTAACTTTGGAGAGAGAGAAATTAAAATATATTTGTACTCATACCTGCTGTGAAAAAAATATCAGAAGCTACTTTTTACATCTTTTTACCTTCTTTTATAATTTTCTTTTTTCCCCTCTATCTATGCAGTGTTACTTTTTCTTGCTTTTCTTTTTTCTTCTTTACCTTATATTAGTGTGTGTTAGTAATTGTAGTTATCCCAGACTCCCAAAAGACCTTTTTGATTCCTATATGGAAAGTTACAAAGTCTGCATTCCTGTGATAAACCTCTGCCTGCTCCATTTACAATCATATCCTGTCTTTAGAGATAAACCTTTGTCTCTTGCTTCATTTATAATTGTATATAACAAGACTTGTCTCCTGTAATTGTCTTTGCCTCTGTCTCTTGTAATTGCCTCAAATGCCTTTCAAGTTGTTTAAAGCCCTCCATGGCATGGGGCCGGAGTACCTTAGGGAACATCTGCTGCCGGCATCAAGCTCCCTGCGCCCTGTGCGTTCCCACAGAGAGGGCCTCCTCAGGGTGCCACCGATCAGAGAATGTCGATTGGTGGCCCCCAGGGGGAGATCCTTCTCTGTGGGCGCCCCGGAGCTGTGGAATCAGCTACCGGTAGAGCTCCGGATGGCGCCCGATCTTCGCTCCTTTCGTCGCGATCTCAAGACGTTTCTGTTTGTTCAAGCCGGCCTAGCCTGATGGGGATTGGTGGGGTTTTTTATTTTTGGTGTCTTAATTTTAACTTGGTGTTTTAGAATTTTATTCCAATTGTTTTAACTTGGGCAATCATTTAATCTCTTTTTAATGTTTGTATTTAGTATTTTATTCTGCCCTGTGAACCGCCCTGAGTCCTCAGGGAGAAGGGCGGTATACAAATATTATTAAATTAAATTAAATTAAATTAAATTAAAGTTATGCATTCCTGTGACAACCCTTGTTTTCTCTGTTAGCATTTGTATATGATAAGCTATGCTTTATTGTTTCCTGTAATGACCTTTGCCCTCTTCCTTAGCAGTTCTCTGTTAGTATTTGTATATGATAAGCTATGCTTTATTGTTTCCTGTGATGACTTTTGCTCTCTTCATTAGCAGTTGTATGCAATGAGTTATGTTTTCCTATGACCTTTTCATATGTTGCTCCCTCATGTATACTTCCCCCCGCCCTGATGAAACTGCTCAATAAAAGAGTGCTGTGCAAAGCTGTTCGGGGGGGCAACACCATCCACCCCGGGCACTCTGTGCTCTCTCACCTTGAACAAACTTGTGTTGGTGCCTCAGTTTGTCCTAGGATCGTGTTCCTGCGCCATCGCAGTTCCCAAGTGTGACCGTTGGAACGTCCGGCACACTGGGTCGGTGGCAAAGGGCAAAATCCTTCCATATTCAAGGTGTTCACCCTTGCGAGGGTCTGTCTAAATTCTCACCCCTGTTACGGGGCTCTAAGAGTTGAGGCCAGAACCCTGATCGGTCGCTCAGCGCAACAACTGTGGGCTCGTCCGTTGGATCGCGGCTTCAACTCCACAGTACGACTCCTGTCCAGGGGTGTACTGCCTGCACTCCTGTTCTCACGCACCTCGGAGAAGGCTTTTACTCGTGAGTAATGGGCTCCCCACTTTTCAAAGTTTCGTCAGGTCATAGGGACGAACTTTTTAATATAGTGCAGAAGGCTAATTTTGTTCAAAAACACAATGGCACCATGGTCCATCCTGTAGGAAAGAGACTTTTAACAAAACTTTTACAATATATTAACAAAAATTGTCCGGCTTATCCGGAATCAGGCACTTTGTCTGTTATAACCTGGGAAAAGCTAGGTAAATATCTTCACAATCATCCCAGGGCGCCTGCTGACATTTTGTCCGCATGGCAAGCAGTGATGGCAGCATTAAAACTTTTGCCATCTCCTTTAGATCTGACATCTTCTACCTCTAAACCTCTTGATCACTCTTCTGATCTTCCGCCTTCATCCGTGCCGCCCCCACCCTATGAAAAATCAGAGAAACTTCCTCCTACTGCTGTGCCTGTCCCTCTTTCTGCTCCCGGCAAAGAGGAAAAAGCCTCTGAGCTTGTTGCCATTACTATTTCTAACCCCCCCTCCCCCCTTCCCTGCTCCTCCTTCTCCAAATCTCTCTCCTCCGCCTCCCCGACCCACTCAAGGGGCACCTTTTGTTCACTTTATGCTTGCAGCTCATGCCTCCGGGACATTTCTTTTCCTCTTAATGCTTCTAACCCCTCTGAACTTTTCACTGATTCTCTTTTTCATTAAGCCTTTTCAGTTTCTCCGGCTCCCCCTCCTTATGAGGATTCAGCCGGGAGAAACTCAGCACAATTGAACATGGAAGATTTGTCATCTTGTTATCCTGTTAATTTTTTGCCAGCACCAGCAGCCGGAGGTTAACCAATCCAAGAGTATACTCCCTTGCATCATGAATTGATCAACTATGTGCAAGGATTTTTAATAAGTATAGGTAAGCTAACATGGTTTTGACTCTATCACAATATCTTGTTTGGGAATCTGAATATAAATAAAAAAGAAATAGAGAAAAAATTCTTGCTGGATTACCTCAAGGAGTAAATAGGGATCAATTATTTGGCACAGGACAATTCATTACTAATGACCAACAGGCTCAAAGCCCAAGGGAGGCTTTTAATTTGATACAGGAAGGGGCTTTAGCAGCTTTCCACAAGATATCCTCACGGAAAAGCTATAATGTCTTTTGCAAAAGTTTATCAAGATCCCAATCAGGCTTATTCAGACTTTGTGGATGGACTGCAGGAAGAAAATACAAGGCAAATAGACAATGAATATGCCTGAAATGAACTCCTGTTAAAATTGGCTTATGTGGGGCTTGAAAGAGCCTCTTGGGGCGAGCTGTTCTCAGTAAAATCCAGGGGCGCGCCTGTTGATTTCAACTGCCTGGACTTGTCTGAGATCTAGCTTCCCATTGCAGGCTCCGAGCCAAGCTAAATTGACAATTCTGGTCTACCAAATCAAAGAATAGGAAAGTAGTTGTTGTTGTAAACCTAAAGAAAAGAAAAATCAAAGAAATAAAATCAAGTTTTTCTTCTATCTTTTTTTTTAATCTAGCTCTTTGGATTATTGTTTTGGCCTAAAACCCCAAATTGATATGTGTGTTTTGTTCTGTTTTATATATCTGTGTATATATGTCTGTCTGTGTTGTTCTGTGTTATTTCCAAGACTTGGAAGAGGGGCAAAATCCTCTGATAACACCAAACAAAAAGGCCTTATTTAACAATGTATGGTTTGTCTGGAGAAAGTATGAAATGGAATTTTTGTATGTGAAATTGTTTATGCAAGCAGTCAGAATGGAAGTGAATGAGTTAATTTGCTGATATGTAAATGTGAGTGTGTTAGCCCTCAAGCCCAGCTACCACCCCCCACCCCGTCCCAGGCTGTGAAAGGAGCAGTAAACTACAGATTTTATTGTTGTAAAAGCCATGGATGATGTGTGAGAGAAAATGCATGTAAGGAGAGCAAACTATTTTTTTTTTGGTGGTGAGATTTTTGTAAACTTTCTTTTACCCCCCCCAACCCCGCTCTGTTACTTTAAGAGTGAGAAAGGGAGAGACAGCCAGAAGAGGGGAGGTGGCTGGTCCTTTTAACCATTTTTTTTTCTCTGCTTAGAATTCCAGTCTGAGAAAGGGGGGTGGATGTGAAACTTGATGCCCACTCTTGCAGTTTCAGCTTGCAATTTTTTTTACTCGAAAGAGGAGAGATTATTTGTTGGACAAGTTTTTTGAATTCTTTGAGTTTTAGTTAAACATCACCCAAAAGAAATTACTCTGATCTTTTTGTGGAGTTGTTTTTTGTTTTTGTTTTTTTGTTTTTGATGTTTTTGTGTCTGTGTGCAGGACACATTGATGGAAGGTGATATCTGGGAGAATTTCCCTCCCTTAATCAGCACTAACCTGTGGATTTTATGCCTTACAACAGGCTCTGAGATTGTTAATACAGGAAAGGAGGAACATATACACTGACTCCAAATATGATTATGGAATCTTCAATACTTTTGGAGAATAGAAATGTAGAAACAGAAAAGTGGTTTTTAAGTTGGTTTGCACAGATTTGTGAATTGCATGCATGAATTGTATGCCTTAACACAAGCCTTAGAAAACATGGGAAGTAGATTATTTTAAACACGCCTGGACTATTTACTGCTGCTATTGTTCAACGTGCTAACCAATTGAAAATTTTGGAGTGGATTCATTTATCCCATACGCCCAAAGTTTCTGTTTTAACCAGAGAAGCACAATTGGCTCAATTGATTTTTAAAATTCGTCACCGAACAAAAGCCTTGATTGGGCTGGAGATAGACACTCTTTTTGTGCCTATGTCTTTGCAAATTTGGGAATCATTTTTTCAAACCTCAAGTGAATTGCAATTTTCCTTAGCTGATTGGCATGGCAAGGTTTCTTGCCACCCACCACCCGATTAACCAAGCAAACAACACCCCAGCGGTCAGCTCAAAAAGCTGAACTGGCTGCTTCAATTTTTGCTTGTCAAATTTTTTCATTTCAACCTTTGAATCTTATTGTGGATAGCTTTTATGTTTATCACACAATTCAAGTGATTTATGGATCTTATTTATCCCCCTCCATTCAACCAGATTTGTTACAACTTTTTTTAACCTTGCAAAATTTGCTTTTTGAACGCCAACATTCTGTTTTTGTTGCTCACATTCGTAGTCATCAGCCTTTTCCAGGATTTTTGCAAGAGGGAAACAATTTTGCAGATCAGGCTGCCTCCGGATCTTCAGCCTGTTCTTTGCAACCCCTCACCCCCTGGGAAAGTCATTCATATTTTCATCAAAATTCCAAAGCTTTACAAAAGCAGTTTGGCATCACCGCTGCAGAAGCTATTGCAATTCGCCAGCAGTGTCCAACCTGCAGTAAACAAGCAACTGCAATCCCTATGGGTGTAAATCCAGGGGGATTGGAGCCTTGCCAAATTTGGCAAATGGATGTCACACAATATGCACCATTTGCCCCATGGAAGTATTTGCATGTTTCAATTGATACCGTTTCAGGATTCATCATGGCTACCCCCCAAAGGGGAGAAGCCACCAAACATGTCACTAATCATTATATTCGGACCTTTGCAGTGCTGGGATGTCCAAAAGAACTCAAAACAGATAATGGCCCTGCCTACAGCAGTCAAGCCATGGCAGAATTTTGTCATTATTGGCAAATAACACACAAATTCGGAATTCCATATTATAGCCAAGGCCAAGCCTTGGTGGAAAAGGTTAACCAAACCTTGAAACATGCTTTAGATCGCTATAAAAATCAGAACAGGGGAAAACGAAGCCCCAACCTCCCAGCAGTGCAAGAAACTCTTAACCTTTGCCTCTACACTCTGAACTTTTCCAACTTGACTGGCTATCCCTTAACCACAGCTGCAGAGCAGCATTTTTTATCTCCAGTTGCAGATCAGCCTAAACCCAAAGTGTGGTATCGCCAACTTCCAGACCTAACTTGGAAAGGCCCTGCAGACCTTATCACTTGGGGAAGAGGCTACGCAGCTGCTCAACTGCCAGACAAAGTGCTGTGGATCCCAGGTCGCCACGTTCGTCCGTATCATGCCTCCACAAACACAACTGCAGAACCCATTAAAGATGACAGCATGGTTTGTGACTTTTTTCAGCTTTAACACCACTGACTGATGCCACTAAAACACAATTCCATCTGAAAGCTTACCCCAGACGTCAACTCCACTTCACCAGCTATCCCATCCTGTTCTTTATACCTTTGACATTGCTTCCAGTCAAAAATGGCTCTTTTCACACTGTTTTTGCCCGTCGCATGGACCCAGAGGGAACAACCTGTTGTTAACGAGTCTACCATCATCATCTATGTGAACTCTGTAGCTCATGTTCCTGTCCAAACTTGAAATGATTTCAACTTTCAGGAATTACTTGGCTCCTGGTTTCCCAAAGTACCTGGTTTACAAGCTATTGTAGCTTTAATTGGTATGATTGTATTAGGATGCATTATTTTACCTTGTGTCTTGCCTATTTTTATCAGAAGTATTACTAACAGTATTTCTTTGACTGTGCTTGACTCCATGGCAGAATTAAACAAACGATTGAAAGACAGAGAAGGGGAACGCTCCCAGCATTATACTTGGTATCAAGGAATGTTTAACTTTTATCCCTGGCTGACCACCCTTTTCTCAGCCATAGCTGGTCCTTTAATTTTATTATTACTTGCATGTGCAATTGGCCCATATGTTATGGGTAAACTTTTAGATTTTCTACAACGAAGGCTGAGCAGCATTAGCGATGACATTCTGTTGATGAAACACACTGTTGACAGTGAATGCAAACACCCTCTTTTAGAATTTGCCTCTGATGAACCCTCACACCAACACTCTTTGAAAGGAACACTGGCGCCGGCACAGGAGATATCACGTAAGTATCCTAGAAGAGAAAGTTCTGGACATTGAGGGGCCTTCTCAGTAATTGGCTTTAAAAAACAGAAAAGGAGGAGTTGTAGTTATCCCAGACTCCCAAAAGACCTTTTTGATTCCTATATGGAAAGTTACAAAGTCTGCATTCCTGTGATAAACCTCTGCCTACTCCATTTACAATCATATCCTGTCTTTAGAGATAAACCTTTGTCTCTTGCTTCATTTATAATTGTATATAACAAGACTTGTCTCCTGTAATTGTCTTTGCCTCTGTCTCTTGTAATTGCCTCAAATGCCTTTCAAGTTATGCATTCCTGTGACAACCCTTGTTTTCTCTGTTAGCATTTGTATATGATAAGCTATGCTTTATTGTTTCCTGTAATGACCTTTGCCCTCTTCCTTAGCAGTTCTCTGTTTGTATTTGTATATGATAAGCTATGCTTTATTGTTTCCTGTGATGACTTTTGCTCTCTTCATTAGCAGTTGTATGCAATGAGTTATGTTTTCCTATGACCTTTTCATATGTTGCTCCCTCATGTATACTTCCCCCCGCCCTGATGAAACTGCCCAATAAAAGAGGGCTGTGCAAAGCTGTTCGGGGGGGCAACACCATCCACCCCGGGCACTCTGTGCTCTCTCACCTTGAACAAACTTGTGTTGGTGCCTCAGTTTGTCCTAGGATCGTGTTCCTGCGCCATCGCAGTTCCCAAGTGTGACCGTTGGAACGTCTGGCACACTGGGTCGGTGGGAAAGGGCAAAATCCTTCCATATTCAAGGTGTTCACCCTTGTGAGGGTCCGTCTAAATTCTCACCCCTGTTACGGGGCTCTAAGAGTTGAGGCCAGAACCCTGATCGGTCGCTCAGCGCAACAAGTAATATTTTTGTTTAAAAGTTTTAATAAAAACCATACTCAGATAAAAGTAACTTTCATATTTCCCTGCTTTTGTTTAGTCAGTTGGAAATTTTTGGAGTTGCAGTTGAAGGGAGGCTACATTATGCTCTCTCTCTTTCTCCCTTTCCCCTTCAATGGTTATTTTTCATTCAAGGGAAACTGATGTAGTAAAATATTTCATCAAGAATGAAAAATTGAGGAGTACCAAGTATCAGAATAAAACTTTTGAATGTCTCAAAATACCGTAGATTCCGGTGTATAAGACTACTTTTTAACCCATGAAAATCTTCTCAAAAGTCAGGGGTCGTCTTATACACCGGGTGCTGAAACTTTAGGGATAGGGCTGGCTGGAAAACCTGGAGCGGATCTTCCATTTAGTCTGCGCAGGGAAAGCGGGACCAATTGGAGTAGAAGCTGCAGTCTGTGATTTTTTACAGGCTGGGGTCTGGGCTTTTTTCCTTCTAAAGTTGAAGAGCAGCTGTAGGCAGGTGGGGAATGCAAGAGCAACTTGAAAGGCAGGTGGGGAATGCATAGCCAGAGCAGCAGCTTAGCTCTAAGGACACATTTGACTCAGGAACTGGGCGGGCTGGCTGGAAAACCTGGAGCGGATGTCCCATTTGGTCTTTTTTAAAAATCCCATTTATATCCCACCCTTCTCAGGGCGGCTTACAATTTAAAGCACAAATCAATGTGCTTAGCAATAGCCTTCATACTGTGTATATGCCTGCCTATTAGAGCTTTCACCCCCCCCCAAGCAGCATTATTACAAAGTCAGCTTATTGCCCCCAACAATCTGGGTCCTCATTTTACCTACTTTGGAAGGATGGAAAGCTGAGTCAACCTTGAGCCTGGTGGGATGCGAACCTGCACTAATTGCAGGCAGCTGGTTTTACGTAAGGCTCTGCGCAGGGAAAGCTTTAGAGTGAATTAGGAAAAGTGAAAAAGTGAATTAGGAAAATAGGGAACGGTTGCTGGAATTGGGTATGTGTAGTTTAACGAAGAGAAGGGTGAGGGGTGACATGATAGCAGTGACCCAATATCTCAGAGGCTGCCACAAAGCAGAGGGAGCCAAGCTATTCTCCAAAGCACCTGAAAGCAGGACAAGAAGCAATGGATGGAAACTAGTCAAGGAGAGAAGCAACCTAGAACTAAGGAGAAACTTCCTGACAGTTAGAACAATTAACCAGAGGAACAACCTGCCTCCAGAAGTGGTGAATGCTCCAACACTGGAAGTTTTTAAGAAGAGACTGGACAGCCATTTGTCTGAAATGGTATAGGGTTTCCTGCCTTAGCAGGGGGTTGGACTAGATGACCTCCAAGGTCCCTTCCAACTTATTATTATTATTATTATTATTATTATTATTATTATTATTATTATTATTATTATTATGTTTAATCCACTTGCACTGTTTTATGTTTACATGTTTGATGACAAACAGCCTTATGTTTATAAGTGACAGTTTTCCTACTAAGTACCTGCATGTCATAAGCATTTGAATTAAAATTACCATATTAAAATCAAATCTGATGTTTTTTAATTTTTATTTGGTGTGCGTTGGAAGAGGGGTAGTCTTATACGGCGAGTATAGCCCAAACCCTATAATTTAACAGGAAATGTAGGGGGTCGTCTTATACGCCCAGTCGTCTTATACGCCGGAAAATACGGTACCTGTAACTGATTTGACTTCCACTAAAAGAAGAGAATACTAATAGAGAAGCTGGTATGATCAAACACGATATTGAATGGGAAAGTAAAATACCAGAGATGGAGATTAGCCTGAATACTACCTAGAGCAGTGGTAGCCAACCTATGGCACATGTGCTAGAGGGGGCACTCGGAGCCCTCTCTGTGGGCACGCACGCCTCGCTCTTTGGCTACGTTTTCATAGGAAAAAGCCATTTCTCAAGCCCCTTCCTAGCCAAATCAAGCCTCCAGAGTGAGCGCACTGTTTTCAGCTTTGAGTTATATCAAATCTGACACCAGAAACAGACTAACAGAAGACCTAAGTACTGCATGTGTTGCTCTCAAACTTACAAAGTATAAGCCAAGGATAGACAAATTATCAGCATGCATACAACAGAAAAAATCACATGAATTGTTCAACAGCATGCCAAATGGAAACTTTTACCTTTCAGTAAAAAGTTGTTTGTATCACTGAAAGTTTTGTTATTGTGTTTTTCTTTTAAGACAAAAGATGTTTATGTATGAGTTGTTTTTTCTAAACTAAAACCTCAGTATTCAGATTAAATTGCCGTGTTGGCACTTTGCGATAAATAAGTGGGTTTTGAGTTGAAATTTGGGTGCTCGGTCTCTAAAAGGTTTGCCATCACTGACCTAGAGATTCTTTAAAAATGAAAATTGAAAATTCTCTAGGCTTTATTTTCCTCTCCATTGCTCTCTTCCACGATTCTGGAATGATAGAGCAGAATCAAACGAACAAAAATAATTGGGAAAAATCAGCAGATTGTGGCCTCATCTTCTAAAAGAGCAACGAATTAAAGATATAAAGAGCTAGATATACACAATAATCAAAATCTGTTGAAGACCTCTTCCTGTTTTACTAAGAATTTGTGTCAATCTATCTCCTCTATCAGCCAACAGTCAAAACTCCACATAAAATATTTGTTGAAATTCAATAGAGGAGAAACATTGCCTTTTCATTATGTGATTAACTAGCAGATCAGCGTTAATTTATAATCTGAAATAAAGCATTCATAGAAGTAGAATTGGAAGACTTGCGAAGGTCCACACAGGGCAAAGAATCTAAGTTTTTTCAGAAGTAGCTCAACCATTAAAAAACAAACAAACCCAGGGGGAGTGGTTTGTAGAGGAAGTCAGCATTGCTGCTGAACTGCTCTCATTCCTAAACCAGGCACCTCTCCTCTATCTTTTTCCTCAGAAAGAACAAAGTTCTCATATTGATAAACAAGAAGAAATGAAATGAAGAACATCTAGAACACAGGTGTCAAACTCGATCGTGTCATGTGACTATCGTGACGTATCGCAACATTTTTTGCCTTTGCGGAACTGGGGTGGGCGTGGCCTGTGCACGATGCATCCGGTCCGCAGGCCGCCAGTTTGACACCCCTGATCTAGAACAACCCAAAAACAACAGAATAAGGTTGCCTGCATTGAAATTTGTTGCAAAGCTATAACATCAAATGTAACTACCATCTCACTGTAAGAAACAAACCAACTGATGTACAGCACAGCTGCAGTTATAATTGAATACATGACTTTGGGAGAGGGGAAATGATATTGCCTAGCATTTTCCCCTTTAATTCTAGTATATGGAATAGGTTGAGACATCACAGTTTGTATGCCTTATTGGCAAATAAAACAGAAAAAAACTAAAAAGCTGAAATAAATTGTGCAGCATGACTTTATGGAATGTTGAGGTCTCTGATGAATAAACTCAGCCTCTCTCCCTTGGGAATTACGCTGATCTCACAAGGGTTAACTAAAAGAAATCTTTATTGAAAAACAATCCATCGGGAAACCCAGACATTTAAGAGTCCTTTTTACCTTTAAATGGTTGTATATAAAAACAATCACTGTTAGAGGAACTAAATATATAGCAGAAACCACAGATGGCATCTTAAAGACAATTTCCATAGGGGATTCTGTTGCACAGAGAATCTACCATGCAACAAACATACAATAAGTGAATTTACCCAGAGAAAATAAAACACCTGAGGCTACAAATCAGACATAATCATCAACTTCATCTTGTGTCTTCCAATCAGCGTTGACTGTAAGGTGATTTCCAGGGGAGAACGTGGATTAGTTCAGGCAAGTTTTCTTGGCAAGATTTCAGAAATGATTTGCCCTTGTTTTCTTGCTAGAAAGAGGGACTGGCCCAAAGTCACCCAGTTGGTTTTGCGCCTACGGCAGGACTAGAACTCACAGTATCCTGGTTTCTTGCCTGATGCTACACCAAACAGGTTCTCCCTGAGATTTTCTGGCCAAGGTTTTTCAAACAGTAGATTCCCACTGCCTCCTTCCTAAGGCTGAGAGAGAGAGAGAGAGAGAGCAACCCAAGCTCACCCAACTGGCTTTGTGGGACTACAACTCACAGTCTCCCAGCTGCTAGCCTGTGTTTCATTATTACATCAACTGGGTCTTATAAATCAGACACAGATTTACTGAACTAAAGCATAAAATTATAATGTTGGTTTCAAATTTATCTTGTTTCCTGGTCCTCAGAAACAAAAATATTTCCTGAAACCAACTTTATGGGTTTTTTTTGTTTTTTTGTTTTTGCTTTTTCTGGATTTCCCTACTTTAATGAGAGGTTCAAGAACAATTTAATAATAATAATAATAATAATAATAATAATAATAATAATAATAATAATAATAATAATAATAATAATAATAATAATAATAATAAGAAGAAGAAGAAGAAGAAGAAGAAGAAGAAGAAGAAGAAGAAGAAGAAGAAGTTGGAAGGGACCTTGGAGGTCATCTAGTCCAACCCCCTGCTCAGGCAGGAAACCCTATACCATTTCAGGCAAATGGTTGTCCAGTCTCTTCTTAAAAACATCCAGTGTTGGAGCATTCACCACTTCTGGAGGCAAGTTGTTCCACTGGTTAATTGTTCTAACTGTCAGGAAGTTTCTCCTTAGTTCTAGGTTGCTTCTCTCCTTGACTAGTTTCCATCCGTTGCTTCTTGTCCTGCTTTCAGGTGCTTTGGAGAATAGCTTGGCTCCCTCTTCTTTGTGGCAGCCCCTGAGATATTGGAACACTGCTATCATGTCACCCCTCACCCTTCTCTTCATTAAACTACACATACCCAATTCCAGCAACCGTTCCCTATATGTTTTAGCCTCCTGTCCCCCAATCATCTTTGTTGCTCTTCCCTGTACTCTTTCTAGAGTCTCGACATCTTTTTTACATCGTGGTGACCAAAACTGGATGTAGTATTCCAGGTGTGGCCTTACCATGGCATTGTAAAGTGGTATTAATACTTCACGTGATCTTGATTCTATCCCTCTGTTAATGCAGCCTAGCACTGTGTTAGCTTTTTTGGCAGCTGCAGCACACTGCTGGCTCATATTTAAGTGATTGTCCACTAGGACTCCGAGATCTCTCTCACAGTTACTACTATTGAGCAAGGTACCACCTATACTATACCTGTGCATTTGATTTTTCCTGCCTAAATGTAGAACCTTACTTTTTCACAATTGAATTTCATTTCAAAACTAATTTTACCTTAGTTATTTTTCCTGGGCCCTTAGTAACAAGATATTGCCTTCTTTCTTTCCAGAAGGGGAAGAGGCAGGATGAGTTTCCTCGCATAAGCATCTGTCTCTCTTGAAGATGTTGATTCAAATGATTGAACACGTTGTCTGGCCTTTGTGGCTGACAGCTGACTGTGAAAGTAGGGCAATAGCTCATCCATTCACTACCATAGAAGAGTAGCAAAAAGCAAAGCAAGAAAAAAAAAACATTTTGGGGTGGTGGTGGGGAACGAGCATCCCAATATTATGTACTTCTACATTCCATAATCCCAAATTTATTAATGAGCTTCACCCAGCAAAATGAAGAAATGTCTCTTCCAGGAGCCTGAAAGTATTATTTTCAAATGTGGCTATGCTAATGTGTGGTGAGTAACAATTTGTTCTTTTGAGCTCGACTTGCTTGGCCTATGTAAGCAACAGAGGAGTATTGCTTATAGTAAACAGCATACACCATATTTACAAGTGGATGAATTTCTGATAAATGGTGTGAGGGAGGGTGACAGGAGGGGAGGGTGGCACACTCAACAATGCACTTCAGGCATTGTATAGGAAATTGTTAATTTTCCAGAGTAATGTTGAAATAATAGCTTGAAAGTTTTGTTGTTTGTCTGAAAAAGAGAACACCTCCTCACCAAACAGGTGTGGGAAGTCAGCCTCCCCCCAGAATATTATATTTCCTCAAAGGATCTTAAAGAGGCAGAAAAGAATGCCCAGTTTTTCTTAATAGCCCAAATCTCCCTCCCCCAAGCAGAAACCAGCTCTGTAGAAATGCCGATGTAATAATCCATTCAGGAAAGTTGGAGCCCTCCAGCTAGAAGCTTAGGAAGTCAAAGACACCTAAAACCTACCTACCCACCCAAACTCTAAGACAGGAAACATAAAAGGATTAACCCACCACCACCAGAATGCCAGAAAGGCACACTCAAAACTCAGGTCAAAGTACATGACACAGGAAATACAAAACCTCAAACAGGAACAGGAAACAACTCCAAACAAAAGCCCAAGATGGCATAAAACCCACTCCCTACTACATGTGATCACTCTTTTATTCCAGAGCCATCTTTCTGTCTGGCTCTCTTCTTCAATAAACTGCAACCTTCTTTCTAAAACAGTCTCTATGTTGTTTGTTCCTGGCTTGGACTGGACCTGATCAACACAGGAATGGGGTTTTTCCTCCCTTTTTCAAATTTCTACTCCAGGGAAGTCCCCATTATTTTCAATCAAATTTCAAGCCAATGGCAACATAATGGCCGCTTGCCCTGTTACTCAAGCTCAATCAATGACATCTGGTTGAGCTATAGCTGAGATAAGGTGAACCAAACCAGAAGGCATATCCAGAAGGAGCTAATATCTTTGTGTTTGCTACTGTGCTTAAGCAAGAAAGTCATCCACAGGCAGTCTTTGACTTATGACCATTTTTTTTAATTGAAAAGTTTTACAATACATTTTATCTTTAACAATCCCTCCCCCCCCTCCCTCCACCCAACCCTTCCTAACCCTCCCTATCCCTCCCCCCACCCCTTCCCCCCTCCCTCCTCCCCGACTTCCCAGAGCTAAATACAAGGTATAAAGATAAAAATAATCATAAACAACCATATGTTAACAACAATAAGCTATTAAGTCTATCGCACTCTAGCTCATATGAAATGACTACAAGCAATACTAATATCACATCAAAACTTATACAAATGCTAAATGAAACTTTTTAGTCCCATATTTGTTCTGGATGTAATCAATCCACTTTTTCCACTCCATAATATAACGTTGTTGCGAATGGTCTTTCAAATAAGCCAAAATCTTTGCCATTTCCGCCAGGTCAGAAACTTTTAGAGTCCATTCTTCTATAGTCGGCAGTTCCTCCTTCTTCCAATATTGACCTACTAAAAGTCTTGCTTCCGTAATTAAGTTCAACATCAACTTAGTGTCCACAACAGTAGTATCCGTAATTATGCCCAGTAAAAACAATTGGGGACAAAACTTTATCCTTTGCTTAAATATCTTCTGCATATTCCACCAGATTTTAATTCAAAAAGCTTTAACCTTTTTACAGGTCCACCACATATGAAAATACGTTGCGTCTTTGCCACCACATCTCCAACATTTAGGTTGATAGTTCGGATACTTATGACCATTTTTTAAATGATGATTCAATTAATGACAGCTTCCCCCAAAGTCAGTTATGACCTAAATTCAAACTTGCAACCATTGCTCCATCCCTGGGGTCACATGATTACAATTTGGGCACTTGGCACCTGGCTTGTAGCTATGACTGCTTGCAGAGTCTTATGGTCACATGATCGTTATTTGTGACTTTTTTGCAGTTTCTGGCAAAAAGAAAAAAAAGCAATGGGAATAAAAATCCTTTGATTAATCTGGATTCATATTTATGGCCACAAAATTTAAGTTATGACTACAATGACTTTACTTATGACTTTTGTGAATATGGTCACAAAATCAGGTCCGGTCACAGGTTGATTTGAGTTATGACCACAGCAACTTAGGACAGAAATTCCAATCCCAATTGAGGTCTTATTTGAGGGCTACCTACATCACCCAATTTGTCCCTGTTGTTCTTCCTTCCTTTCTTCCTTCCCTCCTTCCTTCCTTCCTTTCTTTTCTTAATGCATGGGGGACAAGACACATTTGCATTTAGAAAGGAGTAACTGAGTAACGCGGTGGCTCAGTGGGTTAGGACGCTGAGCTTGTCGATCAGATGGTCGGCAGTTTGGCGGGTCGAATCCCGAGTGCTGCGTAACAAAGTGAGCGCCTGTTACTCATCCCAGCTTCTGCCAACCTAGCAGTTCAAAAGCACGTAAAAATGCAAGTAGAAAAATAGGGACCACTACGGTGGGAAGGTAACAGCATTCCGTGTGCCTTTGGCGTCTAGTCATGCCGGCCACATGACCACGGAGACGTCCTTGGACAAGCGCTGGCTCTTCGGCTTTGAAATGGAGATGAGCACCGGCCCCTAGAGTCGGAAACAACTAGCACGCATGTGTGGGGGAACCTTTACCTTTACCTTTAACTGAGTAAATAACTGTTAGTTCTATTGAGAGATTTTCTTTCTTTCATTGTCATCATATGGCACTTATAAAAATCAATGACTTCTTTCACCTTTACCACCACCACCATCCCTTCTCCTTCTCTTTCCCCCCTTCCTCCTCTTCTTCCTCCTCCTTGTCTTCTTCCTCCTCCTCCTCTTCCTCCTCCTCCTCCTCTTCCTCCTCCTTCTCCTTGACTGATCTGAGTCAACTAGAACCTAAAAGAAACTGCAATATGCATAAAAACCCTGCTGGATTTTTTTTTTACCAACATGAATATCTTTGGACTCTGTTCATGAGGATATGCTTGTGAATCCATACCATGCATCAGCTTTGAGCAATATGAAAGGAGCCCAACTACTTGGGATTTGGTTAGAATAACTTCTTAGGATTCTAAAAATGAATTACGTGAACAGCTTGACTTATCAAGGGAAATGCTCTATCAAAGTTTCTGGGAGTACACAAATATGTTAGCATAAGGAGCAATCCATTAATAGAAATGGATTTTTTTAAAAAAAAAAAAACCTGCTCTCTGAGCTGGAGGAACAGACTGCTAACATGTCTGGAAGAGGTTTACTGTCTGAAAGAATAAAAATACTCAAAATCAGAGCATTTGTGCCTCTTCTAAGCATCACTGGCTGCTTGCAGAAAGTGACAATTAATCACTTTGTAAATATCTTCTTCTGTTTTACTACAGAAGCAATAAGCACTTTGTTGAAAATTACATAAGTTATAATCCAATTAAACAATAATTACATTGTAATGGGCTTGTAACTACAGCATTAATTAACTTTTATTGCCCTGTAAATTAACCATGGTATCGATAACAGAGTTAAAGGAAATAGTTGACATGCTTAGTAGGGAATAAGAGGGAATGATGCCCACCCATATATTGTCAAGAGGAACTTCTTGCTGGGGTAGCATGGGAACCTAGACCTGGGATGTACCACTTCTAACTGCCAGGGGGGAGTGTTATGTGGTCAAATGCTTCTCTATAAAAAAAGGAAACCTTCAGACATTTATATCAAAGGAAGAATCCTAGTATGGTTTTCCCCCAATCATGGCTTTTTTTCTCATAGAACGCTCAGAACGGAGTTCCGGCACCTTTTTTGGATGGAATCTTGTAGAATAGGCAAGGTGGGTTGTATGACATGTGTGAGTTCCGGCACCTTTTTCTTATACAAAAAAAGCACTGCCCCCAATACTATAGTTTTCTGTGTATGTGCTTATCTCTCCACTTGGCTGGTGTTCAAGTCATCCAAACTTGACACTCAGTAAATGCAAACATAAACCTCCCTGCAAATTCTTTTATTTAAACCATAATCAATTCTGTTGCCTTCTGCTTAGTAAACATTTCCCAAAGAGGTTGGTGTTGTGAACAGATAAAAATAATAAAAATGGCTTACATCCTGCAATAAAATGTTTAACACCATCAGACACCAACTTATTGGTGAAGACTCTTTAGGTGAAGAAAAATGTCAAATCCGGTTGTCAATGCTGCAAACATTGACATGTTTTTGCACTGACAATATAAGAGACAGCCTGTTACTTTAATTGCTTCTTTTGGGGCGGGGAGGAAATCTATCCGGATGTTGTGAGAAGATTAGAAAGCCCGCCGTACAGAATGGGAAGTGAAACCTCATATGTAAAACTAATTGGATAATGTGACTTATGATGTGTAGATAAGGGCGGGGATTGTGTGTGTGTTATGATGGGTTTGCGGGGAGATTTCAGATTTTGGCATCCCTCCATGAGTGCCGATGTTTTGTCTTGTTATTAAGATTTTTAAGATAAACAATGCTTGCATTTTGTTTGAAACTGTGTCTTTTATTGGAACCATGACACCGATCTAAACAGAAATCCATACTGGATTAGTTATTGCCTGAGTCAACAAGGACTGCAATAGCTGTTGAGGTTCCTTGACTTCCAATAATAAATGGGCTTCATTACTATATTTACAGTACACACACACACACACACACACACAGAGAGAGAGAGAGAGAGAGAGAGAGAGAGAGAGAGAGAGAGAGAGAGAGAGAGAGAGAGAGAGATGCGTTGGCTCAGTGGGTTAGGACGCTGAGCTTGTCGATCAGAAGGTCGGCAGTTTGGCGGGTCGAATCCCGAGTGCCGCATAACAGAGTGAGCTCCTGTTACTCGTCCCAGCTTCTGCCAACCTAGCAGTTCAAAAGCATGTCAAAATGCAAGTAGAAAAATAGGGACCTCTACGGTGGGAAGGTAACAGCGTTCCGTGTGCCTTTGGCATCTAGTCATGCTGGCCACATGACCATGGAGACGATTAACAAATCTTATTTCCTGTTTCAGCCTAGCCCAAAGCCATCTACAGGCAGTAGCCACAGCAGTGGCAGCTCATATTTGTGTAAATTTTTTGGCTTGCAAGCCAAAAAATTTACATAAATTATGCTTAATCTTCTGTTATTTTAATCCTAATCACCCCTTCTGTCACTCCTTTGCCATCTAATGTTCACACCCCCATCCCCTTAATGCCTAACACCTCTCTGAATAATTCAAAGGTCCTCCAGGGGGCGATATTGCCTACTTTCAGAAACATTGATATATAACTTGGAACAGTGAGTAGGTATAAAAATGCCATATAATCTTCCAAAAGTATAGATAAATGGATAAATATATATATTTATAGAATATATAGAGCTGGAGGCTACATAGCAGCAAAACCTTTCCCAGCAGTAATCCTAAAGCATCAACATTCTCCCTGACTACCCAAGCATAAAACACTCATCTTTAAGGGGTATGTTTTGGTTTTCAGGTGTGTGTCAAGTAAAATTATTTTTGGGAAATCATTCTTTGCCATTCTAAATGGGTCATATTTAGGAGTAACTCTCAGCCTCAATTGTACACTGGGAGCTGGTGATTAAGGTCCCCCCCCACATTTCTGTCACAAAAGATATCATATAAATGCTTAACCATTTGCGACTCTCCCAAGTACATCTGTTCCTGCAAAAACACAGATATTTTGTAGGTCAAGTAATCAGAAAGTGAGTGTGTTCATGGAGAGAAAAATAACCATCAACATCCCTGATGAGTCTTGTTAAACTTTAGCCTCTAGTTTTTCTGCATCAATTCAGGACCTTAAAACCATCGTCAAAATCAGATCAATAATTAGCAAAGGCAGTCCACATAAGGAGGATTGATTGGAATAAGCAATTAATAGAAGTCCATCTAATCTCACATTCATTTCTGTTTTTCCCAGTACAAATGGCTCATTTCTTAATATGCCAGCGATAGTTGAATGAAGGGAGTTTTGCTACCTGCATTAGGAAGCGAGAAACTCACTAGCTCATAAAAAGTTTGGCTTTTCTGACTAGGACATTAGGGAAGTAGCTTTTGCAGATCGCTGGTTGTAGAAAAATCGCCATAAGTTTCTTGCCATGTGTATGAAAAAAAAAAATCTCAGAAGACAAATATTTTTCAAAGCATTCTACTGTGCTGTGAAATCTTTTGGTTTGTATACCCATTGCAAAAGTGATTGATGGCTGACTTCCTTATTAAGATGTGCAGTGTGATACCTTGTAACTCCTTTGACATTTAATTGTGACTTGCAGGTGATAAACTCTTTCTGAGGCTTTTGAGTGTTGAGCGCCACTTCATAGACCTATATATTGTTCTAGGCAAGGCTTTTTTTTGTAAAAGAAAAAGGTGCCGGAACTCACACACGTCATACAACCCACCTTGCCTACCCTACAAGGTTCCATCCAAAAAAAGGTGCCGGAACTCCGTTCTGAGCGTTCTATGACAAAAAAAAAAAAAGCCCTGGTTCTAGGACTGAGAAGCATAAGTGGAACTCACCTGACACAATCCTGGGATTTAGAACTCTGATTTAAGACTTTGATTAATGGGAAATAAATAGCAGCTCTTTCAAAGGTATGTCTCATTGAGGGCATCAGCAAGGAAGCTATTTTTGGATCTAGGCTACTTCCAAAACGAGATATCTGTCTAAAACATGCGCTGACTGTACTGTCTAGTTTTCCTACTGAAGATTTGGTATATTTTTTTAATTTTTAATTTTAATTCCATTTATATCCCGCCCTTCTCCGAAGACTCAGGGCGGCTTACAAGCTTAGCAGTAGCCTTCATTCTATGTATATGCCTGCTTATTAGGGCTTTCAACACCCCCCCAAGTGGCATTATTACAAAGTCAGCTTATTGCCCCCAACAATCTGGGTCCTCATTTTACCTACCTCAGAAGGATGGAAGGCTGAGTCAACCTTGAGCCTGGTGGGATGCGAACCTGCACTAATTGCAGGCAGCTGGTGTTACTTAAGGAGGTATTAGCCCACTGCTCCACCAAGGCTCTGTATATGAGTCTTATTTATTGAGCAATATTTTTCTACTATCCCTATCTAAAAGATTTTGGGTGGAGTACAAAACCAATTTAAAACTGTAGATAAGCACAGGTAGTCCTCGATTTACAACAGTTCTTTCAGTGACCCTTTGAAGTTACAGTAGTGGCCAAAATTGTGGAAACCTTTTGGGAAAAGTGTATTTTTGAGGTTTGAGGGCTAATAACACCACTTTTTTTGGAGTAGTACCATAAAATTATATATCAATGGAAAGATAATTTAATGAAGAATGTAGTTTGTTCAATTATCTGTACTGTATTCTGTGAAAAGTTATAGCCAAATAACCAGAAAAAGGAAGCACAGCTTGCTTAGGTTGATATCAGGTAGCTTTCCTTCATCTGATGGTAGCCAATGAGCATGAGTGTTTAGAGAGCCAATCAGGTGTCATCTTGTTTTGGCAATGAGCCAATCAGATCACAGTAGGATTCAGTTATTGAGGTCATGTATTGAAGCTGAGAGGAGGACATTTGTCAGTGTGTTATGTGATCGCTATCAAGTTGATTGGGTTTTTTTGCGTTCTTTCATTTAGTGAGCTTGTAAAACGTAACAAAATTAAAGTAATGGTGCAAAGAGTTGACTGGTTGACCAGAAATCGATGTAAAATAGTATTATTAACTGAACAAAGCTACAGTTATAAAGAAATTAGAAGAAAAAATGGTGGAAACTTAACCAAAGGTGGCATTTCCGCTGTACACTTTTCCCAAAAAGTTTCCACAATTTTGGCCACATTGTACATCAGCAATGAAAAAGGTGAATTATGACCATTTTTCACACTTATGACCTCTGCAGCATTCCCTTGGTCACATGATTTACATCCAGATGCTTAACAACCAAGTCACGTTTATGACAGTTGCAGTGTCCTGGAGTCGTGTCATCCTCTTTTGCAACCTTCTGGCAAGCAATGTTAAAGGGGAAGCCAGATTCACTTAACAACTGTGTTACTAATTTAACATCTGCATTGATTCACTTAACAAATGTGGCAAGAAAAGATGTAAAATGGGGTAAAACTCACTTAACAAATTTCTCACTTAGCAACAAAAATTTTGGGCTCCATTGTGATCATAACTTGAGGACTACCTGTATGATTACATGATTTATGCCCCAGAAATTCTTGGCTATTTTTTTGCCTTCCTTATCATTTTCATGATGCTTTCAAAACAAAACAATTGTATTTTGCCTTCTGGGATAATTATTACTACTATTATTGCTACCTATTGATTTACTAGATGCATTTGATTATCTTTGGTAATAGGACTAGGTAAGGGCACCTGCATCAAACCAAGATTTTTCAAAACCCGAGCTTTGCACAATACATGCTCCTGTGCAATATTGCAATGCAAGTGCCTCAGGGATGCAGCACCATGTCAGAACGCATATTTTGTCATTTGACTCTCTTTCTACATGCCCATTGTAGGTACTGCCGCCTATTCTGAAATTTCTAAAATTTGATACAGGCATGTGTTATAAAACACCGAAAACTTGTCAAAGTGACTTTTCTTTTCTCTAGGCAGAAGAATGTGTGGTCCCTTGAGATGTTCTGAAAAAGAAGATTTTTGCTAACTAAAGTAAAGATCCTGCCTGTGGAAAGAAGTATTGCAAAGGGGGTCTCATCTGAAAGAAACTGGTGAACTGAATAGGGAAGCAATTTGTTAGCGAAGACAACTGGAGGTGAAAGTCACAGGTTGGGTGGTAACTCCATCCATCATCTTCCTTCTTGCCTGATGTAACTCTGTGAATTTCCTCTAACACGTGACCATTTGCTGTGACAGTCTTTGTATGCATTTCCCTTGTGTGGTCTCAATATATCTGGGTCAACAGTCCATCTTCTGTTGCTTCACCATGGATCAATAACTACTCCATTGAGGGTACCATTAGAAAGATAGAAGAATTCTAGGTACAAAGAAGATTTAATTTAATTTAATTTAATAATATTTATATACCGCCCTTCTCCCTGAGGACTCAGGGCGGTTCACAGGGCAGAATAAAATACTAAATACAAACGTTAAAACAAGATTAAATAATTGCCCATATTAAAACAGTTGGAATCAAGTTCTAAAACACCAAGTTAAAATTAAAACACAAGAATAAAAACCCCACCAATCCCCATCAGGCTAGGCCGGCTTGAACAAACAGAAACGTCTTGAGATCGCGACGAAAGGAGCGAAGATCGGGCGCCATCCGGAGCTCTACCGGTAGCTGATTCCATAGCTCCGGGGCGCCCACAGAGAAGGATCTCCCCCTGGGGGCCACGAGACGGCATTCTCTGACCAGTGGCACCCTGAGGAGGCCCTCTCTGTGGGAACGCACAGGGCGCAGGGAGCTTGATGCCGGCAGCAGATGTTCCCTAAGGTACTCCGGCCCCATGCCATGAAGGGCTTTAAACACTGTTACCAGTACCTTGAATCTCACCCGGAAGACAACTGGCAACCAATGCAGCTCACGGAGCAGCGGTGTAACGTGGGAGTATCGGGAGACTCCCAACACAACTCTCGCGGCTGCATTCTGTACCAGTTGGAGCTTCCGGGTGGTCCTCAAGGGCAGCCCCATGTAGAGAGCGTTGCAGTAGTCTAGACGAGAGGACACGAGCGCATGAGTGACCGTGCACAAATCATCCCGGCTAAGATAGGGCCGCAACTGGCGCACCAGGCGAACCTGGGCGAAGGCCCCCCTAGTCACAAGATGCCTGAAAGAGGAAGAAAAATCCTGAATTTTAGGCCATAGAAATATAGGTCAATATTTTTTTCCCACCAGAGTCCTTTCAACATCTATGCTTTCCCCATTAATGGTAAAAAGGTAAAAGGTAAAGGTTCCCCCGCACATGCATGCTAGTGTACCATTAATGGTACACTAAGCCAAAATCAAACTACAATTTTGGGATGCTGGAGAGTCCCCACTGATGATGGAGTGGCATTGCCCGAATTAATTGATTGTGAGCTACTAAACTGGGGTCAGCTTTTAGTGACCACATGGATAGATTTTCTCTAGGATGATCTGTGCCCACCCTGGTCCTTCAAGTCTTCCATCACCACCACCAAGAGCCAGCGTTTGTCCGAGGACGTCTCCGTGGTCATGTGGCCGGCATGACTAGACGCCAAAGGCGCACAGAACGCTGTTACCTTCCCACCGGAGTGGTCCCTATTTTTCTACATACATTTTTATGTGCTTTCAAACTGCTAGGTTGGCAGAAGCTGGGACGAGTAACAGGCGCTCACTCTGTTACAGGGCACTCGGGATTCGACCCACCAAACTGCCAACCTTCTGATCGACAAGCTCAGCGTCCTAACCCACTGAGCCACTTCGTCCCTTAAAAAAAAAAGATTACAAATACTTAATTAAAACATTTTAAACCAATATATAACAATACTGACTAAAAATAAAACCAATTCCTTAAAAAGGTAGTTATGGGGAGACATTTTTCTATCATTGAAACTTGAAGGACCTGGATAAATAGGTGAGTTTTCCACCACATCCTAAAAGATGTTAGAGCAGACTTTGCATGAGAAGAAAGTTCCCAGAGCATTATTACTCTCCAAGCAGTATCAGATTAAAAAAAATCTAGGAACAATGAATGGATAGTTTAGTTTAGTTTAGTTTAGTTTAGTTTAGTTTAGTTTAGTTTAGTCAAATGGGTTTCAATCAAATCATATTCCTTCAAATTAAATTGAACCATGCTATCATGAAATTTCAAATCTAAATTGGCACTTAACTGATTTGTATACCCCAATGTTTTGTTACCCCTTGATCTGGTCTTCAAATGGTGTTCTATACCATTTGAAAATACAAAGCCTGGGGTTTCTTTTTTCCTTCAGAGAGAGAAATAGCTCAAATTGCTTTAAAGAAAATAAGCACTAATTAAAACATATAAATACATGATATATTACCAGACGTGCATTTTAGTTTTTACTGTGTTTGTGAGTCTAACTAGTTAGGGAAAGGCAACTGCATAGCTCTCAAAGGGGAAAAGTAAATAATTGAATATAATGTGCCCAAAATGGCTTTCTGCTGTGTGCTTAACATACAAAAGAAAGGGTTTAGGATGTGTTTTTTGCTATATTAAAATCCACACATTTTGCTGTAATGAGGATTCTAGAACCATTGAGATGCTTAAATAATAATAATAAAAAAACAAGTTAGATTTTTCAAAAGTGCCCATTGATAAAGACGTGCCAAAGGGATCTGTGCAGGCATAACTCTCAAACTTGAGGTCCTTGGGCAAGTCTCATTATCCCATATGTTTTATTAAAATCTTGTAGATTAACCAAATTAAGGCTATATAATTCAATACCTTGCTTCATTTGCAATCATCTTTTGCCATCTATGACCAACCATCTTACATTTGTATTTTCCAGGATGACCACTGATTCTTTTGCTAGAGATATTTCCATAGCAATTTCCCAATCATTCTGGAATTAGGCAGATTAACATCCCCCCCCCCTCAGGTGAATGTTTAATCCTGAATGACACAATCAAGATCGTTATTTGATTTTTGCCTGACAATCTCTTCTGGAAAGAATTCCCCACTGCAGACGGCATAACAGAACAATGTAAAACTCCCATGTTCCAATGATAATTTATTTTCATTGCTTTTGCATTTGAGATAAGCTGCTTTGTAATCGTTTAACCCACAGGGCTCCTAATATATAAAATTGCATCTGTGTTGAGATTGTTTACTGTCCTTAAGAACTTTTAAATGACTGCATTGATTGAGAGGAAAAAAATAATAATGTTCCCCCAATGAAGACATATTCATTTAAAAAAGAGAAGAAAAGCTGCCATTAAAATCAGCTTTGAGAGAAGAGCCTATTAATTTCTATGGATTCGGATGAAACATTTTCTGAGACAAAGGATGTGCCTAGAATTCAAACAGACGTCTTAGATTTCTGGTTTGGGTGCCTAAAGCTTGTTAGGAGCAGAATTCACTTGAGGTCCACGTCCCGGTGAGAATTTGGTAAGCTAGCCATTTTTGGTGAAGGCATTTTTATTGCTTTATTGCTTTTAAATAAGAAACAGAAAGAGGGACGGGGGAAGGAAAAGGAACAAAACTCAAGAATACACGCTGTCCAAAACAGATAAGTACTTTAAAATAAGTGGAAAAATAAAACAGGAAAAATAAAATAAAATATTAAGTATAAAATGTTGACCCAATAGCAATCAGATACAATTCTCTACATAATTATCTAATCCAAAAAGAAAGTATATGTTTTCCCGTATCCGGTCATGTCTCACTCTAAGGCAGAGGTCCCCAAACTTTTGGTCACCAGGGACCGGTTCCATGGAAAAAGGTTTTTGCATGGACCGGAGAGCGTGTGGCTTTGTGTGCTGCCTGCGTCCCATGGATGGGGCTTTGCTTGTTTGTGTGGACTGGTTTCTGGCATGCCGCAGCCCAGTATCAATCCACGGACCGGAAGTTGGGCACCCCTGCTCTAAGGCAGGGTGCTTATCTCTATTTCTTAGCCAAGGGAGCCAGACATTTTCCATGGTCACGTGGCCAGGCATGGCTATATGCTGAGTGCATGGAAAGTTCTTACGTTCCCACTGAAATGGTACCTATTGATCTACTTGCATTTGCATGCTTTCAAACTGCTAGGTGGGCAGGAGCTGGGGCAAATAACGGGAGCTCACCTCTTCATGCGGTGCTTGGGTCTTGAACCTGGGCTGCCATCTTTCCAGGTGAAAGCTCAGAATCTTTAACCACTGAGCCATTGTGCCCCTTATCTAATGCAAACATTATGCAAATGTGGGTGGGTGGACTTCCAATACAATTATGTTGCTTAAAAAAAACAACCTCTGTATTTTGTGCAAATGAGTCCCATATTTCATTATACTTATCTATACAAAGAAATATTGAATAGAGATTGGTCCCCGTGACAATATTTGAATGAACTAAACATTAAGATTTTCAGAGGTAAAATGAAGGAATATAAAATTGGTTCATTTGATCAAGGTTAAAATAAGAAAAATTTGCAATTATTTCGAAATCTGCATATCCAGATTTAATTTCGGTATGAAAAATTGTGCCTTTTGGATGGGGACTCATGTTTTGGGGCATATTCTATGCTGCACAGGGCTGGACTCTTCCAAGAAATCTACAAGTTCTCTGCTTTGATGATTAACTCTGGAAATTTGAGTAACTAAACAATATTTCTTTTATTTTTGTTAGAGTCCTAGCTGAGAAGAGATAGTCCTTGTTATCCGTATGTCCACAAGGTAATTGGATAAAATATGGCATGGGTGGATAAGCTAGCAAAGGAAATGTTGAATTTCAAAATAAAATGGAGCAGGTAAAGAGCTATGGAGAAGAAAAATAAAACCTCCAGAAAAATGTACTTAATGCATTCCTATGGGAATGCAACTGGTAGTGGCTTGAAATGTTGCCAAATGCTCTTTTCTAAGGCCTCTCCTCCTTTTTTTCCAGCCATGTGAACAAATCAGAGTATAAAGAACTTGCCCAGACACAAATGTCATGGTTCCGATAAATGAGACAGTTCAAACAAAATGCAAGCATTGTTTATCTAAAAAGTCTTAATAATGAAATGAAACATGGGCACTTATGGAGGGATGCCAGAATCTGAAATCTCCTCCCCTCCAAACCCATCGTAACACACACACATAAATCACATCATAAATCACATTATCCAATTAGTTTTACATATGAGGTTTCACTTCCCATTCTGTACGCGGGCTTTTCTAATCTTCTCAAAACAGTCGTTAGAAAATTCCCTCCCTTCAAGATTCAAAGCAAGCAGTTTAAACAAAAGGCTGTCTCTTATATTGTCAGTGCAAAAAACATGTCAATGTTTGCAGCATTGACAACAAATACATACAACACAAGAGGAGAACATCACAGAGAGACAATACTTTGCATAGAAGAAAATACAGGAGTTGGAAAGAACCCCATAAGCCACACTCAGCAGATTTTCCTTACCTTGTTGTGACTCTTTCTTTTTTACTTATTATTTTTGTACTGCAGGTATGGAGAGCACATGGAAAATTTTCTTCCCCACAAAGCAAGTGAATTGTCTTCTGGATATGTTTGCTCATCCATAGAAATGTTTCAGGTCACTGCATTGTTTCATATTGTGATTACAGGCTTTTGCACAGGGTGGAATGCATCTTGTATCCTAAAATGATCCATAAGGACTTTTCTAAACAATCAATAGAAATGGATGACTTAACCATGCTTTACTAGCATCCCTGTGGCTTTACAATTCAGTCCTTTCCAGTAAGGTGAGAAATGTACATGGCCTACAGATCATGTGATCAGCTTGATTACCAACTGCATGCCAAGTCTCCTTGCCATCAACTTCTAGATGGTTTTCAGCTCCATATCACTAATGCAGGAGGGTTGGTAATAGTCATACACCTAGAAGACAGATATACCCTATCTTGGAATAGCTTGGTGAGGGCTGACAGCAGTAAAGGGTGCATTTACATGGGCTATTTGGCCTTATTTGTCTAGGTCTGTTTTGGCTAGAGTAGGAATAGACAGACAACATTGGCTCTTTTATGACTTGTGGACTTCAACTTCCAGAATTCCTGAGTCTGCATGGCTGGTTCAGGAATTCTGGGTATTGAAGTCCACAAGTCATAAAAGAGCCAAGGTTGACTATCTCTGGGCTAGAGCATTATTTCTCAACCTTGGCAGCTTTAAGATGGGTGGACTTCAACTCCCAGAATTTCTCAGTCAGCTGTGCTGGCTGAGTAATTCTGGGAGTTGAAGTCCACCCATCTTAAAGTTGCCAAGGTTGAGAAACACTGAGCTCAAGTAATATTGATTGACTAAGTTACTGAATTAAATCGGGGAAGGAAGAAGAAAAGAAAGATTGATCTGTGCTAATGATTTAAATTTGATTTCCAATTCGAATTTCATGAATCTCAAGGATGAATATTAACTGTATTGATACAATAACTAGAATGTAATGGTTTGTAGAAGACATCAAGAACATCAGAACATTGGATCCCATCTCCCCAATAAGAAGGGTGTTGGATGTTAGTCATTTCATCAAAGGGCAGAGAAATGTAGTCCAGTTCTTAAAATGGTGTAAAACTCTTCAGGAAGAGGACAGGGTGGTACAGATATAAATCCCTCAATTTACAATAAGCTAGTCTGCAGTTGGCAAGGTATTAGTTTTATCAAATTCAATCTCTTTTCTCTTAGTTCAAAAAAATCTTTTGGTTCATGCAGCTTTTATAAAGCTGAGAGATTCAAGCTGGCATCTTCAATAAATAGTCCAGATGACTCTTCGACTCACAAAATTACATCCAAGGAAGTTCTCTTTTCTCCCAGGAGAAAATCAGCATAGACTATTTGGGTTGATTAGGGTTATTCCTCATTGAGTTCCATGGAACTTTAAAAGAGTAGGTGTTGAAAGAGCCATGGAAGATTTATTTAAGGCCCAGGAAGTAGAAACTGACCATCATAAAATACTATTCCCTGTGAATCTTCTATAAATCTTCTGTAAAGCTATGGAGCTTTATAGAAGAATGTTATTGTGGTTTTATGCAAAAGCTGTAGTTCCATAATATCTGTAGAAGTGGGAGCCTTGGTTTACATTTGCAGAATACCTCCCCAATAAGCATGAAGATTCTAGAAAGGTCCAACCACTGCATGGACAGAAAGCATATTTTTTCAATGGACTCAGCTGGACATTTTTTTTAGCATCCTCTCCGACAGGCAAGTCAGCGGTTGCAAGTTCTCCCCATCTCCTGCTTCACTTCTCAGTTCTACACATAAAAGATGAAGAGGGAACAGAATTGTGCTAATATATTCAAATTCCACCCCAATTTTTATGGGAGAAGACTGCAGATGGATTTCATAATAATTGATCAGGATGAGTTTTTTTTTAAAGAGTATTTGTCTGGAAGTAAGAACTTACATATCAATTAATCCTTGTTGAGTCCAGCATGGAAGTACCTTGACCTTCCCTTCCCTTCCCTTCCCTTCCCTTCCCTTCCCTTCCCTTCCCTTCCCTTCCCTTCCCTTCCCTTCCCTTCCCTTCCCTTCCCTTCCCTATCTTCTCATCTCTCTTTGAATTCTCCCATTTCATTGAATTCTCCCATTTCCCCACTTTCCAGCATAGCTGTTTCTTCCACCCATCTTCTTTTTTTATTTATTTAAATTCCATTTATATCCCGCCCTTCTCCGAAGACTCAGGGCGGCTTACAAGCTTAGCAGTAGCCTTCATTCTATGTATATGCCTGCTTATTAGGGCTTTCACCACCCCCCAAGCGGCATTATTACAAAGTCAGCTTAATTGCCCCCAACAATCTGGGTCCTCATTTGACCTACCTCGGAAGGATGGAAGGCTGAGTCAACCTTGAGCCTGGTGGGACTCGAACCTGCACTAATTGCAGGCAGCTGGTGTTACTTAAGGAGGCATTAGCCCACTGCTCCACCAAGCCTCTTTTATTGAAGAAGTGTATGTGTGTATGCCTATAAGTGTTTTGTGTATGCGTATCATGTGTGAGAGTGACTGGGGTTGTGCATACACATATAAACGGAAATTAATTTTGCATTTAGGATGCTGTATTTAACAAGCAATTAATTTTAATTAGTAATTGAACATTCAGTTAATATCAGTTTTATTTCTGCCCTTTTGAATGTCCTCCAGTTAGTCTGCACTGACACACATAAATATGAGTGCCACATTTTTTTTGGGGGGGGGAAGAGATTCCAAGGTTTGTTTCAAAAGAACTTAGTGACCCTGGGGTGACAAGATCAGAACCCGGACATTACCCAAGAATCCAAGTGTTTGCTTTTGGTCTAACTCGCTTTGTGAGGGCATAGAGATTGTAGATTTAAACCAGGCATGAGTCTTTGCTAGAGAATATGCACCTGAACATTTGCAAAATACCAAGTATTTAAGTAGCAAAAGGTCCAGTTATGAAGAAAACTGTTTCATTATATATATGAATATGGTTCAGTATATCAGGACATCAGATTAATAAGAAGAAGAGTCAAATACTGACATGAAACTTATCTGAAATAGAAAAGCAGTATCTACAGTAGGTACCTGGGGTTTAATATTATTAATAGAAAGTTACATACCTAAGAATTTCCTGGCTCTTATTTATAAATTGCTGGTGAAATACTAATCAGTAACTGAATGGTTAAAGTCTCTATGATTAAATAGATACAGAATTTAGACAGAATAATTGATATACAACAGTGGGAATTTCAATGAAAAAAAATAGCGATATATTAAATTTAGAGAGAATATCACACTTAAAGAAACTGGTATGTTATCAATGGTATATCACTTCGGTATTGATTGGTAAAATTGATAATTCATTTTCTAAAAACTATTTGAAATATAATTATCTTTCTTCCATATTTGGAAATAATGTTATAAAGTTTTGGAATGAAACATTCTGAAAATTCAATTCTCTTTTCAGCCTGTCACCTTCCTATTAAATGATGATTGATGGATTATGTGTCATTAAGTTACTGTCAACTCCTAGCAATCACATAGGTTTTTTCCCCCAGGACTATTAAATATTATCAAAGTTTGTATTTCAACAAAGTATATTAAACTTGCTTTGTATATGTTAATAGATGCTGGGATGCTCCATAAACCTCATTGCAAAGTATATAAAATTCCTTCAGTAGAAGAAAGGCAAATTAAATTGTGGAAGTATGTCTCTATGCTGAAAATAGCATCATATTTTAAAAATAAATCTATACAGAATTTAATTTAATACAGAAGTCAATTTTGGACTATTATTCTACCTCTGGGTTTATACCACAACTGAAATTTGTTAAATAAGGGTAAAGTTCTTATTGACTAGATATGATGGCAGTCTTTCATTTTCACTTATACTGACTTGATTACTGTCACTGATTTAATCTAAATAATGTTCTATAATTTTAAAATGATATAAAGTATTCAAAAGTACAGAATTAATTAATGTTATTTTGAGAATTTTGTATTTATTTTGCCCATTATTAACCCAGCTATTAATGAATGTTAGCAAATATTCATAATATTTAAAGTAAACGTAAAGTAAAATTATCATTCATTAAGAAACACACAAGACAGGAAAACCTTCCTTCAATCTAATTTACTTTCTGAAGACCCAGAGAGAACATATTCCCTTGTCTCTTATATATAAAGGCTAATTTAACTAACAACAGGCCAGGTGAGAAATAGACATGGGAAAAACTCTTTCTCCATCTATCTCTATCTAAATCTCTTAATATTTACCCTTGTAAATAAAAGAGCTCATGGGTGCAAAGAGATAGATTCCTAATATCATAGAGTTGGAAAAGATCAGAGATGTCATCAGAACTTTAAGATGTGTGGAATTCACCTGGCTGAGGAATTCTGGGAGTTGAAGTCCGCACATCTTAAAATTGCTAAGTTTGAAAAACACTTATCTAGTTTATACAATTTCCAGTGCATAGTTACCTTAAATTCAGTTCTGTCTTCTTGTCAGAAAAATACAGTATCTAACACAAATACTAATAAATGGAGAGAAGATATAAATTTGCTCAGCTCTCTTATCTAAGCAACATTACTGCAATCTGATCCACAGTTATTTTGAAGTGTTCCATTGGACAAAATCCATCTAAATCAGGGGTCTTCAAACTTGGCCCTTTTATGTCTTGGGAGTTCAACTTCAGGGACGCTGGCTGAGGAATTCTGGGAGTTGAAGTATACAAGTCATAAAAGGGCCAAGTTTGAAGACCCCTGATCTAAATCAGGGCTTTTCAACCAGTGGTACGGGTACCACCTGTGGTACATTGGCACCTGGCAGGTGGTACGCGACCATCCTAGAAAAGTGGTAGCGGGGGAGGGGAATGAGCTGAAGCGGTGGCAGCACCGCACAAGCCTGAGTGAGAGATTGCTGGAGCTGCAGGGCTGTCAGGGTTCAGCGGAAGCGCCAAGATCAGCACCAGGCTCCAGCTGGAGCTTGACGCTAATCCTGGCATTTCTGAGTCCAGAAGAAGCGCCGATCAGCTGGAATGTTGCAGCATCTCCAGGATCTTGTGATTTACATTAAGATGCTTGGCAACTGATTCATATTTATGATGGTCACAGTGTCCCAGGGCCATATGAAGTGACCAAAACCTGCTACAACCACCCAGCAGATGGAGGGAATAAAAACCAAACACCCCCGCTGCCAATCCTCAACAGAAATGCTCACAACAATGAAAACCTCGGACAGGAGGAAGAGCGCCGCTGGGCAGGCAGGTGTGTTGCTCGGCTGTGGTTTGGGGGGCACTTTTTTCAGTGCCATTGTAACTTAGAACAGTCACTAAGCAAACTGTTGTAAGTCAAGGACTACCTGTACTTCATCACTATTCCCCTTTTTTGGGGGGGGGAGCTGATCAAGTTTTTGACACCTTGCTAGGCGACTGGTGGTACCCGGATGTTGCCATATCCTAAAAGTGGTACAATGGGTGAAAAGGTTGAAAAGCCCTGATCTAAATAAACAACACTGTAATAAATGTTGGGAACTTTTCAGAAGGAAGGGATAATTACTAATGAGAAAAATCAGTATTGTCTTGTAGGACAAAAAACACACAAATAACTTGTATGTTCAGTTGGTAAAGCCACAGAATTATTTCTCCTCGGTTGCTTGAGTAATTGTTAGTTTGGCAGTAAAATGTGAGACTAGCTAAAAGAACACAAACTGCTCAGGGAATGGTAAAAGAGATGTTTTGCTTATGAACTTCTATGACTGATAGAAAGTTAGGTATTATTAACCAAGCCACTATTAATTTTGCTTGTTCTGTGGTGGGAGGTAGTATGTTGTCTATGCTAAAACATATCTTAAAACATATCTTTTATTTGTCTATGAACATTCTCAATCATCCAAGCTGCGGTTGTTCCAAAGGTGCTTTTCCAAAAGGCAACTGGACTTTCTTGGGTTTTGTTTTGTTTTTTAACTTGGAAACATTTCATTTCTCATCCAACATCTGAGGAAAGCTTCTTGGATCAGAAGCAAAATGTTTTCAGGGGAAAAAAAACCAAAGAAAGGTCAGTTGCCTTTGTGAAAGCACCTTTGGAATACCTTTTTTGTCACGGAATAATTAACATTCCGACCAGAGGAGGATGGACCGTGGTTCATTTGCATGGTGAATATCATAGAAAGAAAATCCGAGGCATATGCTATTGTAAAACTTTTAATGAGAAAACAAAAGACCTAAACTGACTACATTCTCTCATCAGGCAGAAGAGAAAAGTAAGAAGAAATGCGAGAAACTTTTTCTAGGCATGCGCACAAAACAGTCTAAAACCATAACATAGCTGGACATATGAGATTCACTATGGTTACATGATAAGATAATAACACAGGTGCAGAGAGCGGAGGAAAAAAATGTACAGACAGAAATGAGCTGCTGACAAAATTTAAAAAAAACGGCAGTGACATTTTTGTTATAAAATTGAGTGTTGCTCCTTTTCTTGACAATAGAATTTTACCCTTGTCTTCCTCTGGATGATATTTTTTTTTCAATTTCCTAACCTCTAGCTTAATCCCTGAATATTTTTCCATCTAAGTACTGTTCTCTATGAGAACAAGGCTGACCAAATACTGTAAACATTCTTTACCCAGAGTTTTTAGCTTAAGCATTCTATGCCACAATTTTTAAAAGATATTTTTAAGTTCTGTAGACAGCAAAATAAATAAATAACAGGAGAAACCAGCGAGGAAGATGAGGCCTACTTAAACCCTAACTGTATATACTTTAAGCATGATAGAATAGGAAAGGGATAATGGATTGAAGACCACCATCCAATTAAGAACCACCACCCCCGATCTATATGAAAATGTCAGTCCCAAAAAAACATTGTTATACTCCCCAATCTTCAGACAGTCTCATTCCCATGATTTCTTCTGTCACACATGCACATTATGCAGCAGTACAATGCTAAGGGTAGTATTTTCAGCCAGTTTATCAATTGTCCATTAAGGTCATCCCAACTGATATAGGCAATATCAGTTGCTTATACTTTAGGTCACGGGGGGAAAGTACATTCAACTTAACAGTGAATGTTAAGTTGAATGTCCTGAATGTAACAGTGCATTCAGAAGTGCTGCATCAATGTAAGAATAAAATCTGGAGTTATGCATTTGAAGGACATCCCCCACTCCATTTATGCATTTCGAGATGTGAAATTTGCACTTTTCTCCAATCTGTTCAAACATTCTTCTTAAAGGACAACAGTCATCAGTGTGGCTAATACTCCAAAAGAAATGCTATATCTAACAGCTGAATGCTTCGCTTTGGAGGTATCTCAAATGTTTAAATCATCTCATGGATTTTAGGCAGTGGTAGAATTCAGGAAATTCAGGTAGTTCAAATTAGTTTAAAGATTTATTACAAGCTTAAGCTCTCTACAAGAATCTAACCAACTGACTTGTTAAGGGAAATGAGAGGGAGATAAGAGAGGCAATCAAAGTGGGCTGGACTTAGATCTCTTGCAGGTGCACAGGGATTCATGACTTATGATACCTTTGACCCCTCCCTCAGATTCACCCTGGTCATCTCCTACATGGCCCTGGTGTAAAACTTCAGTGTGAGGTTTTCATCCTCTAGCTTTCATCTTCCTTGTCAGCTGAAGCCACTATCAATATACAAGACAGAAACTGCACATCCTTATTTGAATCTAGCAGAGTTTCATTTTGCAATGACACGATTCCTCCATCCACATCATCCCCCGATAATGTTGCTCATAAATTCTTACATGAGAACCAGTTTAGGGGGAGTTCCCCTTCAAAAGGATGCAAAACTGGGGACCGGCTTGGAGGAAATGGTGGGTAAATCCTTCTTGTCAGCTACCAGTTAATCATTCTTCCTTTATTTTTTTTTCTTTACTATAACTGATTGTCCCAATACCTCCTGTTACGTACCCCAACTCATAGGGAAATGCACTTTTGTCATCTCACTTTGAAAAATGGCCTTGTTCTACCTGTCTTGCCTTTAAAAATAGAGTCACGTTAGCAGCCATTAGTTGGTAAGGGGAGCTTGAATTCCCACCCATGAATGGTTAGGGATGGAGAAGGGGGAGGACAGCAGTTCTACCTGCTTTCTTGCCAGTAATTAACCTCATTGCTAATGAAGTGAGACCAGACACTCACTGTCATATGATGGAACACTCATCAAGGCCATTCTGTTTAATGAGGACATTATAGGGTGATATTCTCTTCTTGTCCTCCTTCTATTGTTTCAAGATTTGGCTAATTTCTCTTTAATGTAGATTAATTAGCATTGGTTCTGGTTCTTGGATAAGAAGATAAATTTAGATTCACATAGATTTTTAATCTTTAGAAATAAACATTAGAAATCAAAGGGGAGGCAACCTTTAATTTATTTATGAAAGGAATGCAGTCATTACAAAAAGAAGACAAGACCATTCACTTCCATTTTCTAGTATCTATTATTCCAGTCTGTCATGCCAACTTTAAAATGGGTGGACTTCATCTCCCAGAATTCCTCAGCCAGTATGGCTACCAAAAAAGTGGTTACCAGGCCATTTCCATAACTGATGAAGTCAACATGAATTGCAATGTCTTCTTTGCAATTCCACATTTCAGCATCCAGTAGAATTATTTCAAAGCATGGCACAGTACAGTTAAAACCTGAGCAACTAATTTGAGGGAACTATGAGGGGGCTAAAAAAAATCTCAACAAAAAAGCTAAAATATTTTTTTGAATGCTTGCGATATAATCTTGCAAGACACAAGTCTGAGGGACCATTTTGGACTTTGTAAGAATTGAGGTTGTCATACATGTTGCACATGGGAAGGAAGACAAGGGGTGGAGTTTTGTAATGCAGCACAGATTTACTTGCCCATTCCAGGAGAGGTATCATCATCATTCTTACAAGGGGGTGTGATGACTCATTGGTTAAGATGCTGAGCTTGTCAGAAATTTGACAGCCTAGGTTCAAGACCTGAGCACTGAGATCCCATTATTTTGCCCCAGCTCCTGCCAATCTAGCAGTTCAAAAACATGCAAATGCAAAGTAGATAAATAGATACCACTTCGGTGGTAAGGTTATTGCATTCTGCATTTTCATGCTGGCCACATATAGGAAATATCTCAGACCACACAGGCTCTCTCTCTCAGTTGAAAATCAGAGATGAGCACCACCCCCTTGAATGGGGGGAAACCTATCAATCCCTTAACCATCATCTTTAATGTATCAATAGTGATATTAATTGGAATTAGAATTAGAATTACATTTCAATTTATATGAATCAGGATGTATATCCTTCTATTATATTTACACTATGTATGTGTGTGATAAAGGGTCTCTCAATTTGGTTGATTTGCTTGACCTAAAAGTCAAATGATTCCCAAAAGAAGCAAAGAGAATAGCATGTAGGACAGGGGTCTTCAAACTTGGCCTTTTTATGACTTGTGGACTTCAACTCCCAGAATTCCTCAGCCAGCGTGCCTGGCTGAAGAATTGTGGGAATTGAAGTCCACAAGTCATAAAAGGGCCAAGTTTGAAGACCCCTGATGTAGGACATATCAATGTGAATAGCAACAGCAATTAGACTTGTATACCACTTCACAGTACTTTAGCACTCTCTGAGAGGTTTATAGAGTCAGCATATTGCCTTCCAACAATCTGGGTCCTCATTTTACCAACCTCAAAAGGATGGAAGGCTGAGTCAATCTTGAGCCAGTGAGAATCAAACTGCCAAACTGCAGGCAGCCAGCAGTCAGCAGAAGTAACCTGCAGTGCTGCATTCTAACACTGAGACAATGCATTAATAAATAGTGGGATCTATTACCATACAATTATTGAATTAAGGAGAAATGATCCATAGCTACAAAACTTTAACTTTCCCACAACACAGGCCCAGTTTAATGGAGGAGCCACTCCATCAGCTGATATTTTTCTGCTGCTGATCTATTGTTCGACATAATCTACAAACTAGCACTGATGAGATGTAACGAGAAAGAATCTCTGATTTCTCAGCTCACTGGAAAATCCATTTGCATGGCTGGCTGGGGGAATTCTGGGGAATTATTGGAGTTGAAGTCCAGAAGACCAGTCACAGGGCACACCCTGCCATACATCAAAAGCATTTTGGAAACTGTAGAACGCAGCTTCCAAGATCGACAAGTGAGCATTACACACTGCCCAGAGGCTACCATAAAATGACAAATTATGCATTGTAAAGATTGCTTGGAGGTGGGAGATACTTACGATGTAATCTACTGGAACCCCTGCATAGATTGCTCCCGTGGCTATGTAGGACAGATGGGGAGGAAGCTAACCACCAGATTAGAAGGGGTCAGATGATGAAACCCAAAATCACTGGTAGCCTCACACTACAATGAACAAGGATATACATTTGATTTTGCAGCTACTAAGATTGTTGGATGAGCAGGCACAAAAACATCCAGGGAAGTGACTGAAGTCTGGGAAATGGACCCCTCATCTGTCAACAGGAGTGCTGCTTTACCACCAGCTTATCAAGTACTTAGGAGGCAAGGGTTTGGCAGCACAAGCAAACAACAGCCAATGACTTAATAGCCAGCCATCAACACCCCAATCAACATCTAAAAAGTCACATACAACAGGCACCATATAAATACCACACACAGAACAGTCCATGGAAAACATTCTGCTAGAGAGAAGTTCCATGAGGATGGGCTCCAGCATGAGTCTAAAATCTCGGAAGACTAAACCCTCTGGTCCCAGTGACTGACCCAGATTGGATCCTGCCCAGTGGTGGGATTCAGCCGGTTCACACCAGTTCAGCAGAACTGGTAACTAATTTTTTGTTGCCCAGGCCCCAAGTGGACTTCCGGAAGTGGCATCCACGCAGAGAACCAGTTGTTCACATATTTGAATCCCACCACTGATCCTGCCACATTATCCTTCATTCGAGAAATACTATTCTTACAGTCCTTTAATTCCTCTATTCTTCAAAATGTCTTAAGGGATGGATCAAGCTCTGAAGGAGTGCTTCAGTTGGATGAAACTATGAGTGAATCAGGAATTGCTTCAGAGAACTTCATTGAGTGTAGTGATTGCAAAATGCTGCACATGGCCTTTTTTTTGCTGCTTTGACAGTTGTAAATGACGACACTGGAGAAATTTCACTTCCTTTATGGAGGACAAGCCAGGCAAGTGACAATGACACACATGGCTGACCTATGAGATTGATCACCTCATTCGACTCTCTATCAGAGGTGTGTGTTTTTTATTGCAAATTTTATTATTTAAAACTTTGGACAAAGTGTTAACGGTCTGACATTCCTTATTGTCTACATCATTTTTGTATTTTATACACATATATACATTTTATGTACATATCATTTATATACAATTATACAATATTCGATCTTATCAACCATCTTATTCTAATAATGTGTGAAATCAGCAACCTGTATATCTGTATATCTGTATATCTGCTAAGCTTGTAAGCCGCCCTGAGTCTTCGGAGAAGGGCGGGATATAAATGGAATTAAAATAAATAAATAAATAAATCTCTATTTACACCTTCCTTTCTGTTCCCACCATAGGTAAAACTTATTCCAAATTTTGTAATAATCTGACTGATCTTTATTTTTAATTTCCATAGATAATAATAATAATAATAATAATAATAATAATAATAATAATAATAATAATAATAATAATAATAATAATAATAAGAAGAAGAAGAAGAAGAAGAAGAAGAAGAAGAAGAAGAAGAAGAAGAAGAAGAAGAAGAAGAAGAAGAAGAAGAAGAAGAAGAAGAAGAAGAAGAAGAAGTTGGAAGGGACCTTGGAGGTCATCTAGTCCAACCCCCTGCTAAGGCAGGAAACCCTATACCATTTCGGACAAATGGCTTTCAGTCTCTTCTTAAAAACTTCCAGTGTTGGAGCATTCACCACTTCTGGAGGCAGGTTGTTCCACTGGTTAATTGTTCTAACTGTCAGGACGTTTCTCCTTAGTTCTAGGTTGCTTCTCTCCTTGACTAGTTTCCATCCGTTGCTTCTTGTCCTGCTTTCAGGTGCTTTGGAGAATAGCTTGACTCCCTCTTCTTTGTGGCAGCCCCTGAGATATTGGAACACTGCTATCATGTCACCCCTCACCCTTCTCTTTGTTAAACTACACATACCCAATTCCAGCAACCGTTCCCTATATGTTTTAGTCTCCAGTCCCCCAATCATCTTTGTTGCTCTTCTCTGTACCCTTTCTAGAGTCTCGACATCTTTTTTACATCGTGGTGATTTGTTCATTTCTGCGCATGCCCAAATTTATTTATCACTTCACTCTCGTCATGTATTTCACTATTTTTCCATTTCTGGGCTGCCGTGATGATGTGTATCATTATTCTTTGGTATATTTCTCTGTTATTATGCCAAGTAGGAAAAATTCTGGTCTATAATCTACTCTCTGTCCTTATATTTCTTCTATCCATATCCATATCCTTTGCCAATACTTTTGTGTCTTATTACAGGACCACCAAACATGAAAATAAGTGCCTAATTCTTTGGAACATTTCCAGCAGCTAAGGGATATTGTTTTGTACATTTTGTCTAATCGTGCTGGAGGGAGATGCCACCGGTAAAACATCTTATATAAATTTTCTTTGTAAGCTGAGTCCAGCGTTATCTTTTTATTTCTATCCCAAAGAGTTTGCCATATATCAAGAGCGATACTGTGTCCCAAATTTTTAGCCAATATCAGGTTCTTTAACTTGTTCCTCAATCATTTTATACCCCAATAGCAGACTACACAATTTCCTTATTTGTTTCTCATCTGGCTCCAATAAGATTTTATCCAATGCAGTTTCTTGAATATTTATCCCCCACTCTTTCTTATCTTTCTTATATCTTGTTTGTATCTGTAAGTAAGCTCACCATTCCAATTTTATCCCTTGTTGTTCTAGTTCCTGTCTGAATTTCAATTCTCCCACATGGTTCATAATATCTTTGTACGAGATGCTATTTTCCAAATTGAACAAGTTTGGATAAACGATCGCCTCAAGGGTGGACAGCCAGACTGGCACTTTAATGTAATTTTGTTTCCTAATTTTATTCCAAATTTTGAGTAGCACTTGTCTAATCTGATGTTTTTGAAAATGTTGATATAGCCCTTGTTTTTCATTCCGTAGGAATGTGTGCCAGCCTTATTGCAAGTCATGGCCTTCTAAAATTAATAATCTTTTATTCTTTAAAATTATCCATTCTCTAATCCAGGTTAGGGCTGCTGCATGGTAGTATGTTTCCCAGTCCAGTAGTCCTAAACCCCCATTTTCTTTGGCATCCTGCATATGTTTCATTTTAATCCTCGGTTTTTTTCCCTTGCCATATAAAATTTAGTGTCAGTTTGTTCAGGTTCCCGAAAAATTTTTGATCTAGTTGTATAAGAATATTTTGGAACGGGAATAGGATTTTAGGTAGTACATTCATTTTTACGACAGCAATTCTCCCTAACAGTGAAAGACTCAAGTTTCCCCATCTTTCCAAGTCTTCTTTTATTTGTTTCACTATTTTATCGTAATTGTCTTCTTTGATAGAAGTACATCTGGCTGTAATAGTAATTCCTAAATATTTTATCTTCTTAACTATTTGTATATCCATAATCCTAGCCAAATTTTCTTTCTGTTTATTCATCATATTTTTAACAATCGTTTTAGTTTTACCCTTATTTATTTTCAGCCCAGCGTCTTCACCATATTTATCTAGTTCTTCCAACAGTTTCGGTCCCGATTGTTTTGGATCCTCCATGTTGTTGTTAGCTGCGAAGTTGTGTCCGACCCATCGTGACCCTATGGACAATGTTCCTCCAGGCCTTCCTGTCCTCTACCATCTTCTGGAGTCCATTTAAGCTCACGCCTACTGCTTCAGTGACTCCATCCAGCCACCTCATTCTCTGTCATCCCCTTCTCTTGCCCTCAATCTTTCCCAGCATTGGGCTCTTCTCCAGTGAGTCCTTCCTTCTCATTAGGTGGCCAAAGTATTTGAGTTTCAACTTCAGGATCTGGCCTTCTAAAGAGCAGTCAGGGTTGATCTCCTCTAGGACTGACCGGTTTGATCGCCTTGCAGTCCAAGGGACTCGCAGGAGTCTTCTCCAGCACCACAGTTCAAATGCCTCAATTCTTTGGCGCTCAGCCTTTCTTATGGGCCGACTTTCACAGCCATACATTGCAACTGGGAAGACCATAGCCTTGACTGTATGCACTTTTGTTGACAGGGTGATGTCTCTGCTTTTTAGTGTGCTGTCTAGATTTGTCATGGCTTTCCTCCCGAGGAGCAAGCGTCTTTTAATTTCTTGGCTACAGTCCCCATCTGCAGTGATCTTGGAGCCCAGGAAAATAAAATCTGTCACTACCTCCATTTCTTCCCCATCTATTTGCCAGGAATTGAGAGGGCCGGATGCCATGATCTTCGTTTTCTTAATGTTTAGTTTCAACCCAACTTTTGCACTCTCCTTCTTCACCCGCAACAAGAGGCTCTTTAGTTCTTCTTCACTTTCTGCCATTATGATCCCCCATAATAAAGACCAAATCATCCACGAATGCTTGAAGTTTAAAAATTTCTTTTTTTAATTTCTAATCTTTTTATATGCGGTTCATTTTTAATTATCCTCGTTAGGACCTCTAGCATCAGTATAAATAATGATGGGGACAGAGGGCATCCTGGTCATGTTCCTTTTTGTATTTGAAATTTCCTGGTTACTTCCCCATTTATTATTATTTTGGCTTCCTGATTAGAATATATTGCCCTAATTATGTTTATAAATTTTTCACCCATGTCCATATACCTAAGTTGTTGATATATAAATGACCACTTAACATTATCAAAGGCCTTCTGAGCATCTAAAAATAGTAACAACATTTGTTGTCCACTATGTATTTCATAGTATTCTAGCGTGTCCAATATTATCCTAATGTTGTGTTTAGTTTGTCTTTTGGGTAAAAATCCGTTTTGATGCACGTGTATAAAATCTTTTAAAAAAAATTAATCGCTCAGCTATAATTGTTGTAAATATCTTGTAGTCAGAGTTAAGTAAGGATATAGGTCTATAATTTTGGATTGATGTATGATCCGTGTTATTTTTTGGGATCAGAACAATATTCGCCTCTGACCATGACTTTTGAATTTTTGCTTCATCCAGGACCACGTTGAACACATTCAATAAAGGTTGTCCTAAGATGTTTTGTTGTTCCTTGTAGATTTCTGTTGGAAGACCATCAGGGCCCGGTGCTTTATTATTTTTTTGTTTATTAATAGCCGTAATCACCTATCAGAGGTGATTTTGAGGTGCAGTGTTCATAGCGACTTCAGCTCCTCACTGTAATCTAGACAGCCACGAGCCTTAACTTCACCTTATCTCTTGTGCCAGTGGAATACTACATTTGTGTACTGGTTCTGCAAACACAGGTTGGGAGTTCACGCATCTCTCGTGGTGTTCTGAATATAAGCTCAAGGCTGACTTATGCCTGGATCAAAGTTATTATTATATTTTGCATGATAGAAACAATTTGAAATCTTTCACTGGTGAGTGAATGGATTCCAGGAAAACATTAATAGCCATTGGCCAAAACAGTTCTTGGCTTTAAGAACAGAAATATGCAATCAGAAACAAAATGGCCATAATTCCCAGTATGCAAACTACATACACGGTATTATCAAGAAAATTACATTGTTTCTCTCACCATCAGCTAGGAATACTGGCCTGTCTAACTTAGTGTTGGCTACATTGACTGGCACAGCTTTCTGAAACAACACTGGGAGAATCCACATATTTTCACACTTGAAGTGTCCTGTACACCATAAGTAAGGACAGTACCATTTGTTGGTATCATACTAATAGCAGCAAATTTTATCCCAGTATAAATTTTTGTTGGCTGAGAAATTGGTGAACAATTACCAAAGTGATAAATGGTGAAACACCTGAAATCCACAACAGATAATATTTTGAAGAGTATAAGGAGTATACTTGGAGTATAAGGAGTATACTTGGAGTATAAGGAGAAGGAAGAGGAGATACAGCACAATCAGACTTGTAAGATTCTGTTATTATATCCAATTTCAATATTATTAGCTTTAGTTTTCTTATGGAGTTGATTCCTTTGTCTGGTCTTCCAGACCAGACATTAGTCTTGCAAGCCTGATTGTGCTGTACATCCCCTCCCCACCATATACTCCTGTGAATTAAGATATGTTTCACTCCTTGTCACTTTGGTAACAGAGTCTGCATATCTACATCAAGGTCATCTTCCATATTGTCCACAGAAACACAGCAACTAAATTCTTCTCTAACTCTTTAAAAACAGCCAGTGAGGGCCTCAATAGGCAAAAAGGTTGTAGTGTGCAATATATCCCATAATCTATTTAAGTAATATTTATTGCAGAGCAATGAATAGGGGGATAATATGTATTCATATAAAGGGGCATTATTGGAATTAAGTAATAACACATTCTGATGACAATCACTGCTTCTGCCTCAGCTTCTTCTCCAGCTTAGCTGGCCTGCTGGCCTCTCATCTTGCACTTTGCCAAGTCAGGAAACCAGACTAGCCTTGTCCCAAGCTAGAATAACATTCACATCAACAGGGATTGTGGCTAAGAGGACATAGACAGAAGGGGCACAGTGAGATAGCAATAGCATTCAGACTTACTACACTGTTCCATAGTGCTCTTCAGCATCCTCTGAGTGCTTTACAATATCAGCATATGGCCCCCAACAATCTGGGTCCTCATTTTACCAACCTCAGAAGGATAGAAGGCTGAGTCAACCTTGAGCCCATTTGGATCAAACTCCAGGCAGTGGGCAGAGTTAGCTTGCAATACTGCATTCTAACCACTGGATCACACTCCAATTGTACCTTAGTGGCCACTATCTTGCCTTTTTTTTCTTTTTAACATATTCTATGGATCCTCTTGCAGAGAAGCATTATATGGTATCAATGGTGAACAGCCTTTCTTGTGGGCACTTGAGAAAGTGTTTTCCACACCAAGATGGAACATTTTAAACCTCTCCCAAAATAAATTTTGCAAGAAACTTCAAGGGAAAAAAATGCTAATACATTCACTTGGAAATTAGAAAAGCTGAAGAAACGTCCAGTGAAATTGCTATTAAAGTACTTCAGTTAGGAGAAAAAACTTTAGAAATATACAATCTCCTTAATATTTTGTAATCCTTTTGTAAGCTGCCTAGGGTCACTGAGAGTGAATGGGCAGCCTTATAAATTCTATAAACAAACAAACAAATAAATAAGTATGTGGAAATATAACAAGATGACACTAGCAGCAACATTTAGAGCATTTAAAACTTATTGTGAGACCAGGAGAAAGCCTGATTTTGACTTATTCAAGTTTTGCAGACTTCTTGATGAAGCAACCAGCACTGATTTTGTTTATTTGTTATAATACTCAAGAGAAAGATGTCAACATTATAAATTTAGAGCCTCTGCAGATCTAATGCCCAGAGACAAAACTGTTCTCAATATTTTGGCTTTCCTGTTTCATTTTCCTTCTTAGATCTTTAGACAAATCCATCCTTTGGGGGTTTGTAGAAATATTTACTAGTTCTTTCCTTTCCTGTCATGTAAATTTGTTTATTTGTCCATGAGAGTAATATGTGACAAATTAAAGTATATCTGGGTTTCTATATACGTATGACAGTCCTTACATTATATTAAATTTTGTGAAGAGTGTGAGAAGAAAAACAAGCTAGAATAAAAGGCTTTCTTCTAATACATCTAATTTGACTGGGTTTGCACATCACAGGCTGGCATAAGGATGGTTTTGAGAATCTCCTACTGCATCCCGTTATCTTAAAAAGGATTTAAAAATTAAATGAAACTCCAGAATTGTGAATGACGCAAGCAGCTCGCACTAAGCTATCATGTAATTTTTGCTTAAGGTGATCTCTTAATCCAGATATTTTGGTTTATAAACTCTGACTTACCTTTCAGCGAGCCATCTGACCCTGGTTGCTATAACCTAGCCAACAAATCACTGTTAAAATAAACTGCATTGCACACACTGTCAAAACTCAGTCTTTGCATCTCACATTTCTCATCTCCATTGTCCTCCCTATCAGCTGTTGTTGCTCTTAATTGTTGCACATTTAGTAGACACAATTCTTTACAAAGCAACCTAAGTAGAAATGCCAGAGCCTGCCCTGAGAAGCTCGGAGTTTAATTGCAAGGGGTGTGCAAGGGACAGAGGAGTAACACAGCAAGAATACATGTGAACATAATTGCAGATAGTTTCAGCAGAGAGGACCCAAACTAAGCCTTACATTGTTATTCTGGAAGGGAGATCAAGGCACACAGGGCAAAGTTACTGAAAAGAGCAATTGACAAGAAAAGCAGGTAATTAAAGCTGCAGGTGTGAAAGCCATGAGCTAAGAATCAACCCTATGCAAGTGTTGAAAGCTAAGCCAGGAACAGTTTGATCAGGGATGGATTGATGAGAGTCACCTGGGGAAGGGGAAGTGCGTGCAGTGAGTACAGAGGGGACATGAAACTAATCAAGAAGAGAAACAACCTTGGAATTAAGTAGAAACTTCCTAACTGAAAGGACAATTAACCATTGGAACAGCTTTCCTTCAGAAGTTGTAGGTGCTTCATTACTGGAGGTTTTTAAGAAGAGACTGGACAGCCACTTGTCTGAAATGGGATCTCCTGCTTGAGCAGAAGTTGCATTAGAAGACCTCCAAGGTCCCTTCCAGATTCTATTCTATTCTATTCTATTCTATTCTATTCTATTCTATTCTATTCTATTCTATTCTATTCTATTCTATTCTATTCTATTCTAGTCTAGTCTAGTCTAGTCTAGTCTAGTCTAGTCTAGTCTCCCTTCCAGCTCTATTCAGATTAGTATCCATTATCTTTGTTAAGCAATCTTGTCTTACCCTCCTGTTACACAACTGGTGGAATTCAAGTTACCAAACTTTACTGACCTGGCAGAAAGACAGAAAGAGAGATTTGAAATGTTGGCAAAACACACAGGACAGAAAACAAGGCCTGGTATGACTTGGAGGTCTTGCAATCTTTTAAAATCACAATTCTTCTCTTTGGGACATGCTGGCTACAACAGTTTAAGCTGGGAAAGACTGCTCAATGATATTGGAGCAATTTTAATCTAACCTAGGGGTCTTCAGACTTGGCCCTTTTATGACTTGTGGACTTCAACTCCCAGAATTCCTCAGCCAGCATGCTTGGCTGAGGAATTCTGGTAATTGAAGTCCACAAGTCATAAAAGGGCCAAGTTTGAAGACCCCTGACTTAACCCATGTGGGGTCCCGTGTTCTTGTTGCTTAGCTTAGATTGTCCATCTTATTATCTTGTTCCCTACTTGCTGTATATGGAGCCGAATGCATGATGTCTAATGGATTCTAAGTCAAATTCAAAGTTGGGGCATTCTGTATCATAAACTACTTCTTTATCCATCCGTTAAATAATCAGGTTTGACTACTGCTCAATGTTTGCTTCTGTTAACTACAGCTGGGATATAACACTTCCAAGGAGCAAAATCTCTTCAAGACTCTTCTTAGAAGAGCTGCTTGTTAATTGGCTGCTATGCCTGCAGCTTCACTTCATGCCAGACCCTTCAAAATCCATCCCAGAGAGAGTTGGATGAATTTTCCCCCCCTGCAACATGACATGAGGAGATGATTAAAGGTCAGAACCACTTGGGTGATATTTGTTCACTTCAGGATGTTATTATGCATTTCTGATATCAAAGCTACAAAGCTTTGAGTGAAACTTCAATCAAATTCTTAGCCCATGTTGTTCTCCGTAGGCAGGCAAAAGCTGGCACTATCTGTCTTTCTCCTCCTTATTTTTCTCTACTGTGGGGAAAAAACCTGTCAAAATCTTAAGTATGAATGCTATAGTCCCCCAATAGATCCTGTTGATTTTCTGGAAATTATTGAATGGGGTGGCATGAAAATTATTGAATGAAATCAAATAAAATCAGTATGGTTTAGAGAGGGTGGATGAAAAATATGAGCACATACTGTTTTGCTATTAGAATCTCTTTACGGGAAATCTGAATCTTCTAAAACAGTAGACGTTACAGTAACTGATAATGCTTAGAACAGTTATTAGTTTTGAATGCAAGAGGGATTGGATGAGGAAAATATGTGGATTTTAGCACATATTATATCTAGGGAAGGCATCACCCAGGGCATGAAGACGAAAAACACAATCATCGCTAAGATGAACAAATAAAAGATTATATAATAAAATGGGCAAAAATGTTTGGATATAATATCCAGTTAGAACAATGGGAGACTATGGGGAAGGACTGAAATTTACCCTGAATTATAATCTTAAAGAGAACTTTTATAAAACAACATTTCACTGATAACTTATACTGGATAAATTGTCAACAATGCATAATGAGATTTCAAAAGTTTTTTTCAGAAATGTAATCAAAGTAAAGGTAGATTCTTTCATCTTTGGTAGACCTGTAAGAAGGCTCAGAAATATTGGGATCAAACAAATGTGTGTTTATTGATTCAGAAGATTTTTAAAGTAAATAGCACAGTTGAAACCAGAAAAAGTGCACAAAAGTGGAAGGACTTACAAATACCTACAATGGAAGAGTAGTTAAGCTGATGGAATTGATTGAAATGGTAAAATTGACAGTTTTGACAAGAAAAGACTTTGATCTATTTTATTTCTACCTGGAAACCACTTTTGGACTTTTTGCAAGAGAGTGAAAGAAATGAAAATGTGATTTAGGGACCTGATGTTTGGAACTATATAGGATAATAGAAATAATGCAGACTCCTGTTAATTTTATATTTGTACCAGAGAAAGTTGAAGATCATTTTTTTTCTGGGTTGTTGTTGTTTCATTCCTTTTTCTTTCTATACTTTTATCTTGCTTTTATCTTCTTTTTTTCACTTTTAGTTCTTTTTCTTTTTACTTGTCTATTTTTAATCTTGGTGATTTTTTTTTGATATTCAATAAAATTATATCAAAAATAAAAAGAAAGAACCACACACTTTTCGCATGTATAATAGTTGATATAACTGATTTTCATTATGGGTTTACTAAGGGTTCTTCTTTTCAATTTATCATATAGGAATTAAGCAAATTATGTGACCCTCACATTGCTTAGGAATTAAGGTCTTTTAAAAACTTGTTTCACTCTTGGGTGTGTAATAATATATTGCCACATACAGCAATAAACACAATCCAGTACATGAAATGTTTCCAGTACATGAAACATCAGCTGGTTATATTATTGTCAAGGATCCACATGAAGGTCTGATGCTGCTGCTGAAGTTATCCATTCAGTTGTGTCCAACTCTTGGCGATTCTATGGACTAGATCTCTCCACATCTTCCAATCTTGCATTGCTTCTTTGAGTTTTTTTAGGCTGTGGCTGGTGTCAGCTCTGATGGTGTCCAGCGACTGTGTTCTTTGGTGGCCTGGTTTCCTTTTACCACTAACTCTTCCAAACATAATTGCTTTCTTCAGTGAATTCCCGCCATATGACATAGCCAAAATAAATGAGACACAGTTTTGTGGTTTTGCCTTCCAGCGACATGTCGGGTGTTATGTGCTCCAGTACTTGATTGTTAGTCACCTTTGCTGTCCAAGGAATGCACAGGAGCCTTCTCCAGCACCACAGCTCAAATTAGTCGAGTTTCTTCCTGTCTTGCATTTTTTAAGGTCCAACTTTTACAACCATAGGTAGCTATGGGGAACACAATAACCTACATTTGGTTGGCAGGCTGATGTCCTTGCTTTTCCATATTCGGCTCATGTTCATCATTGTTATGCAACCCAGTGCAATCCGCCATTTTATTTCTGGCCTGTGTCCACCTTTCTGAGGGATCTGCGACCCTAGGAAGTGAATATTTTCCACACACTCTGTCTCTTCACCATCAATTTCTATTTTGTTGTTTCCATTCCTTGCAGTCGTCATGAGCTTGGTCTTTTTCATGTTCAGAAGGAGACCAAAATTCCCACTTTCTTCTTTGATTTACTTGATCAGTTGTTCTAGGCCTTCTTTGGTTTCTGACAGGAGAGTTGTATCATCAGCATACTGAAGATTGTTGATGTTTTTTCCTCCAATATTTACTCTGATTTTTTTATTTTTCAATATCTTGCTTCCTCATGATCATTTCAGCCTACTGGTTGAATAAGAAAGGGGAGAGAAGGCAACCTTGTCATACTCCTTTCTCTATTTACACCAGTGTTTCCATATGGTGTTCACACAGTGGCTGCCTGATTTGTGCACAGTGATTTAACCAACTTAACCAGATGTGCTGGTACCCCAGGTCCTGTAGGGCTCTCCATGATTTCTCATGTCAGCACAACCAAAGACTTTCTTGCAGTCAAATGAAGGACATGTAAATTATTTTTTAATATTCAGAGATTTTCCCATGATCCAGCACAGATTTGCAATATAGTTCTGGGCACCACGACCCCTTCGGAAGCCAGCTTGGATATCTGGTAATTCTCTTTCAATGGTTGGTGCTAGAGGTTGTTGTATAATTTAGTTTAGACCTGCATTTGCTCTTCTTGATAGATAACAGGAGAGAGATCAGGTTATCTTCTCTACTCTCCCCGTTGAAGCACTTCTCAGCAGAACAAAATAGTAATTATGGCCCAGGATTTCTCAGTAATGTCAAATAATAGAAGATATTGACATACAAGAATACAGAATCCCTGTATAACAAATGGGCACTGCCTGTTAGAAGTTACTTCATGAAAGAATAGTTAATAGTTGTGAGTTACCAGCTGTGATTCAACTCCCTGGTTTGGGTAGGCACTAAAGCAGCTTCAAGTTAGTAAGCAGCTAGCAAGAGAGACAAATAAGTGCTTTCTGGGAGTTGAAGTGCACACTCATCTTAAAGTTGCCAAATTTGAAAAAAACACTGCTTTAAAACCAGGCATCATAAATGTGCCTGCTTGTCTCCCAACTCCAATACTAGCAAATAAATAGATATGACCGTATGTATGTAGTGGTATAAGGGACGCGGTGGCTCAGCAGGTTAGGATGCTGAGCTTGTCGATCAGAAGGTTGGCAGTTTGGCGGGTTGAATCCCGAGTGCCGCGTAACAGAGTGAGCACCTGTTACTCATCCCAGCTTCTGCCAACCTAGCAGTTCGAAAGCACGTAAAAAATGCAAGTAGAAAAATAGGGACCACTATGGTGGGAAGGTAACAGCGTTCCATGTGCCTTAGGCATCTAGTCATGCCGGCCACATGACCACGGAGACATCCTCGTCCTCTTTGGCTTTGAAACGGAGATGAGTACCGGCCCCTAGAGTCAGAAACAACTAGCACGTATGTGCGGGGGAACCTTTACCTTTACCTTACTATGTAGTGGTATAGACTTGAATAAAATAGATTCCACAAAGGGCTGTTTTTCTGTTCCAGAAGCTTTCTATTACTGATCGAAGGAGAGGGGAGAGATGATTATTGAGAGGTTGACATGATTCTGGATACAACTAGGATCAGTTTTATTAAATTGATATGCTGCCCAGTTCATTCTGCAAAGTGACTCTGGGCGCCTATATATAGGGCTGTATATAGCCTGTCAGCCTGTCCTTCTCAGGAAATTTAAATCTTTCTAAATGTTTTTGAAACCGATATCCCAAGGATTGTTGAGTAAAGACAATGAACCCTCAGATAAAATCTTCCACGGCAGGAATGCTTTGCCTGCTTCCCAGACAATAGCATTAGAGTTTGTCTTATTTCTCACAAACAATTTTAATTCCTCTTTAGTTTTTCTGTAGGGCTGTGCCTAATAGCTATTATTCAACTTGGAAACAATTGTATGTCTGCCAGGTCTTGAACCACAATGCTTAGGAAGCTCATTCTGACTCTAAGTGCTGCCTTTTTTTTTTTTTGCAAAAACATAAAGGGCTCATTTATCAATGAAGTTTCACCACCCTGTCCCCCCACCCCCACCCGAGAAATCGATTGCATGGCTTTGATTGCATTGATTTCCATTTCCTTGCTCAGATTTTAATACTAAATTCACAATATGGACAAAATGAAACTTTCTGTTTTACTGACATTTCAGACCAGCAGTGTCATGGCTGCATCTCACCTGTCCAAGCTTCATCAGCTGGCAGGCAGACATTAGCATGGGGGGGAGGGGGGAGGGGGAAAGATAATGGAATGTAAGGAAGAAAGAGGGTGGGGGGAGGGATGGAAGCCCAGCTGAGTCTTCTGAGATGTTACAGCCAGCCAGGGTCATTAATGAGATGCAGAGCTGGGAACCAAGCACCTGTTTCCTGAATAATATACAAGCATCTGATTGGACATTTGCAGATAATTGGGGGAATGGGGGGAGAGGGAAGAGGGAACTTTCCTTTGTGTGTTTGCATCACAAAACCTCTGACTCAGCTTACACTACTTCTGCAACCATTTCAGGTTCAGTAAGTAAAGTATACTCTTGGCCAATTTTTTTTTTTGCTAGATGACTTGAGTGGGACAGTTGACAGATTAGATTGATTAGATTAGATTAGTATAAGATCTATGTCAAGACCTGCATAAATTTCACAAGCCTTAATCAAGGATTACTTTGTGAGACCGGGAATGATGAAAGAATGCAGAGAGCTTTCTTGCAGAAACTGATTCTGATTCCAGTAGCTCAAAATTATTTCAAACCACATATGAATGAAAATCCATGTGCAGATACCGCCGTCCACAATGTCTCAAATGTTAAGGCTCAATTTGCAATTAAAATCATGATCGTTGTGCACATTAGAAATACACACACACGCCATACTTCAGATCAAGAGCACACAAGGCTATATTAAAGAAAACAGTTTGCCCAATGTGTGTAGAATATATATATATCAGAAGTACAAAAATACAGTATTCTGAAATAGCATACCATTGTATTTCAATACCATGTGTATAGATTGCCAGGGCGGAGTGGGGGGGGGGGAATGAAACTGGTGGTGAAATTGGACGGGACAAACGTAAGCTTGAAAAATAAGAATTTGGGGGAAAATTGATCACAACAGGTTCTGCCATCCCTAATCATGGATGCATCTCTGATAAGGACCAAGCATTTTCCATATGGAAAGTTTTGCAGAATGTAAGTATGATAACCGTCTTGTTTAGCCTGAATGTTAACCCGTGTTTTCTGTTATGTTTCTGTGATGCTTTGGTGAGTTTTTAAAGCAGGCTTGTAGTCTCAATGAAGACAAGTTGTATATATTGGTCAGCTGCCATGTATAGCAACCAAGACTGGTCCCTCTTCTTGTTAAGACTTAATTTGTGCTCTGCACTATTTCAGTGGAATTCCCCCTCAATAACATATTTATCCAGATCAATGCCTTTCCTCCCCACCCAGCTTCGCTGCTTCAGTGAGGTTAACTTGAGAGTAGGGTCTAAATTGAAAACGACACTAATTGCATTCTGTTCCACTTACTGGGATAAAGTAATCAGCTCGTTAGGTCTTTGGCCTGTCAGGGAGTATGTTCTTTCCACTCCATCTGCGTTCATTTGGCTTCCTCTGGCAATTTCAATTCAGCCCAATATCAGGAACTTTTCCTGCCCCCTCACATGAGACACATTAGCTACATTCTCTGCAATCTCAGCTAGCCATTCCCTCAATGGGTCATTGGTCTATGGCGTAATCTCTCTCTCTTGACCCTCGTGTGTGTCCCCTGTCAGTCTGGAAGGGGAGACTTCCATCATTTGTCAGTCAGATCCATTGTCTAGTGACCATCTTCCATAATGTCTCTCTCTCCTTAAATTAGAGTCATGAATGTGAGATGAGCAGCTACCTAAATGGAATATAAATAACTAAAACATCAAAAGTAATAGCTCCAGGAAAATGTGGCTTGATTGGGAGGGATATACATAGGCATATGGACTTGATTTTATTAGTGTAAGATGTGATAATACTGGTTTATACTGCACTAGTGAGGCCACACTTGGAATGTTGCATCCAGTTCTGGTCACCACAGCACAAAAAAGATGTTGAGACCCTAGAAAACAGCAACAGAGAACGGCAACAAAAATGACAAAGGGTCTGGAAGCTAAATTATATGATGAATGGTTGAGAGAGCTAGGTATGTTTAACATATCAAAGAAAAGGACTGGGGGGATATAATAGCTGCAGCCCCACAGTGAGATAGGCAGCAAATAACTTTAACAAACAATAACTGTCCTCCAGTACTTAAGGGCTATCACAGAGGAAAGGGTATTAACTTCTTCTCTCCAAAGTATCTGAGGGCAGAACAAGAAGTAATGAATGGAAGCTTATTAAAGAAAGATCCAACCTAGAAGTAAGGAGGAATTGTCTGACAATGAGAACAATTAATCAATGGAATAGCTTGCCTCCTGGAATTGTGGGTGCTGGACAACCATCTGACCAGGATATTACAAGGTCTCCTGCCTTGAGTTGGAGCAAATGACTGTCAAGGTCCTTTCCAGCCCTATGATTCTATGTTCTAAGTTATTTCATTAAGGGCCATATTCAATTGGTGTTGGCAAGAACAGAGAGATCTAACCCTAGTCATTTCTTTATGGGGTTCTTCCCACTTCTAAACATCTATATGAGGCCACTGGATGAAGTTATACATTGGTATGAGACTGTCAATGATATTCAGCTATATGTTTAACTCTGTGATGCTCTCAAATTTTGTTGTTTTTTATAAGTGCCTGGAAGCTGTGGGAGTCTGGATGGGAAAGAATATGCTTTGGCTTAACCCTAGGAAGATCAGCTGTTGGTTTTAGGGTCCTGGATCTAGTACCCCATCCTAGACAAAATTGGTGCAGAAATGCATTTTTATACCAACTGCATTCATTCCTGAATTTGGAGAACTTACTTGTAGTCCCTCATGACTTGTTCCCCTACCTTTGGACTGTTGCAATGTGTGGCTCCTCCTGAAGACCATCTGAAGCCATTACTGGTCCAAAATGTAGCAGTCCAGGTGGTTATGAGCGTATCACAGTGCAGCCATTAACCCCGTTACTTTGCAAGCTGCATTGTCTCCCAGTAACCTTCTGGGTACAATGCAAGATGTTGGTTATCATTTATAAAGCCTTTCATAGTTTATTTGAAGGACTACCTGTCTCCAATTGTTTTAGGCAGGCCCCCTATGAAACAATGTCAGTAGAACACTTGCCATATTGAATATCTGATTCTTTCCTAGGTATTGAGCCAATATATTAGATGGGCCCATTATAAAGGGTTATGGTTAGTCTTACAATATATTGGATTTTATTTCTGGGTTGTTGTTGTTGTTTTTGGTTTATCTATTTTTAACCATGTGGGATAGGAAGCCATAAAAGTTAATCAATTGATTCCATAAATGAATTCCACCTACATAAATAACCTCCCTTTCCATAACCTGATAGTTTTAGATGGCCTAGAATTAGTGAGCCCATAAGTCCCAACCAACATAGCCTTGGTGTATAATATAGCCTGTGCCATTTATCATTCATGTTTTTTTCTTCTGATTCAGATCCAGTGCTATGCTGGCTATAGTGCTATGTAATGTTCTCCCATTGGCCAATTGAAGCAAATGTTGGTCTATTCAACATTTATAGCAAAAATGTTATTGTGGAGACTTGGAGGGCCAAAAGGATGCCAGTTTAGAATTCTTGGGTTGCAAACACCATGAATCAAAGTTCAGAGACTTTGCAAAACCTTGAGATTAGGTGATGCCCTGCTGCTTGTCTGATAGAATAACTTTCTCAATCTTGAGGTGCTTCGTTATTCTTAGCTAATGAGATACTGATAGTTTTTTTCTTGATAACTGTAATTTTCCCCCTGTCGGCATAACCTGCAAATGTAAAGAAAAGGGGAAACATGGTCTCCATATAAAAATGAAGAAAAAAACCACTTTCTGTAAAATTTCTAAGCAACGGGATAATTATTTTTTAATCCTCTGTCATGCATATTTCTCTTTATGTCTAGTGAATAGATTATGTCGCCTGTTTAAAAACCAAATTAAAGGATTAATAAAAGAGCTTTCTTGTTAGTTATATCTAGGGCTGAATTAAAGTAGCAGGGTTGACCGCAAAACAGCAGAATGTGATTAGAAAAGTCAAAATGGTTACCCGTGATGGCATGAACAAATCTCCACTTGTTTAATTACATTGTTGCAGATGTCATCTTGACTTTTTAAAACTATACTCTTTGGATAACACTTTAAGATAGAAATCAATCTTTTGCTGATAGAAAACAATCTTTTACTTGTATTTGTAGTTTGGCAAAATTTGCTAAAATAACATTTTTTGTTGCTTTTTAAAACTTCAGAAGGTGCTGGTTGTTTTTTTTGAATTCTGTTTTGAAGATTTTTTTTTTAAAATAAAACGTTTAAAAATCATTTGTTAAAGATTTTGGTTCTAACGAACTTTTTACAATCAGTGATTTAATATTTATTTTGCTCCTGAAAACTTCAAACCCAGTATTATGAGAACATATTACAGAAGAGGAGGAGGTTTTTGAATAGTCTATGATAGACTGCATTGCAATAAAATGCACAAGGGTCCCATAATCCGCATTAATTTCATCTGTGGGCTGGAGCTTTCTTTGCAAATGTTTTGGGTATGGCTAAAAATCACAATGTTTAACTAGTTTCTACTATCAAGATGCTGGGAAAGATTGAGGGCAAGAGAAGAAGGGGACGACAGAGAATGAGGTGGCTGGATGGAGTCACTGAAGCAGTAGGCGTGAGCTTAAATGGACTCCAGAAGATGGTAGAGGACAGGAAGGCCTGGAGGAACGTTGTCCATGGGGTCGCGATGGGTCGGAGACGACTTCGCAACTAACAACAACAACAACTATCAAGAAAGGATATGCTTGGAATGGCTGTGAGAATAACCTGGAGAGGCAAGAGGAAGGGACACAGCCTAGACCAGGGGTGTCAATCTCGCAACGTCACGTGATGTGTCCTGACATCGGGACTTTTTTGCCATTGCCGGCAATGGGGTGGGTGTGGTTTCGCTATGATGCATCCAACCCACGGGCCGGCAGTTTGACACCCCTGGCCTAGACCATGGACTGAGTCCAAAGGAAGAATGAAAGTGGAGGAAAAAAAATCAGAATCGATCCTCTGTAGTTCTCTGGAATGTAAAAGCAGGGGAAGTGGTAAATGTGCAAGATTCTGTTACTGTACTGTCCAGTCGTGTCCAACTTTATGGGCAATGTCCATCTCTTGTTTCTTAGCCAGGGGAGCCAACATTGTCTGAAGACATTTCCGTGGTTATGTGGCCAGCATGGCTGTTACCTTCCCATCAAAGTGGTACCTATTTGTCTACTCACATTTGCATGCTTTCGAATTGCTAGATGAGTAACAGCTGGAAGGGCAGGAATGGGAGCATATTCCGTTGTGCACTGCTCGGGTCTTCAACCTGGGCTGTCAACTTTCTAGCTGACAAGCTTAGTCTCTTTAACTGCTGAGTTATCGCGCCTCCTTCTGCTACTGTAACCTTACAACAAAGGTAACATTATTATTCATTATTTTGATTTGCTGATCTGGACTACCTTGAAGGACTGAGTAATACACACCTGCTTTAGTCCTATAATTAGAATATGGATTTCAATGAAGAGTACCTGCATTGTATTACTACATTACTGCATTAAGGTACATCTTTAACGGGACCCATATTGTAGCCTGAACCTACCATTTACTTTACTGCTGATATCTGTACTATCTGAAGGAATTCTAGGACTGGTCCCCCAACACTATTTCTCTTTGTACAAGTATAAATACTACATGGTAGATCATCTTTGTAAATGACAGTAAGAAGTGAATTAGGCTTTTGGAATCTGGAGTTAGATTTCAGCATTGCACCCCATTTTTGGTGTTTTTGCCCTTAAAATGTGGAGAGGACATATTTTCTACATTAATTTCCTTCCCACGGTATTTCTTTAGATTCCTACTAGAACTATTGCTAACTCTTTCCTATCACAGGGAAGAATAAAAATTCACTCACTCTTTGTAGTGCCAATAAAATTTAATACATGAATTATCATCAGGCTCACCTTTGTAATGCTCACTGATGTACTAAATGTTGAATTGCCAATAGAAACTCATTCTCCAGCCTTACAGCAACATATTAAGATGTTCCATTGTCCTTCTCCATCACAATGATGGTACATGGTTTTATTGTATCATTTTGACCTTGTAACACAAAGCATTGCAGCTTCTTTTGTTTTATAATTGAAGTACATCATTGCATTGAAATCCAACCTGGACTTATGAAGGTGGCTTTGTATCCAGCTCATATTTCTTTTCTTATTCCATTGTTCTTTATGCTTTTCTGGTGCCAGAGTTGTAGATGAAGTATTATATTTCTATTGCTACATCAAGGGAACATAGAAATTACTCTCTTGCCATCACAACCACAGTCATTATCCCTAAATCATTCTGACCATCCTTGGATTTGTAATTCATGTTTTGTTCTAGGAGGACTCTTTGGTTTTACCTAAATTGGTAGGTGAAGATTTAGATGAAATCCCAATTTTTCATTTAAGAAAAATGCTCATCACCACTCCCCGGAGGAAATGCCAATAGCTTCCAACTTCTAACTCCCCCTATATTATAATTCAAGTAGAAAAAATTCAAGTTTTCTTCAAGATGCAGGTAAAACCAAAACCCAGTGTGACGGACTAATTTTCCTTATGAAGGAAAAAGAAGGGGCATTCTAGAGTAGGCTGCATCTCTCCAATTATCATGCCTTTTTCTTTTTTTCCTTCCTTTTTTATAGAAAATACAACTTTATTAAAAGTTTTCTACACTGAGGAGCTCACATTTCAAAAAGGCTAAAGAATGTTAAGGGAGGAAAGGCCTTGAACACATTTAGTGCTTCTACTACTGAATGAGCACACACTTGTTGTCATACATTTATCCAATAGAGAAATGCATTGAATTTTTCTTTTTTGTTTAAGCTGAAGTTTTGTTTTGCTTAAGTTCCAGATTTTTTGTTTTGTTCCAGTGATTCCATCTATAACATAAATTAAGACATACATAATATATGCAAGACCTCTGTGTTGCTTTCTTCATGAGAGTTTTCTATGACTGCTTCCTTTTTTATTTTTTATTTATTTTAATCCCATTTATATCCTGCCCTTCTCCGAAGACTCAGGGCGGTTTACAATCTAAGAAGCACAAATCAATGTGCTTAGCAATAGCCTTCATTCTATGTATATGCCTGCTTATTAGGGCTTTCACACACACACCAGTGGCATTATTACAAAGTCAGCTTAATTGCCCCCAACAATCTGGGTCCTCATTTTACCTACCTTGGAAGGATGGAAGGATGGAAGGCTGAGTCAACCTTGAGCCTGGTGGGATGCGAACCTGCACTAATTGCAGGCAGCTGGTGTTACTTAAGGAGGCAGGCAGCTGGTGTTACTTAAGGAGGCATTAGCCCACTGCTCCACCAAGGCTGTTTTGTGACTGTGAGTAAGCCAAGTCAAGTCCAGTGGATAAAGACAGAAGCAAACACCCTGACCCCTAAAATATAAGAATAATTGTTTTCCCATTGTTTTCCAAGTTGCCCAGCTGAAATAACTGTCAGATATTAAATTGTAAGTTATAATCCCGAACAATATCACAGTTCTGAATCAAGTCCCTCCCCCCATTTAACTGAGGATGATTTAGTTATCATTCACTGATAATTAAAAATTAAGATTAAGACACAGCATGCCATTGAAGCCTACAATAAAACAAAGATGGCAAAAAAGGAGAACAACCTAGCATCAAACTAAAAATAGCTCCCACTTGTGAAAAATAGATTTCCTTGAGAGGATGTTGCATAATCTGAGGACACCCAAAGGCCATATCTTCTCTTGGGATTGTCAGTCTAGCCTGGCAGAGAGAGTACAGAAAGCATCGCTATAGACTCAAAATATTATATATTTATGAATTACTTTGCAGATATCCAGCTTAATGCTAGTGAGACTCAGTCCCCCTAGTCTGTGCATTTGATAGGAATTTATAGGAGTGTCCTGAATATAGCTTGTCTTCGGTTTCTTTCCTCCTTCTCCTTCTCCTTCTCTTTCTCCTTCTCCCCCAATGCAACTATTTGAGTCAACAGGATGGAAAGTAGATTCATTTCCAAGCTCAATTTATTTTCTGATTGCATTTGCTGCTGCTTAGATCATAAATAGTGTCCCCCTTTTATTAGTAACATACAAGATAGAACAGACACGTCAAACACAAGGCCCGGGGGCCAGATTCGGCCCGCGAAGTGGTTTCATGCGGCCCGCGAAGCCATCCTGGAAACAGTGAGGGAACGGCCCCCACTGCCTTGGCCCTGGCCCAGAGACCCTCCTCCTGCCAGGGACCCTCAGATCTGTCCCACTCCTGCCCAGGCCCCCCTAGGCACCCTTGATGCGAACGATGTAGAGCTGGCCATGCCCACCCAGTAGGCCATACGCACTTTAGCCACACCCACTCAGTAGGCCATGCCCACCCTGGCCACACTCACCTGGCCCCCTGAGGGCAACCACAATGCTGATGCGGCCCTCAATGAAATTGAGTTTGACACCACTGAGATAGAATGAAGGAATGGACAATGCAAAGTTTCATGTGATAAAAAATTAGCAACCGACATTATTGCCAATCTCAGGAGGGAAACATGCAGATACTATAGGGGGAACCCTCAGATAGACTTTAAACATTTTTAAAACTTGGACCTCATCCAATTCAGGCAACAAACAAAAATCTTTTTATTGCCCATGTGACTAGCGTAGTCTTTTGATCTTCCCTCCAACAAAACACCAACTGCTGTTCAAGTCCCAAAAATTGCTCAAGCTAACATCTATTATTAAGTTTGGGAGAGTTAGGCATTCTTCTGTGATTTCTGTGCTAAAAGGAAAATCAGAAGCCAAGAGCTGTGGGATTGGAATAGATAAATTAATCTGTGTGATCAAATATAAGGTTGCTTATTTGTAACTGGGAAAGCATGTCTAAACATGTTCCCAGTGTCACGTAATACTGTGTTTTTATCTCTTGTTTTGTTTTACAACAGTAGTAACAATAATTTGACTTCAGGCCTTGGCTAGGTTATATAATTCATTTAGGTCAGATAATTCTTCTAGCATGAGAATGTGTCGTATGTTTTATCCCACTGTGTATATAGTGTCTACAGATTTGACTGATCAACTGTTATAAAATCAAAGAAAACCCAACCTCTGTATCTTAATTCTATGGCTTGCCATGAGTTCCCTATTAATTTGCTGGGTATTTCCTTTGTCATTTGGATAAGTCCTGTAGAAATACCACCTAGAAATAAGGAGAAATTTCCTGATAGTTAGAACGATCAACCAGTGGAATGGTTTGCCTTCAGAAGTTGTGGGTGCTGCTTCACTGGAGGTTTTTAAGAAGAGATAGGACACCCATTTATCTGAAATGGTATCAGGTCTTTTGGTTGATCAGAGTGTTGGACTAGAAGATCTCCAAGGTCTCCTTCCAACTCTGATACTCTGTTAATCCCTACTTAAGTGGTTAGTGAGTTCACTTTGTGGCCCACTAAATGGGATTTTTGGATGAGCCCAATGCATGCATAGTGAAAATGCTAAAAGCAGTGCTTTTTTTGTAAAAGAAAAAGGTGCCGGAACTCACACATGTCATACAACCTGCTTTGCCTACCCTACAAGGTTCCATCCAAAAAAGGTGCCGGAACTCCGTTCTGAGCGTTCTATGACAAAAAAAGCCCTGGCTAAAAGTAATTGGTAGAGCATCTGCTTTGAGTGGAAAAAGCCTCCAGGTTCAGTTCATTATGTCTCTTTAGAACAGGGGTGTCAAACTGGATGCATCACGCAGAAGCTGCACCCAGCCCACCTCTGGCAAGGGGAAAAAAAGTCATGCTACATTGCAACACGTCGCGTGACACAGCGGGTTTAGCACCCCTGCTTTAGAACGTCTCTACATTCAATTCATTTTGTCTACATTTAGCACGGTGTTTTTCAAACCTGGCAATTTTAAAACATGTGGACTTCAACTCTCAGAATTTCCTAGAATCTTCCACACTTCTGGGAGTTTAAGCTCACACAGTTTAAAGTTGCCAAGTTTCAAAAACACTGATTTAGAAGGATTGTGCAACATCAGGTGATCAGGAACCCTTGGCTCAAACCGGCTTCTTGTTACCAATCAGAGTAGGTAAGAATAGGCTAAACAGAGAAATGTCTTCCCATGTTTAATGTCTCTAGAAGTGGAAGGATAAGTAGAAGAGGAAGAAATCTGGAATAGATCATACGTTATCATACGTTAAGAGAATTACTTATTGGCCTTCTATGGCTGCTGCTGTTTTGCATTTCTGGGCCATGGAGAGGATTTTTCCTTTTAAAATGAAAGTAAAGGAAGAGGATTGCAACTTGCAGAAATTCAGAGCAGTCAACAGAACCTTAGATTCTTTGCACTGTCCTCTTTCTGCAGTTTAATTATAGCCCTATGTGCAGCTGGAGTTTTCGTAGGCCATTGACAAATGCTGTTTTGTTCCAGGGAATAGGAAAGAGGTCAATGGAATTCCCAGGAGATCCCACAGGCTTTTTCACTTGTGTGATATATTGTGATTGCTAATGCCTTTCTCTTTTTATTCCTTGAAAAAAAGCAGTTGAGGTAGAGAATAATGCAAGATTGCAAACAAGGACTCAGCCTTAATACACATCTCCAGTGAGTTTGCAGCAGTTGAGCTAATTAAGCTGTTCTACAAAACAGTCGTCTTCTCTGTTCAAACTCAGCTCTCCTGAGAATCATGTACATTTGACTTTATAGATTTACCACAAATGTAGGAATCCATGGAATAAAGTAAAAGCAGGGTGATTTCACAGACATTGTTCATGTGGTTTCTTTGTCAACGATATGAAAACAATTCAACATTGCCTTGTTCTCAGAAGTTTTTCTGACTTCCCAGCCTAGCCGCAGACCTGGCATTGCTTGGTGGTTTCCCATCCACTGCGCACATCTTACTGCAGATTTTTTTTTATCACAACCAAAATAAGCTAGTTCTGTTTCAGTGCTCAGTTTTAATCCCACTGCCGAAAGTTTTGACTTGATTGAACTAAAAGGGAGAGTACAGGTGGTAGCTGGATGTCAGGATCTGTTTTTTTCCCTACCCCTCCTCTTAGCCAGGGATAGACAACATAAGACCCATGGTCATTTGGTGTCCATCTCTGCCCCACCTTCTCAATTTAAAAGAATCTTTGAATTAAAGACAAGCATGAAACAAGAGGCTAAGATGCTGCAAAGCCAACACCCATATCTAGTGTGATGATAATTTGCAGAAGGTGACTTTGGGTCCCACAGAAGCCCCTCTGATGTAGTAGAGTAGAAAACAACCTATAGGCTAGTTTGTCTTCAGGTAAATGAATATTTTGTGACTGACCATTCCCATTGTGCATATCAATGGATAGACAAGATGCTCATGTCAGCAATTTTGTGGGTGTGCATGTACGCTAAATCCCCCAAACGGTGGCTCACACCTCTCCCAGTCTATGGGACTATGTGTTCTGAAAAAAAAACATGTATTCCCTAGACCAGGGGTCCTCAACCTTGGCAATTTTAAGACTTGTGGACTTTGCTGGCTGAGGAATTCTGGGAGTTGAAGTCCACAAGTCTTAAAGTTGCCAAGGTTGAGGATCCCTGCTCTAGACACCATTGATCCATCTGACAATCCATGTCCTACTTCTAAGACAAAGAAATGAGTTGACATATTTAATTCAACTTTAATATTAACAGATAGATAGACAGACAGACAGACAGACAGACAGACAGACAGACAGACAGATAGATAGATAGATAACCTTTATTATTATTTTTTACTGTGAGCGCATTGGCACATGTTAAAAATGAATATTTGTTGCTTGCTCTCAAAAATGTACACATACATAAAACATTTAAACATGCTATATACAACACATGTCTAAACCTACACCCTTACATATAATTTCATTTCCACCGGTAATAGTTCATAATGAACCATTCATAGGAGAGAATGTCATAATTTTGGTATCATTCTTGAGAAGGCTCTCTTGCTCCTCCTAGGATGGAAACCACCATCAGCTGGTTGGAGGGAGATACACCTAGAAAGCAGGGTTGCTGAAGAAAATTTTAATTTCATTTCATACTTATTTTAAAACTATCATACAGCTTTCTCATATTGATTAATTTGATGCTGGTATATCATAACAAAAGTGCAAATGTAATAAATGCAACATGATATATCCACCTTCAAATAACAATAAGACTAATAGGACCATACAATAATCAAACAAAAAAAATTATTATAAACTAATTTAAACACGTATTGAATAGGGCTTAGAAGCCAACCGGAACCCAGTGGAGATGTCACAACCAGCCATGAATATTCTTGACAGCCTGTCCAATACATGGCACAATTACACTTTCTGAGTGCTCTTCAGAAGATACTTCTCCACACAGAGCAGTTTATTATCTAACATGGTTGTCACTGCAGCTTTAATTGCACTGTAGATATTAAATATTCATGTCGGGAAGACTATCCTTTCCAAGAGGGTAGTTAGAAATCCACCCTGATTGGCTCAAAGACTTTCTTGGCTATCTTTGCTATGTGAGAACTGAGAAGCACTTTCAGATTTAAGAATTCACTCCAAGGGAAAAGGCTAGTCTTAAATGAGAAGATCACCCTATTCACGTAAAATGCACAGTTACTGCAATCAAGCCCACTCCAACAAATAGAACGGTACCTCATGCTTTTGGTTTGTTTGCTTTTATCTTGTTCATAACAGATTGTGGCCCACAGTTCAGAATAATTGAATAGTTCTGTCTTCTCAGAAGTTGATAGGGAAAAAAGTGAGAAACACTGAGAAACATCAACACACTGCTCCCTAGATTGCTTCATCCAGGAGTATCATGCCAACATTAATAGGAACTTGTTGTTGTTGTTACCTGCGAAGTCGTGTCCGACCCATCGCGACCCTATGGACAACGTTCCTCAAGGCCTTCCTGTCCTCTACCATCTTCTGGAGTCCATTTAAGCTCATGCCTACTGCTTCAGTGACTCCATCCAGCCACCTCATTCTCTGTCATCCCTTTCTTCTCTTGCCCTCAATCTTTCCCAGCATTAGGCTCTTCTCCAGTGAGTCCTTCCTTCTCATTAGGTGGCCAAAGTATTTGAGTTTTATAGGAACTTAGATGCTTGTAAAATATAAGAAACCAAGAGACCCAGAATAGAAGATAGCCTGGGCATTCCTAATGTTTGAATCCACCAAATAAATTTATCAAAAAGCACTACGATTTGAACTTGAAAGGTAATGTGATTTAAGTGGATGGCTGGAGTAATACATCTATGAAAATCTGGTATGATCTGCTACAAAGCATGGACAATCTGCCTCATATGGCATTTTTTGAGACCACTAAAGGGCCAAAGAAATAGTTAAACCATCAATAGATCAGGGGTCTTCAAACTTGGCCCTTTTATGACTTGTGGACTTCAACTCCCAGAATTCCTCAGCCAGCAAAGTCCACAAGTCTTAAAGTTGCCAAGGTTGAGGACTCCTCATCTAGGGAATACATGTTTTTTTTTCCAGAACACATAGTCCCATAGACTGGGAGAGGTGTGAGCCACCATTTGGGGGGATTTAAAGTGCATGCACATCCACAAAATCGCTGTCATGTGTGCCTGGCTGAGGAATTCTGGGAGTTGAAGTCCACAAGTCATAAAAGGGCCAGGTTTGAAGACCCCTGCAATAGATAGAATCATAGTATTGTAAGGGACCTTGGAGGTCTTTTGGACCCTTCTCCAGATATCTGCATGTTTTCTTCCAGTTGGAGAGTATGACATTGATTGTTAAGCTCCAGTGCCAGTGTCAGCTGCCACCGTATGCTTACTTGTGCTTCACTATCATGCAGGGACAGTCTGCTATGAACTCTGGAGAGGGGGAATGCTTGGGGGAAAACAAAAGTAACTGCTGTATCTCACCAAGATGCTGCTTCAAAGTCACCCAGCTGGGAGAAGAAAGCAGCTGCATACCAATCTATGCTTGAAGTGACCTTTCTGAAAACATCTTGCTTGAACAGGTTGGTTGGGAGAGGGGGTCAGCAATGGGAGACAGTTAAGGGAGGGAAAAATTGAACTTAAAGAGATTTTGGCATGCAATTCTCAATTCTTGCTTCTTCTTTTTTTGGTCCTACATATGACACACTGCCATTCTTCCTTTTCCAGGGCTCCATTTTCCCTGGTACTTGTTTCTTCTTTACTGTACTTTGTAGACAGACTTCTGGCTTTTCCAGGAATTCCTTATTTTACTGATGAGTCTCAGAGCAGCCAGATGTGCCTCCACTTTCTCCTCCAGCAACCTGGTCATTTTGCGCTTGGTATATTTATAATTGGAGTCCTCCTTGAGCAGGAATTCAAACATAGCACATATCTTTCAGGTCCCCATGGTAGTAACTTCTTTCTTCACGACTTTATTATTTCATTACTTTTAAGTGTTGTGCAGGTCCATATATAGACACTTAGATTTAGATTCATAATTGTAAGATTCGCATGCTGCCTCTTCACTTTCCCAGAATCCTTCAGTGGTATGGAAACGCTTCCAGTGGGATAGTTCCCAGATTGCTGCGATGAAGTCTCTTTTCTCTGCTGTTTGTAATGAGCTATTCTTCATTCTCCCAGAATCCTCTGTTGTTGTGCAAACACATCTAATAAACATATTAATAAATAATAAAGGTAAAGGTAAACGTTCCCCCACACATGCGTGCTAGTCGTTTCCAACTCTAGGGGCCGGTGCTCATCTCTGTTTCAAAGCCAAAGAGCCAGCGCTTGTCCGAGGACGTCTCCGTGGTCATGTGGCCAGCATGACTAGATGCCAAAGGCGCACAGAATGCTGTTACCTTCCCACCGTAGTGGTCCCTATTTTTATACTTGCATTTTTACGTGCTTTCGAATTGCTAGGTTGGCAGAAGCTGGGACGAGTAACAGGTGCTCACCCTGTTACGCGGCACTTGGGATTCAACCCGCCAAACTGCCGACCTTCTGATCGACAAGCTCAGTGTCCTAACCCATTGAGCCACCGCGTCCCTTCTAATAAATAATAAACGTATCTAATATGCAGAATAACAGAGTTGGATGGGACCTTGGAGGTCTTGTAGTCCAGCTCCCTGCTCAAGCAGGAGATCCTATACTATTTCAGACCATGACTGTCCAGTCTCCTCTTAAGAGTCTCCAGTGATGTAGCACCTACAAATTCTGAAGACAGCCCATTCCACTGGTTAATTGTTCTCACTGTCAGGAAATTTCTCCTTAGTTCTAGGTTTTTTCTCTCCTTGGTTAGTTTCCAGCCATCACTGCTTGTTCTATTTTCAGGGGCTGTGAAGAATACATTGACCCCCTTCTCTTTGTGGCAGCCTCTCAATTACTGGAAGACTGCTATCATGTCACCTCTCATCCTTCTCTTCATTAAACTAGACATACCCAATTCCTGTGACCCTTCTTCATAGGTTTTAGCCTCCAGTCCCCCAATCTTCTTTGTTGCTCTTCTCTGCACTCTTTCCATGTTTTTTATATTGTGGTGACCAAAACTGGATGCAGTAATACAAGTGTAATACTGTATATTAATGTAATTGCTCTAATTTAATTTTTAAAATTTTTGAATTATATATTAACTAAATTATTTAATAAGATAGAATTATGCATATATTATAGAGGAAAATAAATAATAAATGTGTCAATAAATAATAAACATATCTAATAAAAACGCTCCTGTACAGATCTGTTTGGGGGGAGATAATGCAGTTGAATTTCCTCTGAATCCAGTAATGCCATCAAGCCTTTCATCAATTCTGGTTCATGATATTTAGTTTAAAACATAATCATTGAAGAGAAGACATTATATAACATCTCAAGATAGGTGCAAATAACCACTTCTAATGGCTTCCATTCAAGATTTCTTAAGCCAGGTGTAAAATGGCTGATCTCCAAGCAAAAAATTACATTGTCCATCTAGTGCAGTGGTGGTGAACCTATGGCATGGGTGCCAGAGGCGGCACCCAGAGCCCTCTCTCTGGGCACCCGCAACATGCCTCGGAGGTGGCAACTGACCCTCTTCAACCAGCCACCTGCTAAGTTGCCAAGGTCCCACGTGGCTGGATGCATCCCAGCATGGCTGGTTTCCCTCCCCCCCAACCCATCCCTCCTGGCCTTGCATGCTCTCCTTTTCCCAGGCATGACCTACTGCATTGCCTCCTCAGCTGCCAGCTGACCATCCATCTCAGAGGTGACTTCTTTGAACTGCTGGCGATGGACTGCAGAGCCCCAGAGTGCGCCAGTTGAGGGGCTGGGAGGCTGTGGCTACTGACGGACACCGTTGGCCCCCATGCACTCACTGGCTTCTGTGTGTGAGGGCCAATGCTGTCCAGCAGCAGCTGCCCCAGCCCTTGCCTTGCCCCATGCCAATGGCATCCCCACCCTGCCTCGCCTTATCCCGCAGGATGAGCCTCCTGCCTACTGCCACACCTACCAGAGACCCCCTGGATCTCCCCCACCCCTGCCCACCCCCCACAGGTGTCCCTCCCTATGGGCGATATTGAGGTGACCACATCCACCTTGGCCACACCCACCCAATCTTCCATGACCACCACAGTCACGCCCACCCAGTAGGCCACGCCCACCTGGCACCCAGAGATAAATAAGTGGGTTTTGGGTTGCAGTTTGGGCACTCGGTCTCTAAAAGTTTTGCCATCGCTGATCTAGTGGGACTCAGTCTTAGAGGACTGAAAAGCAGCCAATGAAACACCAAAATTTAAAATGAAACTCAGGGGAGACCCAGGAAATCAAAGTCTGCTCAGCTTAACACCTGTTCTAGCAAACTGATAGATGCAGGAATGAAAGAGAAAAAAATAATTAATCACACAGAACAAGCCTTGCTGAAGGAAAATCAACATGGATTCAGCAAACATAAATCCTTCCTCACCAACGTTTTAGAGTTTTTGGAAAGTTTCAACAGGTTCTCCTTGCTGTGCATTTGAATTTTCCAAAAGACTGGATAAATTCCTCATCAGAATCTCTTGAGTTAAACCTAGCAGTCATGGAATAAGAGTATGGACTTTAGTTGAAAAATGCAAGGCAAAGATGAAGAACATCTTATCACTTTTCGTTGAAGAAATAAGAACTTGCCCACAAAAATCTATGTTAGGACAACAGTTTTACTTGTTTATAACTATTATAACTATTTCTTGATTTGTGGTGAATAGCCAGCTGGCCAAACATGCTACAACAGGGGTCCCCAACCCCTGGTCCATGGGACCAGTACTGGGCCACGGCATGCCAGCAGCCAGTCTGCACAAACAAACAAATCCCCATCCGTGGGATGCAGGCAGCACACAAAACCATGCACCCTTTGGTCTGCGGAAAAACCTCTCTCCACTGAACCAGTCCCTGGTGCCCAAAAGGTTGGGGACCTCTGTGCTAAAAGTATTAAACTATCAAGGATGGGGGAAATGAAAAGTGTGAATAACTCAAGATCTTTTTAAAGAAAGTGAATGGTTAGCTATAAGAGTGTGGTGGCACAGTGGTTAGAATGCAGTATTGCATGCTAACTCACTGCTCACTCTATGAATTTGATCCTGACGGGCTCAAGGTTGACTCAGGCTTCCATCCTTCCAAGGTCAGTAAAATGAAGACCCAGATTGTTGGGGGCAATATGCTGGCTCTGTAAACTGCTTAGAGAGGGCTGTAAAGCACTATAAAGCAGTATATAAGTCTAAGTGTTATTGCTAGTGCTAGTGCTAAATGGTAAATAAAGTGCAATTTAAGTAAGTATTTAAAAAATACACATTAGACCAGGGGTGTCAAACTCAATTTCATTGAGGGCCGCATCAGCATTGCGGTTGCCCTCAGGGGGCCGGGTGGGTGTGGCCTGGGTGGGCGTAGCCTACTGGGTGGGCGTGGCTAGAGTGCGTGTGGCTTACTGGGTGGGTGTGGCCAGCTCTACATCGTTCGCATCAAGGGTGCCTATGGGGGCCTGGGCAGGAGTGGGACAGATCTGAGGGTCTCTGGCAGAAGGAGGGTCTCTGGACCAGGGCCAAGGCAATGGGGGCCGTTCCCTCACTGTTTCCAGGATGGCTTCGCGGGCCTCATGAAACCACGTTGCGGGTCGGATCCGGCCTCTGGGCCTTGTGTTTGACATGTCTGCATTAGACCAAAAAACCCCCACTTAAATTCACTTATATAATGATGGGATCAAAGCGATATGTAATTGCAAAAAAAAAAAAAGATCTTGAGGTCAAAGTTTACAATATCGCAATAAAGATGTTGAATTGTTATGTGTCAGCTGTGAAAAGCTAAATGTTCAGGGGTCATTAGCACACAGATTAAAAATAAAATTGCCAGGAATGTAATATCCTTAATAAAAATCTATGGGGCCCCTTTATCTGGAACACATATATGAAACACACAGAGAGAGAATGCTGGAAAGGAGGCAGAAAACAATCAAAATGATTAAATAGTTTGAAGACTTTCCTTATAACCAAAGCTAAATAGTTTAGGACAGGGGTAGGCAAACTTGGCTCTTTTACGACTCGTGGACTTCAACTCCCAGAATTCCTGAGCCAGCATGGCTCACCATGGAAACCTCTCCCTTTCCTCTCAGCATGTCTGGCTCAGGAATTCTGGGAGTTGAAGTCCACGAGTCATAAAAGAGCCAAGGTTGCCTATCCCTGGTTTAGGAAAAAGGCTTCTATAGATAGACATGAGATGTGTAAATCATGAATGTCATGTTAAACATGGAGTAGAAGAAGTTTTTCTCTCTCTCCTTTGAAATACCAAAACCAAGTGTGAGACAATGAAGCTGATTGGAAGGCTGGTTAAACATTGTGAGATTTTTTAAAAAAAAATACTGGATAAGGCCCCTTTCTTAACTAAGAGATAGATCTCTTCCTCCATTGTCTAGTTTTTAACACTGGACTTTGGTTGATTTGTATAACTTCTCACCAGTATGTTGTATTAGGGAATCCCTGAGAGTGTGTGACAGCTGTCAGTTCTAGAAGCTTTGGATCATATCATTTATCCAGAACCTTTTCATGTTAGCTTCCAGCCCAGCTCTCCTACAGAAGCTGCCTAGATCTTTAGTTAGGATTTGCTCAGAGGAAAATGTTTTGATACCGTACTTTCTTTACCTAACGTACCATTCAAATCTCTTAGGACTGTGCCAAACCATTCACTCTCCTTTAATTTGCTCTGTCCGTGAAGTTTCGGAGAGTGAATTCAAAGAGGGTAAACAGAAACGGAAGGGCTGCAAAAGCCTTTTAGCTTTGCGGGGGGTCAAGTAATCATTTATGGAAGGAGAAAGATGACGCCCCTGCAAGCAAGGACAGCCAAGGACTTCATTAAAGTAAAAGGCTGGGTGGAGGTAGGGAGAAAAAGAAAAATAGAACTCTACCAAGGTAAGGTGACCTTTAGTTCTCTAAATTCAGAAAAATTGGCAGGGAAGGAGGAAAGGGGAGGTCACCACAATCCTTTTATTTCTCTTTCTTTAATAAGGCTCATGCACATCCATTTTAGAGGTCCAGGAGCTACCCTCTAAATTCTCAATGCTTTCTCTAAGAATGATCAATTGATCATGTAACATCTGTGGCATCAGTTGTTCATTCTTACAAGAAACATTAGGAAAGATGAAGAAAATTACCACACCACTGTGGCTTTTCAAAATCAAAGGGGAAAAAATAGGGCATCCTTTCCCTCTCACAAATCTTTTCCAGTTATTATTATTTTTTAATTGTCTATGAAAGAGGCAGGAAAAAAACACACACACACACCCCTTTGTTTCAGGGAATAAATAATTTTGCAAATTGAATGAGCCGGATTCAAACCACCTTTAAAGACTTGGAGACTTAGAATAACTTTATTGTCACTTTAAATGTACACTAATCAGCATACATTAAAATGAAATTTCATTGCATTCAGCTCTCATAGGGTAACCACCTCCCATATACATTACATAAACATGACAAAAGACTATGCATATACCCACATACACACACATATATGACACAGGGAAACCATACAGTCTAGTTCGGATGTATACATATACACGGCGGCAAAAAAGAATCCTGTGAATTTACAAGACGGATGGCATAAGGAACAAAGCTGTTGCAGAATCTAGTAGTTCTGCTATAAATCCTTCAAAACCTCCTCCCAGAAGGGAGCAACAGAAACTGACTAACTTCAGTTTTGTTAATATGGAAAGGATTGTGCTTCCCTTAAAGTGGAGCAAAATCTGAAAAATAGGTTAGTAATGGATGAAACTGGGACTCTCTCAGCCTAACCTATTTCCCAGGTGATTGTGGTGATCAATGAAGACTGATTTGAAAGCCACCTTGAGCTTCAACAGGAAAAGTAGCCTATAAATCCAGCAAATAAATCCACCAACCTATTGCCCTAACATCTATTTTGGATTTTTCTTCAGGTCCGCATAAGTGTCCAAAATATTTTGGTGACAACTGGAGAAAAAGATCTGCAGATGATAGAATGTAAAGATCATTGAACTCTAAACACTGATTGGATACATATGAGGTCAATGTCCAGGTATGTCCTGTTGGCCATCACATTGTCAATACAAAATTGGCATATTTTGCTATATCTAGAGAATGTTCCTAATACAAGTTTCATTTGGATTAATTTTGACATCCTGCAGTCATCAGTTCAAGTTCCTCCCAACCAACCTATCTATTTTCAATGCAATAATACTTACATTAATTGGGTAAGTCCTCAATAAGTGTAAATATTATGGGACTCAAAAGGCCCGGAGCTAATCATCATATCAGGGCTTAGAAATGTTCGCATCATTCTGATGGTCTTCTCTGGGTGCCATCTATAGCCAGAAGCTCTTCAGGAAGCATCTGAACAAGCATTTTCATTCATGGCTCCATGTTGCTCTTTAGAAGGCCGTCACTGCTTGCATTAAAACATTGTCAAAAAGAAGCACCTGTTCAAGCTTTGTCCAGCCTAGTGCATTTCACTAAAAGTAATGAATAAATTAAGCATGATGAATGTAAGTTTTACTACATTTGGACTTTGTAATAACTCTCTGGATTGGAGTGATTGCCTTTGTATCATCTCTAGGGGTAGAACAGCTGATATCTCAGCTTATAAATGTTATTCTACACACTGGCTGAAAAATACATTGGGATATCAACGAAATGGGAGAAAAGCAAGGACATAAATTTCCTACTTTTTTATCTGCTACAGAAATCTGGCTGGTTCATCAGCCTTTGCTCCTTGTAATCTATGCTGCAATGCATTCATCTCCAGCTGCAGCTCATTTTTGAGATCCAATCAAGTCCTCTTTTGTTTTGTTATCGTTTTAAATTTCCAGTGAACGGCATCACATTATGCTGATTACTGGGTGTCACATCATGTTAGGCGACATCACCAAACAAGGCAGGCTAAGGAGGCCATGGAAGAGTAATGTAGCACAATGCAAAAGTTCAACCAATTCCCATCTCCTGATATTCTTGTATAACAAAGCCTCTCCAGGGGAAAAGGTTGGAAGGAGACCTTTGCAAAGTCCATCAAGGCTGTAATACAGTAAAGACCATTTCTTTCCTGAACAAACTGAAACTCTTAGTCATCCCTCAGTGCTTTATTCTGGATGCTACCATTGTAAAGATAATTGCATGCTTGTTTTGGCTACTGCAAACTTTCAAGAGGAGGAGGAGGAGGAGGAGGAGGAGGAGGAGGAGGAGGAGGAGGAGGAGGAGGAGGAGGAGGAGGTGGAGGAGGAGGAGGATTGGGAACCAAAATTGATCCGCTCCAGGCTTCATCCACATTACTTATGAGTCAGCAAGAAATAGGAGCATTACAATTATACTGACTAAATTGAGAAACTGGAGCACAGCTAAACAAGGAAATGGACTGCAGTAGTAATGACACATGGGAATGATCTTGACAGACAGGAGGAACAGCCACTGCTTAGACAATGATTTGATAAATGAAATTTGAGTCCAAGGGAAGAAGGATGGGAAAAGTGTCTCAGAAGGGATTCTCCCTAGTTTTGAAAGAGTAAAAGTGAGAATGGAAAGAATACTTTCAGAGTTGCAATATTCCATTAATGTAACTTTACGATAAAGATTAAATTAATATTCTTTGTGTAGACCACCTCGCAAGGCTAACATCAGTCTTGCAGATCTGAATGTACCTGCTGTGTAGTGCTCTGAACCCACTCAAATTTTGTTTATCAAGCTGTTGTCTAGGCCAGGGGTAGGCGACCTTGGCTCTTTTATGACTCGTGGACTTCAACTCCCAGAATTCCTGAGCCAGCCATGCCGAGGGGAAAGGGAAAGGTTTGCAAGCTTAGCCGTGCTGGCTCAGGAATTCTGGGAGTTGAAGTCCACAAGTCATAAAAGAGCCAAGGTTGCCTACCTCTGGCCTAGGCCTAGGCTGCTTTATAACTCGTGGACTTCAACTCCCAGAATTCCTGAGCCAGCCATGCCGAGGGGAAAGGGAAAGGTTTGCAAGCTTAGCCGTGCTGGCTCAGGAATTCTGGGAGTTGAAGTCCACAAGTCATAAAAGAGCCAAGGTTGCCTACCCCTGGTCTAGGCTGAGACTTTCCCTCCTGTCTCCCAAGGTTATTTCCACAAGATAGTAGCAGACTAAATAAATGGGTGAGAGGTGCTCCTACAATTCCCTTAGGGATGATTTGTTGAGGACTGCAAGCAGGATTTGTGGGATCAGAGAGCAAAGTGGTTAGAGGAACCCTTTTTCACACCCCATTTTTTTCCTTTTTCCCCGACATCTTTTTTCTTCTCTCCTGATTGCCTTTCAATCAACCAACTTCTTTATATTCCAAGCTGCAGGGAAAGGACAGATACTTTTCATCAGAGGTAGGCAAAGATTTTTGAACCCATGTTGAAAGTTTCTAGGTTCCAAAGATTTCGGTCCAGTTGGTTCCATTGCCATCCTTCACTTGCAACCCAGGACCGCTAAACATCGATGTGCCTTTGCAATGGAAAATAATAAGTCTTTTTTCAACAATTCTTTTCTCTTTTTTTTCTGCGAAATGCCATCTGGCATCCTGGACTTCACCTGGGTAGAAATGTCTGCAATATACTCTAAGTGCCATGGTGGTGCTTTGGTTAGAATGCAGTAAAGGTAAAGGTTCCCCCGCACATGCGTGCTAGTCGTTTCCGACTCTAGGGGCCGGTGCTCATCTCCGTTTCAAAGCCGAAGAGCCAGCGCTTGTCCGAGGACATCTCCGTGGTCATGTGGCCGGCATGACTAGACGCCAAAGGTGCATGGAACGCTGTTACCTTCCCACCGTAGTGGTCCCTATTTTTCTACTTGCATTTTTACGTGCTTTCGAACTGCTAGGTTGGCAGAAGCTGGGATGAGTAACAGGCGCTCACTGTTACGCAGCACTCGGGATTCGACCCGCCAAACTGCCGACCTTCTGATTGACAAGCTCAGCATCCTAACCCACTGAGCCACCCTTAGAATGCAGTACTGCAAGATAATTCTCTGTTCGCTCTAGGAGTTTGATCCTGAACAGCTCAAGGTTGACTCAGCCTTCCATCCTTCTGAGGTTGGTAAAATGTGGACCCAGATTGTTGAGGGCAATAGGCTGACTCTGTAAACTGCTTAGATAGGGCTGTAAAAGCCCTATGAGATGGTATATAAGTCTAAGTGCTATTGCTATTGCTACAAATGGGAGGCACACCTGGCTGCTTATATCTGCTCTACCCCATAAACAAATATCTAGAGAATAGAACCCATTTGTGGCCTAACAGTAAAGTCACTGGCCTTGCCAACCTGAAGGTAGGCAATTTGAGACCCAAGTACTACGTGATGGGGTGAGTTCCTGTTACTTGCCCCAGCTCTTGCCTATCTAGCAGTTCAAAAGCATGCAACTGCAAGTAGAGAAATAGGTACCACTTCGGTGGGAAGGAAACAGTGTTCAGGGTGCCTCAGTGAATAATCATGCCAACTCCACGAACACAGAAGCATCTTTGGACAGCACTGGCTCCCTTGGCTAGAAAATGGAAATGAGCATGACTCCCTAGAGTCAGAAACAAATGGACAGGGGAAATTTACTTTTTTTTTTTAGGAAGACAGAAAACTTGTTGTGACTCAGGGTCAGCCTGTGGGTTCGGCAGTTGGGTCAGACGACTCAGAGGAGGAAGGGGGTGTTGAAGAGCTTGCTGAGGGGGTTGGAGAGCTTGCTGATGAGAGCCCTCAGCCAGGCCCCTCCCACCTGGTCACGACGCAGACCCAGCTGTGTGAGCCTAACAGCATGGATGAAGATGACCCACAGCTGGCCCTGTTCAAGGACGCCTGATGCAGGAGGCAGTCAATCAGGAGTAAACAGAGGAAGGCAATGGGGCACCTCAGAAGGAGGCAGAGAGAAGCCACGCCCTGAACTGTATAAAAGGGGAATGCGTGGGAGGGCTGGTTTGCTGAAGGCAACCGCTTGAATAGCTCCTGTTTCATGGTTCGTGTCTTGTTTTGCTCTGTTTTATGTTAATAAATTTGGCAGGCTTAGTTCCAGCCTCTTGCCGTTTGTAAAGGGGTTGTCCCTGCCTTTTCTGCAGGGCCGGTAGCAGGCTGGTACAGAACAAAACTATGAATCATCAAGATGGAAAGTATCTCTTATTCAGCATGGATTGGATTCATGCCTGGTATATTAAACATCTTTTGAGGCCAGCTACATTTTGAAAGATGATGGTGAGTTCCATTTCTATTCCAGGATGGCTAAAACTTCCCTTGTGATGTTCCCACGAACCTTTTTATAGAATTATAGCATCGTAATTCATAGCTGCCTGTTATGTAATCTTCTCTGCATAGCAGTGCCTGACAGGAATTTATTACAAATGTGTTTTTCTACCACACTTTGTAATAGGGATAGAAAGACCCCAGCTGCCTCTGATGACCTTTTAATCATCTGCAGGGGCTATTCAGTTAAAAGCTCCAGAGCAGAAGTGACAAATACTTCCCACACCTGTTGGGTTCAGCTTGATCAATGCATTTTTTGTGAGACCCATGACACAGTAAGATTTTAATGGACTGCTCCTATATTCTCTATTTGTTGTGATCAAAAGTAAAGCTTTCTAATGAAAAGATGACAGGTCATGCTCAACTTACTACCACAACTCAACTCAGAATTTCAGTTGCTAAGTAAAACAGCTGTTAAGTGAATTTTGCTCCATTTTATGACCTTCCCTGCCACAAATGAATCACTGGAGTTGTCGAGTTAGTAACACGGTTGTTAAGTAAATCTAGCTTCCCGGTTTGCTTATCAGAAAGTGATCATATGACTCTGGGGCACTGCAACCATTCATAAATACATACCTTTTGCCAATCATCTGAATTTTAGTCATGTGACCGTGGGGATGCTGCTACAATTGTAAGTTTGAAAAATGATCACAAGTCACTTTTTTCAGTGCTGTTGTAACTTTGAACGGTCACTAAATGAATGGTTGTAACTTGAAGACTATCTATATATACCAAAAAAATGGGACCAGTCATACTGAATCACAAGTGCTCCTCTTAGTCTCCCATTGTCTGAGCTGCTGTGATGTCACAGATGGTAACAAACATTCTAAAGACCAACATAGGAAAAATAGTCAAGATAACATACTGAAGACTACACTAGACTAGACTAGACTAGACTGGACTAGAGCTGGAGGCCTTCTAGTCTAACCCCCTGCATAATAATAATAATAATAATAATAATAATAATAATAATAATAATAATAATAATAATAATAATAATAATAATAAAGTTGGAAGGGACCTTGGAGGTCATCTAGTCCAACCCCCTGCTCAGGCAGGAAACCTTATACCATTTCAGGCAAATGGCTGTCCAGTCTCTTCTTAAAAACATCCAGTGTTGGAGCATTCACCACCTCTGGAGGCAGGTTGTTCCACTGGTTAATTGTTCTGTCAGGAAGTTTCTCCTTAGTTCTAGGTTGCTTCTCTCCTTGACTAGTTTCCATCCGTTGCTTCTTGTCCTGCCTTCAGGCGCTTTGGAGAACAGCTTGACTCCCTCTTCTTTGTGGTAGCCCCTGAGATATTGGAACAGGAGAAGCTATACCATCTCAAACAGGTGACTGTCCAGTCTCTTGTTAAAGATCTCTAGTGATAGGGTGCCCACGATTTCTGGATGCAAGCCATTCCACTGGTTGATTGTCCTCACTGTCTGGAAGTTTCTCCTTAATTCCAGGTTGCTTCTCTCTTTGATCAGTTCCCAACCATTGTTTCTTATCCTTCCCTCTGATGCTTTGGTGAGCAACCTGTCCCCCTCTGCCTTGTGGCAGCCCCTCAGATACTGGAACACTGCTATCATGTCTCCCCTATTTCTTCTTTTCTTTAGACTAGCCAAACCCAAGATTGGAACGTCTGATTAGAGTAAAAAGGTAGTAATATTCAAAATTCACAAATAGTGAAGATTAGATTTTGGAAGCTCTTTTATTAGTGCAGAAGCCCTCTGGATTATAAAGAAATGAAACAGTATCGATAAAATGGAGCATCATTCCTTTTTTAACAGGCATAAAACCTAGATCAGGCTAATTATCATAATCTTCTCTCAAATTAATCTGCTTATAAAATGTGGCTCATGCCACACATAGCAGTCTCTTTTCCATTGCCAATATGGATGCTCCCTCTAACAGGATGATAGCTGGTCAATATGAAAATCTTCCATATGAAGATCAAGTATATATTTGCTTGAATATAGAGGATGACTCTGTTTCACATATAGGTAGTCTTCAAACTGGTCATTTAGTGATTGTTCAAAGTTACAACAACACTGAAGAAGTGAAATACAACTGATCCTCATGCTTACAACCCTTGCAGCATCCTCATATTTATGTGATCAACAGTTGTTTGGGAACTGGCATGTATTTATGACAGTTACAGTATCCTGGAGTCATGTAATGGTCACTGGCTATCTTCCGATCTGGCTTCCAACAAGCAAAGTCAATGGGGGAAGTCAGGTTCTCTTAACAACCACATGATTCACTTAACAATCACAATAATTTGCTAAAACAGTCATAAAATCAGTGTGTCTCACTTTATAACTGCCTTGCTTAGCAGGGGAAATTTTGGTCACAATTGTGGTCATACTTAGAGGACTGTTTTGTAGCCTTTTAAAGTGTCCACTGTACACACACTGACAATTAGATCTCACACTCCTTTTCCTGAGTCTGATAAATCCCATTTATGATGACAAGATCGAGGTATTCTTATTAAATGACCAATTCTCAGGTGTTTAGGAGGCAGTAGCAAAAGTTTTATTGAGAGCCCTAGCTTTTCTTTATAGCCTTAGCATATAGAAACTATTAGCTGCCTTCTGTGTGATGTTGACTTTATAGGGTTTCTTCCTTTTATATAATGGATGTACACAGTGGTGGGATTCAGCCGGTTTGCACCACTTTGGTAGAACCAGTAGCTAATTTTTTTGTTGCCCAGGCCCAGAACGGACTTCCAGAAGTGGCATCCACAGAGAGAACCGGTTGTTCACATATTTGAATCCCACCACTGGCTGTACGTAGTTACATAGTTACTTGTACATATATTAACAGGGTGTTGTATTTTTAAAAAATCCTGTGACTGTAAATAATTTAAATAAATCAATAAGAAACAACTTGGTTTCTGGGCAAAACAGTTTGCTGCAAGGTGTCTGAATAGATAGGATCAGTTCAGTGAGAGATTGTCTAGCTATTGCTTGTTGTGTCAGAGTACTACTAAAATCCAATGATTGTGTAGATGAGGAACATGCTTCCCTGAGCATCAACTGACTTGTGATTGCCTCTCCTGAAGTCATCAAACTCTCTGCCATATTGTATATATATTTTTAACAATGGTGCATTATTTTTTAAAAAATCAAATAAATGGGAAGCAGGCACATTGTAAAGCAAAGCTTCATCTTTATTTCCAAATTTAATTATAGGTGGAAAATTGTGGTGGGTGGGTGTTTGTTGGAAGTGAGTTAACTGCCATAAAGATAGGTTAAGATTAAAAGAAAAATGGACAGATATCTCCGAATGATTCAGACACTTCGGTTACTCCAGTATGACTAAGCTTCTAATGGTGGCATATCAATGTTTATTTTTAAAGTTCTTTATTGGTTTCATCCTAGTATTTCTTTAGTTAATTACCTGAGCTGAGCTTTATTCCTAGTAAGCCAACCAGGGTCATTTTAGGTGGTGCTGCAAAGCTTGGGCAAGGCTAAGATATGACACAGTTAGAAGAAAGAACTTCATATTTTCAGTGTTCTGGTAAGCAAGTGTTCTATGGCTGGCCATTCCCGTGAAGATATGGCATGTAGCGACTTTGTGGGAACATTTATGACATACTCTCAGCTTCCAAATATATCCACCAATCCCAAAGGTGGTCTGTCTATTGCTGGACTGCAGTAATAAATTGTGATGAGGAGAAGCAGAGATAAAGTTGGCCATATATCTCCAAATGATTCTGAAACTTCAGTTACTCCAGCATGACTAAGCTGCTAATAGCGGCATATCAATGTTTATTTTTAAAGTTCTTTATTGGTGTCATCCTGGCATTTCTTTAGTACATTAGCTGCACAACTGTCAGTCCAGCTAAGCAGATCACAGGTGACCTTTCTGAATCTCTTCTTCAGCTGCCTTTGAAACATTATCATAAAGAAGGCATCTACCCAACTGTTATTTTGACATCAAGAATATTTTTTTTTCTTCCCCTAAGACAGGGGTCTTCAAATTTGGCCCTTTTATGACTTGTGGACTCCAACTCCCAGAATTCTTCAGCCAGGCATGCTGACTGAGGAATTCTGGGAGTTGAAGTCCACAAGTCATAAAAGGACCAAGTTTGAAGACCCCTGCCCTAAGACTTTGTAACCTTTAAAATCACTTTTTATTAGCTGTTTCTTCTGATTGTTTTAGAGAACCTGAGTGAAGTTTCCAATTGTTATTTTATTAGTAACTTGTGACATTTTTTTGTCTTTGGCTCTTCGCTGCCCTGGGAACTATACATGTCTGTGAGGTACACCTTTAATACACTTTTTTTTAAGGAAATGTATCCAAAGGAGGGTCAGATTCTGGCTATCATCACCTCTATGGACCCTTGGGAAAATGCAAACTATGGTTTCATTCAAGGTCACCTGCTTATAAGAATCTGCTACTTCTAGGGCTGATACGAAGTCAGAAATTTGTGCTTTCATCTTCATGATGCCTCAAGGCACTCTTGATCATATCTGAAGCAAAGTGGAATAATTGAAGCCCTGATCCAAGTACACAGCTAACCCAATCCTGCCTTAATATTACAAATGAGGCTTCGAGGGAGGGGAATGGATCTGCTGATTTGCCTTTAATCTCCCACTGGAAGCCCACCTGTAAATTTAATCAATCATGTACTGGCTAAAAATCCTCTCTTAATTAATATTAAACAAGTCTATCAATTCAGTTTTCACACTGAATGGAGGCTGTCACCCGCAATCTGCATCAGAGAGGACTTGTTATTTGACCAGATTTTCCCATTTACTTCTATAGGAGAATCTGGAACAGAGATGTCTGGCATGAAGGAAATTTGCAGATTAGCACTCAAAAAGAACAAAGGACTGATCAGGCAATAAACTCTTGAGTATGCTTCTGAATATAAATTAAATTTACAATCCATCCTTCCATCCAAGCCAGCACTCAAGATAGCTTCCAATAAAATGCAAATGAAACGAAGACATTCTAACTGCAACATTAAAATTCAACAATTAATCTTCATCATGAAATATGTAATAAAGAAAACCACCAATGCTGGGCATATTCTAGAGTAGCAGCAATTTAGTTGTCTGTAATGCAGAAAAGACAAAATACTTACTTATAAAGGAGAGTTGCACACAGACTAGCAATAGCATTTAGCATTTGGGCTTATATACTGCCCCATAGCACTTTACAGCACTTTTTGAATAAGCATTATCTGCATATTGTTCCCACCAATCTGAGTCCTCATTTTACCAACCCCGAAAGGTTGGAAGGCTAAGTCAACCTTGAGCCCCATCAGATCAAACTCCAGGTTATAGGCAGAGTTTTCCTGCAATACTGCATTTTAACCATTTTAACACACAGGTGATAGCACACTGAGTGGTGTACTGTTGACTCTACCGCACAGCTTAAGAAGAATGATGTGAAGTACAGTTAGTTGTCATCATCTTTTACCCTGAATTTGCCCTTTAGCAAACACTGAACATGTTCAGGGAGGCCTATGTCAAACCAGGTTACAATTAATTGTACACCACCTAGAGTCACTTTTGTTGAGATGGTTGGCAATATAAATTAGATAAATACCTGACTTGCAACAACAAGTAACGTTTCCAAACTGATCCCCAACCTATGGCCAGCAAGAAGAAACTCTACTAATAGTCACCAGCAATAGATGACAAATTATGATCCAAACGTTGCACAAATGTGCACAGCTAGCAGTAGAACAAGGATGTGAGTGCATCTGCAATTTTCTGGCAAAACTGGAATGGAATTTGAAAATGGTAATTTCCTGAAATCTAAAGAATTCCTTCCTTAAGGAAAACGGGAATAACCTGTTCAGATACCAGTGCCAAACCTGGACACTTACAATAAAATATAAATGAAAATTAGTCACCACGTTTGAGGAAACATTTGCTGGAGTGACCAGAGGAGATAAAATTGGGAATGAGATCATAAGAGAAAGAATTGGCATATAGCCAATCTTAGACTACATACAAAAGCAGCAAATAAAGTGGTTTGCTCACCTGGAGAGGATGCCTTTAGGCATATACCTAAAGAGATGGTCAAACAGAAGCAGCAGCACAGGTTATCTTGGAAGTGGTCGATATTGCCTCACTTCCCCCCCCACCCCCTCGAATTAACATTCCTGGAATGTGGATTAATGCTGTAGGGCAGAGGTCCCCAGCCTTTTGAGCACCAGGGACCGGTTCTGTGGAGAAAGGTTTTGGCATGCTGCAGCCCAGTACTGGTCCACGGCCCGGGGGTTGGGGACCCTTGTTGTAGGGGCTAACTAAAAGGCAAGCATGAGCTGGCTGTGCCTTTGGAATTTTTCCACCCATCCTTGGGTCAGTAGACACTATAACAGCTTAACATTTGCTGGCTCCCTTGGCAAGTGCTACCCAGCCTCCATTGCTGCTGTTCTTATTTTTTTATTTAATTTAATTTCTATACCGCCCTTCTCCCGAAGGACTCAGGGCGGTGTACAGGGCAATGCAATAAAAATGCAATATACAAAAGTTTAAAAAAATTTAAATACTGCAGCCCAAATCCAATAAATTAGTACAATAATATTTAAAATACCCCAAACCCATCAGACCAGGCCGGCTTGTTCAAATAAGTATGTTTTTAGGTCACGTCGGAAGGAGCGAAGGTCGGGAGCCATCCGGAGCTCAACCGGTAAACGGTTCCAAAGGCCTTAGCCACTAGCAGTCACTTCTTTCCAAATTAACAGACAACAGAACAGATTTTGCATTCCTTGGGTAGAATCATAATTAAAGGGAGGGGGGAGAGACATTATTTTAACCCAGGCACAGCTAAGGACGACTTAAACCTGCCTTAGTCCCAGACTGGGATGAGATGAAGGCAACATCCTGAGGACAAGCAGAAAAAAAAGGTATTGCCAGAGTTTGATTATGCTGTGTTAAGAGTAGGGGAGGGCTTCATCACTCTAAAAGCATCCCCTGTTTAGAAAAAAACCCTTAGAAAAGTAATAATGTCACTTACAGTACAATTATACACAAGAAGGGCTTTCCAGGGCAAATTGAGGCAATTATCCCTGCCCACACATATGGAGAAGGGCCTCTCTGTTTGGGTATTTGGCATAATCAAATGGATCAGTATGCTTCATCCAGTGCAGGAACATTAATCAGTTAAAATAAAACCGCAAAGAGTTATTTCGGTATTTAAAGTTTTTTCCACTCAGTCCCCCTTGGCTAGGATGTTAATTTCAACTGACAGAAGAACAATGGGGAAGAAAATTGCATTGACGCAGGATGCAGCGAGAAGGAAATAGAGGAAAGGGACGTTCTGCACCCAGGCTGCTTTGGAATATATGTCTCGCCCTTAGGTCCCAGGATCTCACAATTACCCCCTTGGGTGCCCAGGGGTGCCAGTCAACTTGCCTCGCAAGATTCTATTCTAAAGTCCCTTTTAATTAAAACTGAATGATTCTGGCTTGTCTCAAAGCAAAGCATCAGCTTCATTGCAGAAGCTACTTCGCACCCAAATGCAATAGGGGAGTTTTATAGCCCAGTTCCTTCTGCAGATGTGGGCCCAGATTCCCCAAAGGGAATACCGTCTTTTCCGGCGTATAAGACGACCCGGCGTATAAGACGACCCCCCAACTTTTGAGAAGATTTTCATGGGTTCAAAAGTCGTCTTATACGCCGGAAAATACGGTAACTGAGCTCAAAAAAAGCCTGTACCGAGGAGGTGGAACTGGGACAAATCTTGCCAGATTGGTAAGATGCTGGCACATGAGTACGTTGTCCTGTCTGCCCTGGGTTGAAAAATTAAGAAAAATCAGCATGTGCTTAGAGCACTATGAGAAGTGGTGTTGTTGTTTTTTCCCCCCTCCCAAGCATTACACCCTTAACTTCCACTGCCACACTTGAACTTAAATGATTTGTGTGTGTGTGTGTGTAATTGTCCCCATCTGCTGTGTTCAACTTTAACAACTACAGCATTGTTAAAACAATTTCTTTGGCATGGGGAATGACTAAGGTGTTGTCAGATGTCACATTTGTTTCTCTCTCTTTTTTTTTTCCCTACGGCATGAGAAATTTGCTTGAGGGGCACAATTTTGAGGCAGTAGTTAGGTCATCAATGGGTCTTAATCTGGCCCTGTGCCACATACACAATGATAAGAATAACAGAGTTGGAAGGCACCTTGGTAGTCTGCTGTTCCAACCCCCTACTCAACCAGAGGACCCTATATCATTTTAGACAAATGGCTGTCCAGTCTCTTCTTAAAAGCGATGGAGCACTCACAATTTCTGGAGGCAAGGGGTTTCACCGGTTAATTGTTCTCACTCTCAGGAAATTTCTCCTTAGTTCTAGGTTGGTTCTCTCCTTAATTCGTTTCCTTTCATTGCTTCTGGTCCATTTTGTGAGAATTCCCGTGCCATGATCGTACACATAGGACCATACCACCAGGCCCAAATGGCTGGAATTTATTTATTTATTTAATCCCATTTATATCCCGCCCTTCTCCGAAGACTCAGGGCGGCTTACAATCTAAGCACAAATCAATGTGCTTAGCAATAGCCTTCATTCTATGTATATGCCTGCTTATTAGGGCTTTCGGGGGGGGGCAAGTGGCATTATTACAAAGTCAGCTTAATTGCCCCCAACAATCTGGGTCCTCATTTTACCTACCTCGGAAGGATGGAAGGCTGAGTCAACCTTGAGCCTGGTGGGATGCGAACCTGCACTAATTGCAGGCAGCTGGTGTTACTTAAGGAGGCATTAGCCCACTGGTCTAGTTTAGTCAAATGAAGCAATAAATCATCATAAATTACATACACACATATATATACACACACTCTCCTAGCTTCCTTTGCAGGACTTCAGAATTAGCTTGCCATTACTTCCTTCCTAGAGCTGAGAGAGAGAGGGATTTAGTCATCTAACTAAAGAAAGACTACTATTCTGGGTTTCTAGCTTAGTGCACTAACTACTATGTTAAAGTGGCTGTCATCTGTCTGTCTGTCTATCTGTCTACTCCTCTATCTGCCTATTTTTCTGTCTCTCTGTCTTTTTCTCTCTTATCAATTTTTGGGTTCATATGAAATTTTTTATTTTTATTATTTTTATTATTATTATTATTATTATTATTATTATTATTATTATTATTATTATTATTATTATTATTATTATTATTATTATTTATTCAATTTCTATACCACCCTTCTCCCGAAGGACTCAGGGCGGGTAACAGGGCATATATAAATAACAATACAAAAGTTAAAAGGAAATTAAACAAATGCCCGATTAAAATACAATAACAATAAAAACAGTAAAAAACGCATTTAAGCTATTCATGCCCATTTTCTCTAGTGTGCTGCCTTCCATATGTATTACTCTTCATCTCCCATAAACTCTACAGCCAAAAAAAAAAATATTATGGGACTTAATCCCCAAATCGTTTGGAAGGCTTCAGACCAGGGAAGACTTCTGTATGTAATGAACTTTTCCCAGAACACCAGGTGGGAATGCTGCTTAAGAAAAACACACAAATCAGTATTCACACCCTTTACTTGTATCTTGCCAAACTTAACAGCAAAAGAAGAAGAAAAAATGACCTCTTTCTTTAAAAAGGTACACTTACACAGATTAACATTGATCTGATTAAGTGGCTATTAAATGAAACAGAGACACAAGCAGGTTAATAGTTCATCCCAAGCAAGCAAAATATATTCCACATAACAAAAGAAAGTCATTACGCTGAACGAGTTTGTGAGGCACCAATCAACAGGTAAGGAATGCTTTATATTAGTTTCTCCAAATATATAAAGGTAAAGGTTCCCCCGCACATGCATGCTAGTCGTTTCCAACTCTAGGGGCTGGTGCTCATCTCCATTTCAAAGCCGAAGAGCCAGTGCTTGTCCAAGGACGTCTCCATGGTCATGTGGCCGGCATGACTAGATGGCAAAGGCGCACGGAACGCTGTTACCTTCCCACCGTAGTGGTCCCTATTTTTCTACTTGCATTTTTTTACATGCTTTCGAACTGCTAGGTTGGCAGAAGCTGGGACGAGTAACAGGCGCTCAGTCTGTTATGCGGCACTCGGGATTCGACCCACCAAACTGCCAACCTTCTGATCGACAAGCTCAGCATCCTAACCCACTGAGCCACCACGTCCCTTCTCCAAATATATAGGGTGAACCAAAAGTCAGGCCCCATAGGCCAGTCACGATATACTTTCATATTTTTTTTCCAGAGAAAATGTTATTGTAATTAGGAACGTTCAAAGAACCTGCATCAAATGAGTAATTAGTATTTAAAAGAAAAGAGCAAGCAATGTGAACATAATAAAACAGACTAAATTGTCTATTTATTATGAAAGACTAGGGGCGACATGATAGCAGTGTTCCAATATTTGAGGGGCTGCCACAAAGAAAAGTGGGTCATCCTATTTTCCAAAGCACCAAAAGGCAGGACAAGAAACAATGGAAGGAAACTAATCAAGGAGAGAAGCAACCTGGAACTAAGGAGAAATTTCCTGACAGTTGGAACAATTAACCAGTGGAACGGCTTGCTTTCATGAAATCGTGGGTGCTCCATCACTGGAGGCTTTTAAGAAGAGACTGGACAGCCACTTGTTTGGAATGGTATGGAATCTCCTACTTGTGCAGGAGATTGGACTCGAAGACCTCCTGAAGACCTTCCAACTCTGTTCTTCTGTCCGTGGAGCCTGACTTTCAGTTTAATCTGCACATGCCAAATTGGAGGGCTGCTGTGCAAAAATTACAAAAGGAAAGGGAAATATTTGCAGCATGAAAGAAATGAGATTTTAAAAAAGGTTATATTTCATCCTTCATATACAGGTAGTCCTTGGATTACAGCCGGTCTCTTAGTGACTGCTCAGGGATCCAATAAACCTACCTGGGGGATACTTATAATCTGAATTCAAAGTTTCAATGGTGGTCCTCCACTGGGATTCCATAATTGCACTTTGGGTGCTTGGCAATGGTTTGCAGCCACAAATCATGCTGGGAGTGATCTGCGGAAAAAGGAGAAGGGGCTGCCTTAGTACTTGTTGGCTAGACACTATAAAGCAGGGGTCTTCAAACTTGGCCCTTTTATGACTTGTGGACTTTAACTTCCAGAATTCCTCAGTCAGAGTGCCTTAAAATCTGGTGGAATATGCAAAAGATATTTAAGAAAAGGATAAAGTTTTGTCCGCAATTGTTTTTACTGGGCATTATTACTGATACTACTGTTGTGGACACTAAGTTGATGTTGAATTTAATTACGGCAGCAAGACTTTTAGTAGGGCAATACTGGAAGAAGGAAGAACTGCCAACTATAGAAGAATGGACTTTAAAAGTTTCCAACCTGGCGGAAATGGCAAAGATCTCAGCGTATTTGAAAGACCATTCGCAACAGAGATATACTGTGGAGTGGAAAAAATGGATTGATTACATCCAGAATAAACATGGGACTAAAAAGTTTCATTTAGCATTTGAATAAGTATTGATGTGATATTCATATTGCTTGTAGTTATTTTATAAGAGTTAAAGTGCGATAGATTTAATAGTTTATTGTTGTTTGCATAAGGTAGATTATGATTGTTTGCATAAGGTAGATTATGAATTTTATACCCTGTATTTAGCTCTGGGAAGTCGGGGAGGGGGGAGGGGGAAGGGAGGGAGGTGTTGTGGAGGGTTGGGGAGAGGGGAGGGGGTTGGGAGGGGTTTTGTATTGTTAAAAATGTATTGTAAAACTTTTCAATAAAAAAGGGCCAAGTTTGAAGACCCCTGCTATAAAGGATGACACCCGGGTGACCATGGCGGATCTGAAGGAGGCAGAGTGACATAGTAGAAGGGCATGGAGAGTGCTGATCCATAGAGTGGCTGAGGGTCAGACACAACTGAAAGACTGACAACAACAACAACACCAGCTGCATCCTGCAATTACTTGATGGTTTTGCCAAAAATTGCCGTTGATTTCCAGTTTTCAGCAGAACCACACCTGTAGCAAACCATTGCATCGGTTAATGATTGTGGCTTTCATTTAATTATTTTGACTTTACTTAACAACCACAGTGATTCTCTTAATGACTATTGCAAAAAAGTTCATAAAAATCAGGTCGGACACATTTTGTAACTGTCACACATCACAACCACAAAGAGCAGGCTCAAATATAGTAACAACTCAAGGACAACTTGCAATGCGGACGTTGAAATAATAAGAGAAGAAACATTACTGGATGATAAGTTGTTGGGCTAATAATTTCAATGGGTCTGAGGTGAAACTGGACTTGAATAAAATTTAAATGGGTCTCCTTAAAATATTTTTTTCCTAAATGTTGCATGATTAAAGGTTCTTGGGAATTCAAAATTCTGTGTGTTATTTATCACTCTGAGTTTGGGCTAATAATAATACTTCTGATGTAGATTATGAATTACAATAATAATGAAATACAGTAATTAACAGGAATGTTAATAAGAAGAACAACATCATGACACCACAGGATGTGTTTGTATTGCCTCTGGGGGTGCCATTTTTTATTTGAGAATGCTTTTTTTTGCTGAAATAGAATGAAAGTCCATTATAGCAGTTGATACAGTCATGTGCTGGAATAGGAGAGCATTTATTAGTCTCAACCATCATTCTGCCTGCAAATTATTGGTATGCGGCCTCCATTCTATGGAACTTTTCTGCTCAAGGCATAGCTGACACATCCATATAGGCCTTTACAAAATGCAGGTACCCTTAATTAACTGACTCTATTAATTTACTCTCATTTACACTTAACCCCAAGTATCGACAGGGATTTGATTAAACTCAGAAAGATGATTTATGGATGCTTCATCCCCTTTACTAGAGCTGTATATTCAATTCTGATCATCCACGAAATTCATAGCTTCTTACTCCTTCCCAATCCTTAAAATTCTGAGTAGATTACAGATTTGTTTTAAGGTACAAAACAATCAGAATGTAATATCCAAAACTTTAGAGAGTGGGAGGGAACTAAACAGCTAATTCAAGTTTGTTTGGTTTAGGTTAGATGTATCTGACTTCTGGCCCTGGGTAGCTAGTCATATTGCCCCATAAGATCATAAACTTTTAACACTACAAATACATATACATATAGATATACTGTACACTGTATACCAGGCATGTCAAACTGCCGGCCTGTGGGCCAGATGTGTCATCCCGAAACCATGCCCACCCCATTGCTGGCAATGGGGAAAAAGTCGTGATACATCGTGTGACATCACGTGATGTTGCAAGTTTGACATGCCTGCTCTATACTGTATACTGTATACTTATATGTACACTTATATGATATACGATCCTGAGCTTGTCAGCTGGAAAGTTGACAGCCCAAGTTCAAGACCTGAGCACTGCACAATGGGGTAGGCTCCTGTAACCTGCCCCAGGTCCTGCCCACCTAGCACTTTGAAAGCATGGAAATGCGAGTAGATAAATAGGTACCACTTTGGTTGGAAGGTAACAGCATTCCATGGACCTTGGAATATAGTCATGCTGGCCACATGAGTACGGAAATGTCTTCAGACAATGCTGGCTCCCTCAGATGAGAAGCAGAGATGAGCACTTCCTCCTAGATTCGGACACAACCAAACAGGGGAAACCTTTACCTTTTATATACTTTAATCATATTATATATTTTATGTGTGGCCCAAGACAATTCCTCTTCACTCATTGTAGTCCAAGAGGTTGGACATACATGGTTTAGGGATTAATTGTGGAAAGGAAAAATGCCAGTAGATGGAAGCTGTCTATACCTGTGTGTGTGTTTGTGTGTGTGTTTGTGTGTCCATATACATATACACAAACACAAACATGTATACACACACACATTTAGTACATACACATTTAGTTAAAAAAGTGAAAAAGATAGGAGAGTCATCTCATCAATCAATGAGCATCTCCACACTTAATAAAATGTAGTGGTAAGATATCTACCCAGATTTTAAATACTGCTCGCTCCTTCCTTCCTTCCTTCCTTCCTTCCTTCCTTCCTTCCTTCCTTCCTTCCTTCCTTCCTTCCTTCCTTCTTACTTACCTACCTACCTACCTACCTTTTTTCTAACTGGGAATTTCTGTCATTTGGAATTCTTACCTAGTGAATATGTACACAATCTGGGAGTCAGGTGCTGAGAGGGCAGAGATATGAGAAACAGTTTGGAAGCTTGTTTGGAGCAAACACAGTTCCAGTCTGCTATGAGAGTGTAAGGAATGCTGGTACTTGTAGTACAATAATCATTGGAGGACCAGATTCCATACCTATGTTTGGGAAAACAGTATGGTGCTAAATATCCAGTGTAAATAACTGAGGCAAGATCAGATCATAGTGACTCCCAGAGACATGTTTTCCTGTTATTAAAAATCCATATGCAACTCAGGGAGTTGATTTCACTGGGGACAAGAAAAATGATATTGCCAACATTTCATTCACCTCCAGCCAAGGATACCCTGAGCCTCTTTCGGAATAACACTCTATATGCTTAAGGAAATGAACAGAAGACCATGGGGATTTATACTGTGATGAATTTCTTAATCATGGAGGTGCCAGAACACTCTTTATGTTACACATTAGATAGGAAGAAGCCAAAGAAAGGAACTTCTAGCATTTAAAATTGACAGCCAGTTGTATCACCCAGTCTTCTAACCACACATATCAACAGCATTTTGCTTCACTCTGGGCAGAAAAAGAATAGAAAAGAGGATTTGCTGAGAAATATTTGCCAGACTAACTAATGCAATGCACACAAGAGCTCCTCAGAATGTTAAAGAGCTTGCTGACCAGATTTGTTGGGGGCAGAGATCCTGACACTGTAGAATAATTGGAATAAAAGTAGAAGTGGAAAGTGAAGTGAGCTGTTGATTGGCTCACTTGACTAATAAGTAACTAATGGATTTCACATCTAGAAGGAATCATTATCAGCAGGACAACTACTACTAATACTTTAAGGTAGGTTGCAAACACATTTATGTTGATTAGATTATCACAGTCTAGACCAGGGGTCTTCAGACTTGGCCCTTTTATGACTTGTGGACTTCAACTCCCAGAATTCCTCAGCCAGCCACACTGGCTGAGGAATTCTGGCAGTTGAAGTCCACAAGTCATAAAAGGGCCAAGTCTGAAGACCCCTGGGTTAAATTAAAATTGCTCCAATATCATTGAGCAGTCTTTCCCAGCTTAAACTGTTGTAGCCAGCATGTCCCAAAGAGAAGAATGGTGATTTAAAAAGAAGGGTCTTGTATGAAGTGAAGCTGCAGGCATAGCAGCCAATTAACAAGCAGCTCTTCTAAGAAGAGTCTTGAAGAGATTTTGCTCCTTGGAAGTGTTATATCCCAGCTGTAGTTAACAGAAGCAGACATTGAGCAGTAGTCAAACCTAATTATTTAACAGATGTAAGTTAAAGTAGTTTATGATCCAGAATGCCCCAACTTTGAATTTGACTTAGAATCCATTAGACGTCATGCATTCGGCTCCATATACAGCAAGTAGGGAACAAGATAACAAGATGGACAATCTAAGCTAAGCAACATGAACACGGGACCCACATGGGTTAAGTCAGGGGTCTTCAACCTTGGCCCTTTTATGACTTGTGAACTTCAACTCCCAGAATTCCTCAGCCAGAATTCTGGCAGTTGTGGTCCACAAGTCATAAAAGGGCCAGGTTTGAAGACCCCTGGTCTAGGCCATGTTGCCCAACCTCAGCAAAATTAAGCTATTTGGACTTCATCTCCCAGAATTCCCCACTCAGCCATTCTGGGAGTTGAAGTCCAAACAGCTTAAAGTTGCTATAGTCTAGGCATTTGTTATAAATTCATACATGAGATAAAAGCTCAAAACAAGCTCAGGAGTAAGGCAGCCCAAGCCATTGGGGCCTTTGACAACTCACCATGACCAACTTGCCATGACCAACTTACTGTGGCCTATTCACTGTGGTCAACTCACCACAGGACAACTCACCATGGGACAATTTAAGGCAGGATTAGTTTCTTCAAAGCATTATAAAAGCTGTCAATCATAGGAATGATTTTCTTTGATACAAAAAATAAAATAATTTTGAGAAAAATGTGGTCAACAAAAATAAAAGGAACTAATTGACTCCCATGGTGAGTTGTCCCATGGCGAGTTGGCCACATTGAGTTGTCCCATGGTGATTTGGCCATGGTTGAGTTGTCCCATTCCAAAGCTATTTTGAGGCAGAATATCTAATTGGCCTTCCGGCTGTCCATGGTTGCAAAGCATACAAATAAAGTTCCGAATAACAGCTATCCTAAAATTAGGAGTTGGGAATTTTTATGCATCCAGGAGCTACATTTTTTAACTTTTAATTTCAAAAGCCAAAAGCCATAGAGAGTGAGTTGAACCTATTGTGATGTCACACAAATTAATGGAAATGTTTTTGTAGGAGAGTTGCATTTTTAGAGAGGGTGGATGGGTGCTTAAGATATGCTAAATCTAAAAATCTAAATGCGTGGGAAAATGTGCCACTGAGATTGGATAGTTTGCTGTTGAAATTGGAAAACATGAGCTCAGAGCTCTGGGGACTACAAGGAGTTGGCAGATTGCCCACTTCTGCTTTAAGTAGAGTGCTAACAAACAATACATTCCTAATGGCCAATTTGGCACTGCTAAGAGATTGTTCTAGCCATCTCTTGAGAAGTTGGGCTATTTTCACACGCTCACATCTTTCATAGGTAAAATGACAGACCCTCATATGGTCTTTAATTAGCCCAAACTTTCTGAGCATTATCAAGTCACAGATCCTCCTTTAAGCTCCAATATATGTATCATTCTTGAATCTGACTCATCACGCAGGCTTTTATGCTAGAAGATTCAGTAGTGACCTTTACGCTTTGAAGACATAATAATATAATAACAATAATAATAATAATTAGACTACATATATCTCAATTGATAAACTTGTCAGTTTTGTTCCTTGGCCTCAGTAATTACCCATATTCAGTGTACAATTTCAAGGCAATGCCCATACAAGCCACAATGTGCAGGGCCCACTTTAAAAATGAAAGGGTAATTAGAAAGCCATTGTTAATAAATACTTGCATTTAATGGTATGATAAATGATATTGACTAACTCTTGTCAAGCCCCCTCCCAAGCGTCAAAAGAGTTGGCTTACAAACAACCACCTGAAGAGGAAGAAGCCACACATTTGAGTGGCTTCTTGAGATTGAGAACTTGCTAGAGCAAGTTCCTATATAGCAGACATGTCAAACTTGCGACATCATGTGACATCGCGCAACATATCGGGACGGTTTTGCCATTGCCGGCAATGGGGTGGGCTCAGCTTCTGGATGATGCATCCAGCCCATGGGCCGGCAGTTTGACACCCCTGCTATATAGGCTTTGAATTAAACCAAGCAATGGATAAGAAAATAAAATTATCTGGCATTAAGGATACAGGAATCAATCAAAATCTAATCTGAATTGAAATTCATAGTTGGCAAGATATGAAACAAATTTTAGATTCAAAGGCAATAAGCTTAGATTCAGACTAATTCAAGGTTTTGATAAAAAGATCCAATCATATGTTATAACAGGGAAGCATCAAGAAGCTTGCAGATGCTTCATTTTTTATTTATTTCTATCTCACAGATTTGAATGAAACAGCTGGGGACTGTGGATTCTTTAGCCCTCCTACATGTGATGTTTCAGCAGGATTATTTCGGTCATTTTGGAACCAGTTCCCAACTATTATGGTAGGGATAGCAGGGTTAAGGAAAAGTCTTCCTACTAGCTCCCCAGCTATCCGGCAAAGAACCCACAGAGAAATTGTAACCAGAGTAATGCACAAAATGCCCTTCTCCAAATAAAAAAAATATCAAAATTATTTAAAATTAATTTCTTACTAAAGATTATTAGAGTCACGTATGGTCTAACCACTTGTTTGCCTGAGTTAGGAAACGTGTTGGCTTGAGAAAGTTAGCCTCCTTTGGAAAGCAAATGTGGTGTGCTGCTTGTGCAACAAAACTGAGAAATGTGGGTGTTATCACTAACGTGAAAATAATAAGCCATGACACACAGGCCATGTAATGTGCTGTAACAGGAAGCACACTATCGTGACTCATTTGCAAGAAGAAGAAAAGTAAATTATGTTGTTTCTATTTAATTGGGGGAAGAGTAGGGACAAAAGTTGAAAAGAGCTAACCTGCAGATCAACTAAACACAAGAAGGTAACTTTTGCAGATGACTACAGACAAATAGATTGAATTTAGAAGGGTGAGAATAACAGAATATGAATTTGGAGAAAGCAGAGCAGCGACTTTCAAGCTTTTTCCAGGCTATGGAATCATTCAGTTTACAAAAAAAAAACCATATCCCAGAGTCCCTGAATGGTTGAATGCAAGATAACATGTTTTCCTCCTAATTTTTCACAGGACACCAACGAATTCTTGCAGAACCTTTGAGTTCCACGGAGCACAATTTAAAGAAGCAGAGGTCAAGAATCATACAGCAAAGAGCAGACTAGATTTTTGAGGCCAAAGTGCAAGAGAATGGACCTCTCCCATTCTCCAAGGAAGTAAACATGCCCAAGCAAATTCAAGCTGGAGAGGAGATGCAAAGAGCACAGTAACTTTTTCCTAAGCTGCAAATATAATGAAACATGATAACGAGCCTCGCTCATCATCTTGGCCACCACCCCCACCACTATGCCTACTCTCAGTTTTAGTAAGCTGCAACAAAGCCAGAGAGACTATCAAATTTCTAAATCGTCTCTGATGATCTGAATGTACCTGATTCACAGTGTGTTGCCTTGACTAAGTTCAGAGATTCAGTTCAAAAGGCAGAGTCAATAAAAACTGCCTGGAATCAAATCAGTCCTTAGAAACTTTATGCTGATGGATTATGCGGCCTTTTCACAGAGGCTGCTCTTCCTAGTGGTTGGCAGGAATTTCTGTAAATAATATTGTATGCACATCAAATTACATAACAACCTTTCTTTGTTTCAGAAAAGCAAACTCATGGCACTTTGTAAGATGTCACAAACATGCAGAATTTTTTTTATTTAACATCATCATGGGTTCCAACATTTCTAAATGTCAGAATGATAAAGTTCAACTGGCTGATGGAAATAAATATTTCAGAATGAATGCCAAGCATCAGCTGAAAAAGGCAGGAAAGTTTTCAGGAAACAAACCCTTACGTGTAGTTCTGTTTGGTTTATCACTGTCTGTCTATCATCTGTGTCTGTCTGTCTGTCTGTCTATCATATAACCAATCAAGAATTCAGAATGAACTAGTTCTGTCAACACTTGTTAATTTGACTAGAAATGCACCTTTGTATTCCTCTCTGTTGAAGGCATTATGAGCTAGTTCTCCCTTGCTATAGCAAGTTAACTTTTTAAATTTAATTTATTCTCTCCCCGCTCACCTAACCCCTGATGCCCTAATGTCTCCTTCTCTTGTACATTGAAAACTTAAATGTCAGTGGAAACTGTTTTCAGTAATGAGTTTAATAATAGTTTCACTTTATTGTGCAAAAGTCAGATGAAGGTTGTGTCCCCATTTGCACCTAATCATAACACAAACATGCCTTGGCAACATCAGTGTCTCTATGATATTCCTTTTTCTTCTCTTCCCCAGATCATAAGTGATGAGGGATAAGTTGTCCTTAGCTGCACTACGGTTAAAAAAGTGTTTTTCCTTTTACATATCTACTGTACAAGGTGTATAAAATCTGTTCTGCTTCAGCTCACATTATGTCAAAGACATAAATCAAGTGATCTCAAGAGATAGGATTGGCATGGCGCTTCCGTTTCTTCCATCCAGTCCCCGGTCAGCTTCATCTGTTGTCTGTCTATTGTGATCTCCCAAAGAGCTAAAGGATTTTGTCAAATTTGAACAAAAGTAGTAGAACTGCATTTCTTAGTCCAAGAAGTCCCTTTGCCTTCTTCTACTAATTCTGGTTGCGTACAAATAGTTGTGGTCACAAGCAAGCTGCTGCCTGTGTCGCACAATATGTCACATGTAAGATAACCTTTATTGTCATTTTTTAAAGTAACTTTTATTGTCATTTTTTTACTGTGGGCACAACGGCACACATCAAAAATGAAATTTAGTTGCCCGCTCTCAAAGTGGAACACATACATGACACACAGCTAACCATACTATATTGTTGTTGTGGTTAGTTGTGAAGCTGTGTCCGACCCATCGCGACCCCATGGACAACGTTCCTCCAGGCCTTCCTGTCCTCTACCATCTTCTGGAGTCCATTTAGCTCACGCCTACTGCTTCAGTGACTCCATCCAGCCACCTCATTCTCTGTCGTCCCCAACCATACTATATACACATATGTATAGACCCACACCCCTACATATACGTAACAAATAAATATTAAATACTGTCCATCTTAAATATATAACAGAAGGAGGAAGCTTAAGAGTTCACAAGGTTAATACTGTATGGAATGAAACTATGGCTGTATCTGAATGTTCGGCTGTGGATACCACAAAGCCTCCTCCCAGAAGGTAACAAGGAAAACAGGTCGTGAAGAGGATGTGTAGTGTCCCAGAGAATCTTGCGGACCCTACTCAAGCAACGTTTATGTGCCATGTCCTGGATGAAAGGGAGGGAATTGCCAATGATCTTTTCGGCCATCCTCACCACTCTCTGCACCGCCTTCCTGTCTGAAGCAGGGATGCTTCCAAACCAGACTGTGATGCTGTATGACAGGATGCTCTCGATCGTCCCTCTATATCAGACATGTCAAACACAAGGCCCGGGGGCCGAATCCGGCCCATGAAGTGGTTTCATGTGGCCCGCGAAGCCATCCTGGAAACAGTGAGGGAACGGCCCCCACTGCCTTGGCCCTGGCCCAGAGACCCTCCTTCTGCCAGAGACCCTCAGATCTGTCCCACTCCTGCCCAGGCCCCCATAGGCACCTTGATGCAAACGATGTAGAGCTGGCCACGCCCACCCAGTAGGCCATACGCACTCTAGCCATGCCCACCCAGTAGGCCATGCCCACCCAGGCCACACCCACCCGGCCCCCTGAGGGCAACCGCAATGCTGATGCGGCCCTCAGTGAAATTGAGTTTGACACCCCTGCTCTATATAGAAAGTGGTAAGGACAAGGGAAGGAAGATGTGCTTTTCTCATGTGACGCAGAAAATGCAGGCGCTGCTGTGCCCCTTCGCCAGTTTCTCACTGTTGAGGGACCAAGCCAGTAGACTTTGCGTCATGTATAGAACAGTGAAGGAATTCAAGGCTGGGAATGGTCTCTCAAAAGTCTGCAAGAATACATCACTGCTCAGTGTGCAGGACTCCAAATGTTTTAAACGCATTGGTTCTTTCCAAATGTAATCATGGATAAAACTCAAATGATGGGAACGACCCCTGTGAACCCCCATTTTCTACTGAAAAGCAAACAGGTTTTTGTAACCCGGCATCTTTTTCCTCTGTAAAGAAAGAAAAGGAGGAGAGAAAACCAATATTAAAGTACTGCTTGCAACTTAGCTCCCTTCCCGGTGATGAATCTAACTCAGAATCCCAGAAGAAAGGGGAGTTAGAAGGAAAGAGCAGTGAGGTGATGGAATTGTCCAATTCTTGCTGTGATGCCAATGATGTAAGTGTATTGATAGCAGGGATAAAGCCAGTCCCCACAGCACTCCCCCCTTTCCATTCCCCCCCAACCTGATTATATAGGGTGGGCTGACCCCACCTTGGTTGAAGAATTTTGGACGAAGCTAAGAATTCAGGCTTTCTTCAGGACCATGAGTGACTTATGGTATCTTCATTTCATCATCGTTGGAGTGAAGCAAAACCTATTATTTTGGCGCGGTCTGGATGATGTTAGAGGGCTCTAATACCCTAGTGGGGAAATGCGTTGTAGACTAAGGAGCAGAGGCAAGATGAGCAAGAATGGAAAAGCAGCATGGAAGAAGAAGGAGGAAACTATTAGTACCATTTCCTATTCCTCCTCCAGCAGCATTGGAGAAGTATTAGAGGCAGAGCTTTGGAGACCTTGGACTATCCCCTTGACCTACTGTCTTCCTGTTCTCAATTTTCTCCTCCACCTTATGAAATAAGGGGAGACAGAATAGTCCATCCCTAAAGTGCAATGTAATATATTGATGTGATGGTGTCCTTAGTTGCCAATCAATTTTGTTTTTATATGCATGGTTTTATTATTTTTTTAATTTGTGCATGGTCGAGAATTGTTTTACAAATGGGGCAGCCACACAAGTTGAATCAATAAATAGGTGTTTCCTATTGAGCTGACAATCTGCATGCAGCAAAAAAAAAAATATAGAAAACTCGTCACTTTAATTAGATGGGATCCGATACAGGAAACACTTAATGATTTAGTAGGAGCATATTTAGTAGGATTTACTTTGATACTCACTTATATCTAAGTACAGTTAAAAAAGCCTATTTTTAAATGCCACTACTACTACTATTTGTAAAACGGCTCAGCATAAGCCACACAGGGTTGCAAAAAAAAAAAAAGTGTCCACTAGAACACATGAAAATAAGTGGACTTTGAGGTTTGCAAAAATCACAGGGATGGTACATCTGAAAAATGTTTGCAAATGTCATTAAATTTTTATGAGTTTTCCAAATTCAAACTGAAAATATAGGCATTACTGTTCTGGGGAAAGAGAAGGCGTGGCTCATTGACGTGGCAGTACCTGGAGAGCGTGAAATCAATGAAAAACAGCTGGGGAAAATATAACAAAATACCATGAATTACAAATTGAGGCTGAAAGATTATGGAGGAGGGAAAAAAATCAATTCTCGTAGCTATTGTAATTAGAGCTCTTGGTGCAATATGAAAAGGTTACACCAAATATTTAGAATCCATGTGGACAAATAGGATAAAATAATAAGTTTGGCTTACAGAGAATAGCTGGTGCAAAGTCATACTGGATGCTTCTATGGCTGAGTGGAGCTAGTCTGTAGCTTAGGCCTCCTCACTCCTAATCTAACACCTAATGTAATCACTACTGCACACTGGTTTTCAATTTGTTGCCATTTAGTGTTTGTCCTGATTTTGACCATTAAGGTATGGCATACCTGTGAGAGAAGGTATGGCCAGGGATCCCGGTCCTATGATTGGAATATATGCGGATTAGTTCAAGAGTTAGGATACAGAATGACAGAGTTGAAAGGGATCTTGGAGGGCTTCTAGACCAACCCCCTATTCCATCAGGAGACCTTCTCCTATCCTGGTCAAATGGCTGTCTAATTTCTTTTTAAAAACATCCAGGGTTGGAGCACCCACAACCTCTGGAGGCAAACTGTTCCACTGATTAATTGTTCTCCCTATCAGGAAATTTCTCCTTCGTTCTAGTTTGGTTAGTCCTAGGTTGGATTTTTCTTTGATAAGTTAATTCAACCAATTAACTAGAAAGGTTCCAGGTTGAAGCAACGCAAACATTGGATGCATTGGGCTGCTCCTTTGATCAGGCGTTGACTTTGTGACCATCATTACATCTTTTTTCTGAGTATCTTCGCATCAGCTATCAATTTTAGCCCATGCAGCTGATCAATATTTGGCAGACCTTTTCATCATCATCATCATCATACCACTGACAACCCAAATTGCTGACTTTGCAACGATGAAGTTGAAACTGTTTCACATTTAATATGTGAATGCAGCAAAATCGCGCAAACTGATTACAAAGCTAGACATGACCGAGTTGCTAAATTAATCCACTGGGCATTGTGTAAAAAATACAACTTGCCTGTGTGCGAAAAGTCGTGGGAACATAGGGTGGGAAAAGTTGTCGAGAATGTGAGGGTGAAGATCTTGGGGGACTTCCGAATACAGACAGATCACCATTTATTTTTATTTATTTATTTTTTATTTTAATTCCATTTATATCCCGCCCTTCTCCGAAGACTCAGGGCGGCTTACAAGCTTAGCAGTAGCCTTCATTCTATGTATATGCCTGCTTATTAGGGCTTTCGCGCCCCCCCCCCAAGCGGCATTATTACAAAGTCAGCTTAATTGCCCCCAACAATCTGGGTCCTCATTTAATCTACTTTCGGAAGGATGGAAGGCTGAGTCAACCTTGAGCCTGGTGGGATGCGAACCTGCACTAATTGCAGGCAGCTGGTGTTACTTAAGGAGGCATTAGCCCACTGCTCCACCAAGGCTCTTTGGAACACAACACGCCAGATATCACAGTCGCCGAGAACTGAAGGGTACAGTTGATTGATATCGCTGTACCAAGAAATGCCAAAGAAAAAGAACTGGGGAAAAATTACAAAATACCGTGACCTGGCCATTGAAACTGCACGATTATGGATGAAACGTGTAACAGTGATACCCGTTGTCATCAGGGCACTGGGAACTGTATCCAAATCTTTGCAAAATACATCAAGAAATCGCAGCTTCCTGCATTAACTCCAGCAAAGCTACAAAAAACTGTGCTACTTGGAACATCTTACATTTTAAGGAGATACCTGGTTGATACCTAGGATGCTGGCAGCAACCCGTGTCAATCATTAGTGCCAGTCAATTGGAATGTTCAGTGGACTGAGGTTCATGTTTAATGAATAAAAGTTTTGTAATAATTTATTTTTGCTTGCAAATGTGATTTAATTCTGCAATACTTGTAGGAGGTTATAGGCACTTTCCAATTCGATTAATTCCTGTTTAAAGCAATTATATGTTCTTAATAAGATTCCTTTCTGCCTTTCCATCTTTTCATTCTTTCGTGCTACAAATAGAGATAAACCACATTCAGGCTGCCTAAACTCTTGCTTGCCCCTAGATGGCAGCAGAAGAGACAGTAATGCAAAAGGGGATTATTTCTTCCCTACAAGTCACTTATCAGTAATACAATGGCCCACTTTTATTTATATTGATTGTTTCTGTGTAGATGGCTAAAAAAAAGCCCTCTGGTTCTGAAGCACAAAAATGTGTTGTTGTTGTTTTACCTTTTTTCCATTATAGAAGGAAAAAGCTTAAAAGAGTTCATGAAGGACTTTGTCCAGGACAGAGCAAATTGCACAAGGTTATTAGGACAGTATTGGCAACTAAAGAAGCAGAAGAATTTTGTCCAGTCTGTAGTTTGATAAGAATTTACTAGCAGATACACATGTCTTCATAAATAAGACACAACACTTGAGCGAATCAGGCTTTCAGCACTTAGTCTTAAAATAAATCTGCATTTGAACAGCTCTGAATTTATAGATGTTTGTGATGCCAAACTAAGATTGCCACTATTTTTTAATTTTATTTTTAAAAAAGAGTGATCAGGAAGCTAGGAGCTAGATGTAAAGCTGGCACAGCCCAGCTCTCCCCAGTAAGGGAATGTGTGCTGACAGGGAGCAAACATTTTTAAAATAAGAATTTAGTAAAATGCATACATTTCTTCGTTATGTGGAAGGAGAAAAAAATTGAGATGTTGAAAATGCATGTTATGGTAGAAAATGGACCTGTAAGATTGATCTTCGCAAAAGGGGACAACTAGGGCACGGCACCAAAAGCTTTGCATTTCTGATCGCCTTTTTTGTTTTTAATTAAAGCTTTCTTTTATTATGAAAAGAACCATGAAAAGCTCAGGTAGGGCAGAGATTTTAGCGAACACAAGGGAATAAGCTAATAAGCATATTACCATTCCTGACCACCAAGATAGGCACTCGTTCACCTAGGGCAGGGGTAGGCAACCTTGGCTCTTTTATGACTCGTGGACTTCAACTCCCAGAATTCCTGAGCCAGCATGACTAAACATGGAAACCTCTCCCTTTCTCCTCAGCATGGCTGGCTCAGGAATTCTGGGAGTTGAAGTCCACGAGTCATAAAAAGAGCCAAGGTTGCCTACCCCTGAGACCTGATTTGTGTCAGCCCTTCCAGGCAAATCAGACAGGAGACACAAATGGCTGAGCAAATTCTACCACATTATAAGGCTAAATTGATAGACCCTTGCAAGTCTGGAGATACAAACTTCACTCCACCGCTTGTAACTGCTCAGTCCATTAGAGTGGGTCCTTCCTCAGTTTCTTTCCTTGACCATTAAGACACTGAGGGCTCCTCTCACAAATGCATGAGCGAAACCATCTCCTCTGCCCACCCCTCCCTCTCCGCCCCGCTGCCACCAGTCCTCCAAGCTGGAAACGTTGGAGACCACTGGCATATTACAACAATTTGGGGGATTTTAGAGTGGCTCCCCCTTTTTTTTCCCAGGTAGCCACGAGAAATTAAAAGTATGGGGACATCTTTAAAACTGTAAACCACCTACAAGCAAAACAGCAGTGTTGGCAAATCTCCCATCAGAATTTGTTCTCTGGTTTTTCCAGGCAAACTAGCTACAGGCTTATCCGGGCAATGTGACAGCAAGTTTTGACAACATTCCCATTCTGAAAACGAAAAGGTTGTCACAACTCCGTCTAAATGCTACTCAACATTACTCTACATCCAAGCCCGTAACAGGTGGCTTGAGAATCTAATTAAAATGTAATTATTAAATGCAAATGATATAATTAATTTTTGCCTCACCCTAAGCTTGATTATTTCCTCATGGTTATGGGGGAGTGTGACACAAATTTACTATTTTAGAAGCTTTGAGAATTCCTGGACTAGGATACACCAATCCCTGTTGATCAATACATTGATCAGCATATTTTATTCATGTATTTATTTAGCTACTTCAATGGGGTTTTTTCCTTTCTTTTCTTCCAGTGGGATTTTTACCATCTTCATTTCTTGAGTTGTTTGAGTTCAATTCCAAGATGTTCAGGATGTGGTGGCTGTTTAATTAACTCCAGAGAGCATTAAAGATAGTCAAAATTGGCTAGCAATGTGAAATAAACAGAATATCAACAAATAATAAAATAAAATGAGACACAGAGAAAATGGATCGTCCTCTCAACTCATCAATGGTTACCTTCCCTCCTCCAAAACCTTGTTATCCTCTTTTTTCTTAAACATAAATTTTCGCAACTGCTTAGGATAGTTCCAGGTTTCTGTAGTATGTGCACTAAAGGTTTGGAGATTAAATAGTGAACACCCTAAAGTAGATATAGGCATAATAGAGAGAAAAGTTCAGAATAAAAGAGAGCTACAGTACATTTTCTGTGTTACAAAAAAACATTGATTTACGGAAAGACAATAATTGGAGCATGGATTGGATAGACAGATGCATAAATGCTAACCTTGGTCCACTACTTCATAAATTATGGCTTACAAATCTGTAATTATTTGAAAATGTTTGAATGAAGGAAGACGTATGACTGGATTCTCCTCTGTGCCTGCTTCTTTCCACTTCCTTCCATGTGCTGAGTTGATATTGGCTTAGTATTTGAATTTATTATTCAAATAACACTGGCAATGGCACTCAGACCTATATACCACCCCATAGTGCTTTATAGCCCCCTCTAAGCAGCTTGCAGAGTCAGTATATTTCCCCCAACAATCTGAGTCCTCATTTTACTGACCTCGGAAGGATGAAAGGCTGAGTCAGTCTTCCCAGCTGCAATTAACACCAAAGCTAGTGCACAATGGAGGATCATGCAGCAATTTCTTTTACAACCCTGAAGTTGTTTATGAACCTTTGGACAAGTATCCAAACATTTCCAAAACGGATGATTTCTAAAAAAGATCATGAACCACAAGCCTTAATACTATGATAATGCATACCATGGCTAAAGGACATACAGATAAGCATTTTAGACCATAACTGTTATGTATGCAGGCACCTGCATAGCAACAGCCACCAGGGGGCGTTGGCCTGAACGGTTTTGGCGGGAAACCCAGTTTCGGTGGGAAACCTAGGGCCAACCCCATTGGCTGTCCGCTTACATGGCTAGGTTTTTAAGGAGGCCAGGTAACCCTCATCCCCCAGTACGCTACACCCTCCAACAAAGAGCTGAACACGTACTCCAGCTGACGTCTCTTCCTTGCGTCGGACCCACTACACAATAATAACCGTTCATTTTTTTCTTAGAAAAAAAGAATTAGTACCAGTTTCTCCTTGAGTTTCATTGCAGTTGTTTTATTTCCTGGCAAAATCCAAGATGTCAGTACTTACCTTTAAAGATTTCTATAGTCCTATGTTTATAGAACCATCTACTGCTAAAAAAAGAAGAGGAGAGAGAAAAAAAGAAGCTAAGCCTGGGATTCATTTAAATCAGCATTTCTCATCCTTGCTTGCTTGAAGATGGGTGGACTTCAACTCCCAGAATTCTCCAGCCAGTGTATGGAGCATATACACTGATTTAAATGACCCCTAAAGCATTTTAGGAGTCCGGCAAGGCTGTATACTGTATACTGTATACTGTCGCCTTGCCTATTTAACTTATATGCAGAGCACATCATGAGAAAGGCAGGGCTAGATGAATCAAAAGTTCGAATTAAGATTGCCGGAAGAAACATCAACAACCTAAGATATGCAGATGATACCACTCTAATGGCAGAAAGTGAAGAGGAACTAAAGAGCCTCTTGTTGCGAGTGAAGAAGGAGAGTGCAAAACTTGGGTTGAAACTAAACATTAAGAAAACCAAGATCATGGCATCTGGCCCTCTCAATTCCTGGCAAATAGATGGGGAAGAAATGGAGGTAGTGACAGATTTTATTTTCCTGGGCTCCAAGATCACTGCAGATGGGGACTGTAGCCAAGAAATTAAAAGACGCTTGTTCCTTGGGAGGAAAGCCATGGAAAATCTAGACAGCACACTAAAAAGCAGAGAAATCACCCTGTCAACAAAAGTGCGTATAGTCAAGGCTATGGTCTTCCCAGTTGCAATGTATGGCAGTGAAAGCTGGACCATAAGAAAGGCTGAGCGCCAAAGAATTGAAGCCTTTGAACTATGGTGCCGGAGAAGACTCTTGCGAGTTCCTTGGACTGCAAGGTGATCAAACCGGTCAGTCCTAGAGGAGATCAACCCTGACTGCTCTTTAGAAGGCCAGATCCTGAAGCTAAAACTCAAATACTTTGGCCACCTAATGAGAAGGAAGGACTCACTGGAGAAGAGCCTAATGCTGGGAAAGATTGAGGGCAAGAGAAGAAGGGGACGACAGAGAATGAGGTGGCTGGATGGAGTCACTGAAGCAGTAGGCCTGAGCTTAAATGGACTCCAGAAGATGGTAGAGGACAGGAAGGCCTGGAGGAACATTGTCCATAGGGTCGCGATGGGTCGGACACGACTTCGCAACTAACAACAACAACAAAGCATTTTTATTTAGTTTTCATTTCTGAGTATTTATGCCTACCAGAATTCTAGCAACATCTTTATAGTATACTATTTCTGAAATACAACAGTAAAAATAGTAAACTTCACATTTACTCTATGTTGGCCAGATAACGTTCATGTTGTCCTTTGTGACTACTTTACAGAAAAGTTTGATTTACATTTTTAAAATAGAATAAAAATAAAATAACCACATATAACTTACAGCTCATCTTTGAGATGATACAAGAATAGAACTTTCTTAAACATGTGGTATTTCACATATGTAGAGCTTCACTACATATTTGTAATCAAATGATAAACTCATAGTGTGAATTCAAATATTTATAGCAGATGGTAGTTTGAAAAACTGACTCTTCCCAAATTGCAATGAAAGCTTGACAAATTTGAACTTCTGGGCAAAAGTGTGACTCAGAATGCAATTCTCCCTTTGATTTTTTTTATTTCTTCAAATTTTTTCTTCAAATTTTCTAGTACAATTCTTGGCTCAAAAAAAAAAGATTCAAAAATATGTTCATACAATAATAGTAGTAGTAATTTAATTTCTAAAATAGACTTGCAATATACTCATCTAAAAGCCACATACAAGTATGCTTGCAGAGAAAACATATTAAAATATCATTTATATATTATTTTGTTCAGATTTTTGTAAAAGAAGTTCTACGTTTGTATACTAGAAAAGACAACATACTAATAAGCAGCACTTCAGATAATCCAAAAATAAACCAATTAATCCACATCTATATTGTATAGTACTTTTGACCCAGTAAGTTTATTGGCTCAGAGATCTAACGGGTCTTAAGAAACTAGACAAGTCAAGAGCATTTAGGCCAGGGGTCTTCAAACTTGGCCCTTTTATGACTTGTGGACTTCAACTCCCAGAATTCCTCAGCCACCGTGCCTGGCTGAGGAATTCTGGGAGTTAAAGTCCACAAGTCATAAAAGGGCCAAGTTTGAAGACCCCTGATTTAGGCAAAACAGAGAACATACTTGGAGATTTACTCCAATACATATAAATCAGAATATATAGTAATCAGAAGGACTGCCCATGGATTCCATTCCCTAGAGGAGAAATTATTGATTTTAAGGGGCTTTAAACATACTGAGTTCTAATATTACTTCCTAACTAGAAGACTTTGTTCCTATGTTGTCTGTGATTTGGAAATAGCTTGACCCTCAAGGCAGACTCACTGTGAGACCAGTAGATACTTTACCATGAGTGAATAGAGATTTAGCTAAAAGAGCTAAAGCAGGCAAGATAGGAATTGTGAGTACGAGATAAAAGCTCCACCATTTTTTTTAAGGTGTGGAGCTTTGATTGCATCTCAAAGCAGCCATCTTGACTTTTTGACCATATCCTGGAGATAACCCCAAGCTAAAGTATGGTACTGACTTGTACTGAAATATTTTTTGGATTATCTTTGAAACTTAGCAGAAACAGGAAGCAAGAAGCATATTGTTCTGATTACCCAGATTGTTGGGGGCAATATGCTGGCTCTGTAATCTGAGGGCTGTAAAGCATTGTGAAGCGGTATATAAGTCTAAGTGTGATTGCTACAGTATGCAAGAAACAGACTGAATCTCTCCAACAGACATGCCAGGAGCATCCCTCAACCCAAAGCACCCCTTCATTTCTTGCAAAATCAACAGGCACCAGAACTCTCTGGGGCATCCAGCTAATGGTCCTGTCCTTGCACAGTTTTGCTCATGGCAACAACTAGAGGATCCTGATCCCATTTGCCTACCCCATCCTTCTATTTTTCAGCTATATTGAACTGGATTTTAAGAAGCTTTTGCCTTGGCACAAGACTCTTATTGACAGGCTGGCTATGGATAGTAGGCAAGATTTGAAGTCACCGTAATCCCTCCACCAACAGCTTGTAAAACTCTCGTCCAAATTTCATGAAGTGCACCCATCTCTCTCCTTGACAGATTGTTGATGAATGTTGAAGTGCCTGTGGCAGAAATGGGCAGAAGGTACAAATGAAATCTCCTGGCAGATCTCAGATCTCACTCTACCTACATTTATTAAGAGCCAATTAACACTTCTCCAGGGTACATTTTGAGAATCTGAGCAGTGGATGGTCAGCACACACTTTTTAGCATATCTCTCACATTGCGGGTAATCTATTTAAATCTCTCTGAAACCATAACTAGCAAACTTGTACAATAACTATAATGTGATTAACATACCCTGGTTATTTGCCTCTGGCTGGGCAATGCCAAACCAACATTGTCAGATGTGCTGTATTAGTTCTCCCAAATTTTTCTCCAAATTCTACTGGTATTTTCCAACCCTGTGACTCAGTGGTCCCCAATCTTTGCGGCTTGGGGCCTGGCTGGATGGGGAAGAGGGGAACTGGGCTGTATGAACAGTGGGCTGACATGCATGTGCACGCACAGCTCAACTTGCACAACTTGAGCTGTGTGTGCACATGAACATCGGTCATGCAAGGTGAGCTGCACATGCACACATGTGCTGTGGCCCACTGCTCATACAGCCCAATTGCAAATAGACCACAGCTTAGTAGTGGGCTATGGCCCACAGGTTGGGAACCTCTGCTGTAACTAATAAAACCAGATACTATTAAAATAATGTAACTTGGGTGTCCTCCTGGATTCACGGCTTAATTTGGAAGATCATCTAATGGCCGTGACCAGGGGGGCCTTTGCACAGGTTTGCCTAGTGCACCAGTTGTGCCCCTTTTTGGACCAAGATGCCCTATGCACGGTTACCCATGCCCTCATCACTTCTTGCCTGGATTACTGCAATGCTCTTTACATGGGGCTGCCCTTGAAGAGCACCCGGAGGCTTCAACTGGTGCAAAATGCGGCCGCGCGGGTGCTTATGGGAGTATCTCGGTACTCCCATGTTACACCACTCCTGCGCGAGCTGCATTGGCTTCTGGTTACCCTCCAAGTGCGATTCAAGGTGCTGGTAATAACCTTTAAAGCCCTGCATGGCTTAGGCCCGGAGTACTTGCGAGACCACCTGCTGCCATTGTCAACCTCCCATCGCCCGGTTCGCTCCCACAGAGTCGGTCTCCTCAGGGTTCCGTCGGCCAGGCAATGCCAGCTGGCGACCCCCAGGGGGAGAGCCTTCTCTGTGGGCACGCCAACCCTCTGGAATGAACTACCCCTGGAGCTGCGGACGGCCCCTGACCTTCGGTCCTTCCGCCGTGACCTGAAGACCTGGTTGTTCCAACAAGCGGGCCTGGACTGACTACGATTTTTAATTAGGCTTTTACTGGGTTAAATTGTTTTGTAATTTTGTATTTATTGTTTAATTCTCTTTTAAATTTTTTACTCTATGTTTTTTAATTTTTATTGTTGTGAGCTGCCCTGAGTCCTCAGGGAAAAGGGCGGCATATAAAAATAATAAAATGAAAATGAAATGAAATATTGTTTTCTTGATTGTTTCTGCCCAACTCATCATCTTCTGGTTTCCCAGTATTTACATTTAAATTATAACTTACACAGTGCATAAATCTTTATTTTTGTAGATGCATTTATGCCCAGTGAACGTATGGATCAGCTACTGGAAATAAATGGACTACTGAATTTGAATCCATTAACAGCTAAATAACAGATAATTTTGTCTAAAACCATGTTTCTAAAGATAATATCCATCATAGCTTGCTGTTGACAAAGTTCTTGCTTCACAGCTCAACAGGTGTTTTCCACTCACTTTTGATGTTAACATTTGATTTTTAACTAATATTTCCAATTTTATTGCTTCCACTTAATCATTCTTTTTCTTACTTGGTAGTACTTGTGTGTTGCACCTACCGTACCTGAATTATTCTGGGTGATTTAATCATATACTTTCTATGAAGTTCTCCAAAATAATATGGTATGCCTCGTGTAAAAGGGGTGGGACTTTGATTCACAATCACAGCCACCATTTTCACTTTTCTGACCATCCCTGGAGACACCCCTTACTTAAGAGTCCCACTCAACATAGGACTGTTTATCTTCCTGCATCTTGCAGATAAATTTCCATGAGGCCACGTGAGAATCCCAGACTATTCTCAAAGCAGCTTCAGAGTAAATGCTGCAAAATTAACAGGAAAAAGTAACACATCCAGTATATTTTAGTTAACATCTAAGGAACCCAGGTTGTATAAGATCATAGAAAGCATATTTTTTAAAAAAAATGCATACCCAACATAATGGAATGTCAGGAATAAAGGGAGGAGATAACGAGGATGATCTAATACATTTGTATGCCAGCCAAGTCCCAATAACTCTGGGAAACTCACAAGTAAAAACATTTTAAAAAATACAGTAAGCGACAAAAACAAAAGAATAAAAGATGACAAGAACCACATAGGATTGAAAAACAAACACAATCCAAGGGGGCTTTACTCATTCTCACCCCTCGGAAAAGGATTATATGCACATCTTCTTCTAATTCTCTAGAGGATGATAATGACTAGAAGTACTATAAGGTTTTCCCCCCCAATATAATGCATTAATACAAACTACATACAAGACCCAGAAATTCCTTTGATACAATAGAACTACAATAGAGATTTTGTTTTCCTCCTAAGATTTTTTTTAGCACAGCTTCTGCAAATATATTTAGTGCTATGATCATTTAGTTTATTAGAGCTTCAGCAAAGGATTCTGTAAATTATCTAATTAGAAAGGTGCTAAACTATGAACATTAACATCTAATTTATCATCTCTGGAAGCAGTGGGAGATCATGGGACCCTTTGCCTCCATTACAATCCCAACATTTGTGTTGAGGCAAAAGAAAGGTGAAAAAGAAATCCAACTTTCATGGAAAGGAAATGGTAGAATGGATTATTTGGCAAGACCGGGCCAGGTTAAACTCTAACAGACATAATTAACTAAGTAAAACACATCTGTGGTGGTAACGCTTTTTAGGAAATCCAGCCAATCTGCATATAGTAAACAATCAGAGTAATCCTAAGTATTGTACACCATCCACAAGGGAGAAGTTGACATTGCATTATGAATTAACAGGAATATATTTGTATTTTATGATTTTAATTGGTGTCTGCTGTAATTGGGATAATTGGATGTTTTCATAGAATAAGAAAAGAGTCAGAAAGTAGATCTTCACCTACTGGTAAACCACTGAGTAACTTGTATTGATGCCACAAGGATTGACAACTGCCTTAACAGAGCATTTGGAGTAGAGGTCAAAAAATCAAAATGGTGGCCAAGACCCTCTGATCCTTATTTGCATACTATTCTTTTGTCATCTTTCAAGTTGCAACCTTCCATATGCCACAGCCATGCCTGGCTGGACCCATAGTGATCTCTGCTGTCCATTATGGTTTTGGTTAATTTAGGCCAGACATGTCAAACACAAGGCCCCGGGGCCAGATCCGGCCCGCAAAGTGGTTTCATGAGGCCCGTGAAGCCATCCTGGAAACAGTGAGGGAACGGCCCCCACTGCCTTGGCCCTGGCCCAGAGACCCTCCTTCTGCCAGAGACCCTCAGATCTGTCCCACTCCTGCCCAGGCCCCCATAGGCACCCTTGATGCGAATGATGTAGAGCTGGCCACGCCCACCCAGTAGGCCATATGCACTCTAGCCACGCCCACCCAGTAGGCCACGCCCACCCTAGCCATACCCACCTGGCCCCCTGAGGGCAACCGCAATGCTGATGCAGCCCTCAATGAAATTGAGTTTGACACCCCTGATTTAGGCTTTCACAATTTGAATGTATGAATATGCCGTATGTAATATCCCCCACTAACAGTTAAAGCATTTACCTTGCTTAATAACCCCATCTATGCCAAGTCAGGGCATCATCTCATTCTTTTCTTAGCCCAGAAGGGTTGGTTCACAGATATTTTTGGATTCAGAAGCAATAACCATAAAATACCAACACTGCATGCAAGGCTTTATTCCAAGGCAAGATTAGAAAATAACACAGTAACAAGAAATAGTAATCAAAGAATATTCAAGAATAATGAATAGTGTCACTTGTTGAGATGGGAAGCTATAGAAACCAATCAGTAAAATAGTACATAATCTAGACAGCAGTCAATATTTAAAAATAGAGGTGTTTTTTTAAATACCACAATACAAATAAGAGTGTGATAAGATAAAGCAGGAGTGTCAAACTGCCAGCCTGTGGGCCAGACACGTCACGAGGAAACCGCGCCCACCCCATTGCTGGCAATGGGGAAAAAGTTCCAATACGTTTGTGCAACATCACGTGACGTCGTGAGTTTGACATGTCTGAAAGGAAGAAAGACCTTTCACTTCTTCTGCTAGACAGGGAGCTTCAGAGAGAACATGAGTAGACTCCTCTACAAAGCCAGGAAACATGCAATATCCTCAAAGATAGGCCTGCATGAATTTTTACCTCATGGGAATTTCTGACTAGCTTATATAGGCTCTGAATCCTAATTAAGCCCATCTGGTTGTCAATGGCCTAATCTGACTGGATTTTATCAAAGACAAGGATGATAAGCCTATTTTGGAATATTTTGCCTTCTTGCAAGAAATGAGACCATCAGTGTTCAAGGTTGAGGAGACTTACCATGAAAGAAACCATGAGGGTTAAGGAGTCCTTGTTTACATCAGATGGCAATGAAACTACCTTAAAATCTATTTCTCAAGATTAATTGAATTGAAGATAAGGTCACGAATAGAATAGAATAGAATAGAATAGAATAGAATAGAATAGAATAGAATAGAATAGAATAGAATAGAATAGAATAGAATAGAATAGAATAGAATAGAATAGAATAGAATAGAACTGGAAGGGACCTTGGAGGTCTTCTAGTCCAGCCCCCTACTCAAGCAGGAGAACCTACACCATGCCAGATAGGTGAATATCTAACCTCTTCTTAAAAATCTCCAGTGATGGAGCGCCCACCATTTCTGTAGGCAAGCTGTTCCACTGGTTGATTGTCCTTATTGTCAGGGAGTTTCTCCTTAATTCCAGGTTGCTTCTCTCTTTGATCAGTTTCCAACCATTGTTTCTCGTCCTTCCCTCTGATGCTTTGGTGAACAACCTGGCCCCCTCTGCCTTATGGCAGCCCCTCAGATACTGGAACACTGCTATCATGTCTCCCCTATTTCTTCTTTTCTTTAGACTAGCCAAACCTAAATCCCGTAGCCATTCTTTGTATGTTTTAGTCTCCAGGCCTTTGTGTCTCACTAAGGACAGGGCAGAACAAATTATAACCTAATCCTGCCCTTTAGTGACTAAAATAAGTACTTGCTTAATTCTGCAATTTTTACATAAAATTAATCATGTAGAGTTCAATGTACCATGCACCAAAGAGAAAGAGGTATACATCACCACTCAATTTCTCCTCCCCAATCTGCTCATTAGTCATTATGAGCATCAATGCCAAATCAGAGGAAATTGATGCATAATAGGGGTCGGCAATGGGATACATTGTTTTTATGCTGGTATAGAGTTTTGTTGATTCAAAGATAGATGGATAGTAGTTTAATTTGGCAAAGGTTTGGCAAGAACCCAAGGAACAGAATAAAGAAGGTGTCTCTTTCTTGCTTTCTCTACGTAGTAATAAAAACCCACAAAGTTTCTCAGTCTCTTGAATCTTGTGGTGGAAAAATCTGGGTGATGGCCACTGGATGGACAGAATTTCATGCAAAGCAGACTCTGAAACTGTATATTTAATAGAGCCCCTGTATACTGTGGTCTATAGATGCAGTAAATTAAATTGCATCTTCAGAATTTCCTTTTACTGTTTGTATTGAGAGAAACCGTTTTCCTCTCTACTTTTGCAACTGGTATGCATATCCTCTGTATATTCCACGACCTATTCAAGATCTAGATGCTGCTTTTGGTTTAAAAAAGCAAGCCCAGCCCAACATTTCACTCTGCTTGAGATTTCGGCTGGAGTGGTTGAAGGTTAGTCCATATGGGACACTGAGCCTTTTCCCCCCCCCTTACATTCAACTGGATTCATTGGAAGTTTTTGCTTTGACAACGTAAGAACTGTGCAGAAAGATCTCCTTGGTTCAAATTGTCCTTGGCTTATTTGAGAGAAGGACAAGCATCCTCAAACCAAGGGATTCTGGGGAAAAAATGTGGCTTAAATTCCATTCAGAATGTAGACCGTGGAAGAGAGAAGATCAGTTTGCCACTTGAGTGGCTTGTCATTCTTTTTGTCCATACATGCTTTATCTGAGCATGACGGTCATTCCGGAATAATCAGGAGAACAACATGGTGTTGCACCATCACCAGGTCCTTGTTCCTGCCTAGCCATCAAGGAGGACAATGCTTTCTCTCCCTCCATTTTCCATAAAGAGCCCCAAATGACCTTTGCTTGTTCAAAATATCTCAGCTTCTAAGACACAATGACATGTTAACATAGGAACTAGAGTTAACCAGCAGCCAATGTTTTTCCTAGTCTTATCTTTACCCTGTTTCCTTACGATAATGAATGCACCTGCCATCTTTGCTACTTCTGTTCCTCATCTCTCTCTCCCCCCCCTGCCCCTGCATGAAATCCTCGATAACCAGGCTTTTTTTAATTAAAGGAAAGCCTCTCTGCCCTTATCTCCTGCCCACTACCTCCCAGTCTCCCTTCTTTAGTCTTTCTGTGGTTGCAGCCAGAGATCCAAGCTTTTAATGAGTTACCAAAATCACACACTTTTTATCTCCGGCCATTCATGGCCTTTTTGATTAAATTCACCCTAGAATGAGGGAGAAAACAGGGTCAAACTGAATGGGCTGGACTGACTTTGCACAGTGGCAGAGATAAGAACTCAATGCCATCCCACGGGGGATCTCCATAAATCCAGTCATTTCCTCATGCACCTATTTGGGATACCGTCTGACCTGCTCTCATTCTAATTTATTATTCAGATCAGGATGCAAGGATACATTCCCCACTCTCCCTCCATCCCAGGCAATTAAAAAAATTAGATTTCAAGCTACCCTTCTGAGTACGTCTGTCATAAAAGCCGTTGTTTAGAGCCAGTTCTGAATTTAATTTCCCTGACAAGTAACATTAGGAAGCATTCTGGCCAAGATCAGCAGGTAGTTGGCTAAAACGTTGGAGAAGAAAAGCATTTTTTGTGGGAATGGCTAGAGATAAACTCAAAATAGCCTGGCAAAGGTCTTGTTTATCTCATTTATATGTCCACAAACTGTTTTTTTGCAGTTTTTGCTTTTCCTGGCACCTCTCAGAGATTTAGAAGAGCAAGACAGGATACACAGCATGACATTATGTATTATGAGAGTGGAGAGAGAAATGACATAGAAAGATAATTAACAACAACAACAACAACAACAAAGTTGGAAGGGACCTTGGAGGTCATCTAGTCCAACCCCCTGCTCAGGCAGGAAACCCTATACCATTTCAGACAAATGGCTGGCCAGTCTCTTCTTAAAAACCTCCAGTGTTGGAGCATTCACCACCTCTGGAGGCAGGTTGTTCCACTGGTTAATTGTTCTAACTGTCAGGAAGTTTCTCCTTAGTTCTAGGTTGCTTCTCTCTTGATCAGTTTCCATCCGTTGCTTCTTGTCCTGCCTTCGGGCGCTTTGGAGAATAGCTTGACTCCCTCCTCTTTGTGGCAGCCCCTGAGATATTGGAACACTGCTGTCATGTCCCTTGTCCTTCTCTTCACTAAACTAGACATACCCAATTCCAGCAGCCATTCCTTATATGTTTTAGTCTCCAGTCCCCTAATCATCTTTCTTGCTCTTCTCTGTACTCTTTCTAGAGTCTCAACATCTTTTTTACATTGTGATGACCAAAACTGGATGCAGTATTCCAAGTGTGGCCTTACCAAGGCATTGTAAAGTGGTATTAATACTTCACATGATCTTGATTCTATTCCTTGTTAATGCAGCCTAGCACTGTGTTGGCTTTTTTGGCAGCTGCAGCACACTGCTGGCTCGTATTTAAGTGATTGTCCACTAGGACTCTGAGATCCCTCTCACAGTGACTACTATTGAACAAGGTACCCCCTATACTATATCTGTACATTTGGTTTTTCTTGCCTAAATGTAGAACCTTACTTTTTTCACCATTGAATTTCATTTTGTTAGTTAGCGCCCAGTGTTCAAGTCTGTCCAGATCCTCCTGTATCTTAAGCGTGTCTTCTGCAGTGTCGGAGTGTGATGATAAATAGACAGACAGACAGATGAATAGAGACAGACATACAGTAGATAGGTGATAAATAGATGATAGATAGATAGATAGATAGATAGATAGATAGATAGATAGATAGATAGATAGATAGAGTGGTGGGATTCAGCCAGTTCACACCACTTTGGCAGAATCAGTAGCTACTTTTTTGTTGCCCAGGCCTAGAATGGACTTCCGGAAGTGGCATCCACATAGAGAACCGGTTGTTTGCATATTTGAATCCCACCACTGGATAGATAGATAGATAGATAGATAGATAGATAGATAGATAGATAGATAGATAGATAGACAGACAGACAGACAGACAGACAGACAGACAGACAGACAGACAGACAGACAGACAGACAGACAGACAGACAAACAGACAGACAGACAGACAGATACAGTAGATAGATACAGGAGAGAGATGATAGATACATGACAGATAGACAGATCAATCAGAATAGAGTTGGAAGGAACCTTGGAGGTCTTCTAGTCTATACCATTTCAGATAGGTGGCTCTCCAGTCTTTTCTTTAAAACCTCCAGTGATGAAGCACTTACAACTTTTGAAGGCAAGCTGGTTAATTGTCCTCACTGTTAGGAAGTTTCTGCTTAATTCCAGGTTGCTTCTCTCCTTGATTAGTTTCCATCTATTGTTTCTTGTCTTACCTTCTGGTGCTTTGAAAAATAAATTGACCCCCCTCTTATTTGTGGCAGCCCCTCAAGTACTGGAATACTGCTATCATGTCACCCCCCACCACCAGTCCTTCTTTTCTCTAAACTGGCCATATCCAATTCCTGCAACTGTTCTTCATATTTTTTGTCTCCAGGCCCTTAATCATCTTAGTTTTTCTCCTTTGCATTTCCCCCAAAGTCTCAACATCCATTTAGATATATAGATAGATAGATAGATAGATAGATAGATAGATAGATAGATAGATAGATAGATAGATAGACAGACAGACAGACAGACAGACAGACAGACAGACAGACAGACAGACAGACGGACGGACGGACGGACGGACGGACGGACGGACGGACGGATGGATGGATGGATGGATAGATAGATAGAGATTCATTAAAGTAATCTGCATTTCCTGATATATTTGTATAGTATAGTAAAGAACATGAGCTGAAAAATAATCCATTTCCCTCATCTACATTGATACAAAATTTTAAGGAAAAATAAAGCTACAACACTCCAACTCAGACCTTCAGACTTTCCTATTGGCCACTGAACTTAAGATTTACCTTCCACAACAATAGCTATCTCCTCCCCCATCCCCCCACTTGCTACAGCACCTTGTCTGCACAAAGAAAGCAGAAACAGTGCCAGACTTCCAGATGTTGGTTAAACTGATCTCTGCTTTTATTTCTGAGCAAAGCCTCAAAAGGCAATGCCATAACATCAGAGGGAGGAGATGTTAGGTGTTACCTAATTATACAAAACTGAACTGCGGGAGACAGCAAAGCTTTGACTCCAGAAGGCTTTTTTGTGCTACAAAGACAACCTGCTACTGTGCATCAAAGAAGTAAGGCAAGGAAGCCTCTACACAACATTCTGTGCATTGAATGACAGATTCAATATTTGCATGCAGAGAAGCTTCTTCCAGATACTAGAACTGCTAGAAAAATGGTTTGGAGTGACATAGTATCTTCAATTTGTTTTTTGGAAGGGTTGAGTCCATGTTTTTCACAAACCAGCTTTGAAGAAGTCCTGTGCAGGAATCTTCATTAAAGCAAAGCACCCCTTTGAAGCTTTGCATAGCCTTATTATTATTATTATTTTAAAAAAACCTCTCTATAAACTAGAGAAAGAATGCATTGTTAATGCAGAAAAGGTAAGTTCAGCCTGTAGAATCCCATTTATTTTCACCTTAACTGGAATATAATCAGACTGGGGAAAGCTAGCTTTTAGCCATCTCTTTTCTTTTTAATCTATTCTAATCTGGTCAGATGTTTTTTTTTTGAAGATGTCTACAAAAATCTTTCCCCCATATAAGGTTCAGATGGGAGATTCCAGTTGGGTTGATGGTGATGCATGAAGGTAAAAGGTACCGTCTGGTTACTGTGATGCAGGCGCGTGATTTTTACAATAATGTTTTAAAAGCAACCCCATTATCACTTCTGGAAGCTGCAAAGGGATCTAGAGAAGGAGAACATCAAGAGGCTGAAGATGGACTGACAGAGGAGAACGGTGCTGGAGGAGATCAAGCTACAACTTCTTTGGATGATCCTAGAGAGCAGAGGGTGACGCGTGCTGCTTTAAAACGATCAAAAAAAATAAAAGAACAAGATCAGCAGAAGTCTATGGAACTTCCACAACGTACTTACAGCCAAGCAGTGGGAGGGGCACGGCCTAAAAAAGATAGTCCTATCAAAGCAGTGCTCCAAGAGCTTTGGGATGATATGCATGGCAACTAAATTTTTAACTTGGAACGTTAATGGACTAAATTCACCACAGAAGAGGAAGAAAGTTTTTCAATATTTAAAACAATTCAAGATAGATGTTATATGTTTGCAAGAAACGCATATTAGGGTTGTGGATCAAAAGTATTTATCGAACTCAAGGTTGGGTACGCAATTTGTTGCTTCTGCAATGAATAAGAAAAATGGAGTGGTTGTTTATGTTAAAAGTGCTTTAACAGCAGACTTAATTGAAGCAGACAAGCATGGAAGATACGTTATGATAGAGTTGCTGCTAGAAGGTAAAAAGACGCTTTTAGTTGGATTATATGCTCCTAATCAACAACAAGCTGACTTTTTTAGTTTACTTCATACAAAGCTTACCCAGTTGGATTATAAATCTTTTATTTTTATGGGGGATTGGAATGGTGTTTTGGATGTACAGATGGACAAGGCTGGAGCTTTTAAGCGCGTCCCAAGTCATGCTAGACTGCCTAAATCCTTTTTTGAAATGAAGGATGACTTGGAACTGCGAGATATTTGGCGCGAGAGACATTTGCAGGAAAAGGATTATATTTTTTTTTCTGACTGACATCAATCTTTTTCCAGGATCGATTTTATTTTGTTGACTAATAATTTTTTTTAAGGACTAAGAAGGTGAAGATTTGTGCAAGAACTATTTCTGATCATAGCCCAGTTTGGCTAGAGATTGATAAGGAGAATACAGATAGGCGCTCGTGGCGCGTAAATGAGAATTTGTTTAGAAATCAGAGAAATGTGGAAGAATGCAAACAGCGGATGAAGGATTTTTTTGAAATTAATATGAATAAGGGCACCTCTATGGACATGGTTTGGGATGCTAGTAAGGCCTACATGAGAGGGGTGTTGATATATATGAATAATAAACATAGACGTGCTGTGGAAGCTAGGAGGAAAGAACTGGAGAATGAAATAAAGGAAAAAGAAAAGGCTTTGATTTTGAATTCAGAGGATGTGAAGACTAAGGAGGCTATTAAACTGTTAAGAGGACAATTTGATAAATTAATGGCTGACCAAGTGGCAACCAATTTGCGGTTTGCCAGGCATAATACCTTTTGCAATGCTAACAAACCAGGTAGATGGTTAGCTTATAGATTGAGGAAAAAGCAAAGGGCTTCTAATATAGACAAAATTGAGCATAAAGGAAGGGTTGTGTTTCAACAGGACCTTATCAAGGATGCTTTTGTGGATTTTTATTCTAAACTATATGCTAAGGAGAAGGTTAATGAAAAAGACATTGATATATATTTGGAGAATGCTAGCATCCCGGTTCTTACGCAGGTACAAAAAGAGGGGATTAATCAATTAATTACAGAAGAAGAAATTTTTACAGCAATTAAGGAATTGAAGGTGGATAAAGCACCAGGTACGGATGGTTTGTCTGTGGCTTATTACAAAAATTTACAATTAGAGATGATGAAACCGTTAAAGGAACTGTTCCAGACAATCCAGAGGGGGGGAAAGGTGCCACCGTCTTGGAGAACAGCTTTTATTTCCTTGATTCCGAAGGAAGACCAAGATTCTACTCAAGTTAAAAATTATAGACCGATATCGCTTTTAAATACAGATTACAAGATATTTGCTAAGGTGTTGGCTAATAGACTGATGAGGGTTCTGCAACAGGTGATTCATGGGGACCAAACGGGGTTTATTAGTGGTAGGCAAATGAAAAATAATGTGAGGCATATAGTTGATGTGTTAGAGTTTTTGGAAAGGAACAACCAGATCCCTGCGGCGCTAATTTTTCTAGATGCTGAAAAAGCTTTTGATCAATTGAATTGGCAATTTTTGATGAAAGTTTTAGACAAAATGGATTTTGGGGAAATTTTTTTACAACCGATTAGGGCATTATATCAAAAACAAACTGCCCGAATTATAGTTAATAATAGTCTGACAGAAGCATGTAATATTGAGAAGGGCACAAGGCAAGGGTGTCCATTATCGCCCTTGTTATTTGTGTTAACATTAGAGATATTATTGGTTAAAATACGGAATTCGGAAAAAATTAAGGGTATGCAAATTAGAGATCAGGATTATAGATTGAGAGCATTCGCAGATGATCTGGTTGTTACAGTGACCCAGCCAGAGAACTCTGTTGTGGACCTGATGGAGATAATAACACAATACGGGAAGGTTTTTGGATTTAAAGTTAATATACAGAAAACCAAAATTCTGGCCAAAAATATGACAGTTTCGCAAAAGGCTCTCTTAGAAGGATTAACTGGATTTGAGATTGTTAAAAGGGTTAAATATTTGGGGGTGCTTTTGTCGTCCTCTAATACAAAGTTATATAAAAATAATTATGAAAAACTATGGGGGAAAATTCAAAAAGAATTGGAGAGTTGGGAAAAATTGCAATTGTCTTTGTTGGGATGGATCGCAGCAGTGAAAATGAATGTCCTGCCTAAATTTTTATTTTTATTTCAAATGATACCGATTCTTAAGAAAGATTCTAATTTGGAGGAATGGCAGCGAGGTATCAATAAATTTGTTTGGGCAGGGAAAAGGCCACGAGTTAAACTTAAGATTATGCAGGATACTCGTGAGAGAGGTGGTCTTAAAATGCCCAATCTTAAACTATATTATGAAGCTGCTGCATTAGTAGGAATAAGTGATTGGATTAATTTGACACAAGAGAGATTATTAAATCTTGAGGGCCACGATTTGTTGTTTGGCTGGCATGCATATTTGTTGTATGACAAGAAGGTAGACAATGTGTTTAGAGTGCATATTCTAAGACAATCATTGTTGAGAGTTTGGAAGAAGTATAGACATAAACTAGATTGCAAGATACCACTGTGGGCAATTCCAAAACACGCAATAGAAAATATACATGCTGGTTTCAAACATGATGTGACTACGTACAAGAAGATTCTGAGCTTGGAAAGAAATGTCTGGTGTTTGAAATCATATAGTCTCTTGCGAGAAGAGAAGGTTGTTCAAACTTGGTTTCAATATATTCAGCTACGGGCCAGGTGGAAAGAAGACCAGAAAATTGGTTTTACAATGACTGATGAAAATTTGATAAAGCAAATTAGAAATCAGGGTCCAGCACATATCAAACGGATATATCTTGCATTGATAGAAATTGACTCAGAAACAGAGCTTGTTAAAGATTGTATGATTAAATGGGCCCAAAATATCCAAGAAGTTATTACAATGGATACGTGGGAAAGGATTTGGGTGAGGAACGTAAAATTTACACAAGCTCAAAATCTAAGAGAGAATTTTTACAAAATGTTTTATAGATGGCATTTAGATCCTAAAAAGCTTGCAAGTATGTATCCGAATTATCAGCCTAAATGTTGGAGGTGCGGTGACGAAGACGCAACATATTTTCACATATGGTGGACATGTGAGAAGGTTAAGGCTTTTTGGATAAAAGTCTGGTGGAACATGCAGAAGATTTTTAAACAGAGGATAAAGTTTTGTCCGCAACTTTTTTTGTTGGGAATAATTAGAGATGCTACAGTTGTGGACACTAAGTTGATGTTGAATTTAATTACGGCAGCAAGACTCTTAATAGGTCAGTATTGGAAGAAGGAGGAACTGCCGACTATAGAAGAATGGACTTTAAAGGTTTCTGACCTGGCAGAGATGGCAAAGATATCGGCCTATTTGAAAGATCATTCGCAAGAACGCTATATTATGGAGTGGAGAAAATGGATTGAGCATATCCAGAACAAATACGGGACTAAGAAGTTTCATGTAGCATTTGAATAAGTCTTCCTTTTTTTCCCCCTTTTTTTTATATATATTTTTATATATTTTATATTAATAGTGTTTGTAGTTATCCTATATGAGCTAGAGAGTGATAGATTTTAGCGTTTACGGTTGTTAGCATATGGTTGTTTATGATTCTTTTTTTTTTGTTTTTTATACCTTGTACTTAGCTCTGGGAAGTCGGGGTGGAGGGGGGGAGGGGTAAGGAGGGAGGGATAGGGGAGGGGTAGGGGGGTTTGTTAAAGATAAAATGTATGATAAAACTTTTCAATAAAAAAAAATCTTTCCCCCAATCTATTAAAGTAATTAGCTGATTTAAAAAAAAATGAAATCAGTTGAAGCTGGTGAGACTTGGTTTTGGTATACCCATGCTGATTTTTTATCAATCATTTCAATGAACTTACAGATCGAATGTTTGATAATCGATTGAGGAATCTTCCCACATATGTTTGGTAAACCCAATACTCCAATTCGCCTTTTTTGAAGATAGGGAAGAGCAATTGTTCACCTTCTGTCATCTGACATTTCACTGCTACTCCACTTTGGATTAGTTTAATGTTTATCTAAATAATGGAAAAATGAAGACGTCATTCTTGTGGAGTATCAAATACAGTTAAATACAAAAATCTAACACTAAATACCAAACAACCAAGAACTTTTTTTATGCTCTTTGGTGAACATTGATGGGGTAATAGTAACAGGAACAGTGAGAAACTGCTGGTGCAGTGGTTACAATGCAGTATTTCGGACTCTGCCCACAGTCTGGAATTTGAACTTGACCAGCTCAAGGTTGATTCAGCCTTCCAACCTTCCAAGATCAGTAAAATGAGGACCCAAATTGTTGGGGAAATATGCTGACTCTGTAAACTGGTTAGAGAGGGCTGTAAAGCAATGGTCCCCGAGCTTTTTAGCTGCATGGACTGGTAGTGATAATCCCTGGAAGGGGATGGGTTTGCACGCTCAACCTAATCCCTTGCCCGCCACGATCCAGTTCCGAATGGGCCATGGACCGGTACTGGTCCTTGACCCGGGGATTGGGGACCCCTACTGTGGGAGCACTAGGTAGCAATATATAAGTCTAAGAGCTGTTATTGCTATCAAGATTTGCCAGGAGAATTATAGGGACCAAATCCTTTGCACACTTAGCAATTAAAAAAAACCTTCATTTTGTAAACATTGTACTAGTAACTTTTTCATAACATTCATTTTTGCATTTCTGAAGTTGGCTGAGTTTGTTTCATTCTTCTATGCTATGGCTTAGTGAGACATTTCCTTACCAAATAGGAAAAATGTCACTGATAGCTTGGCCAAGCATGCTCAGTTAGCTCAATTTAAGAATGAAATTAATATTGCCATGGATATATTAATTGAAAACAATTCTCTCTCTTTTTTTTGCCTAGGATACTGACACTGTCAATTGTTATTGATTATAGCTTTAAGGTATTTTGAAGTTAGCTAAAAGGGAAAGCATTTTTGAACCAACCCAACTGAAGCCAGAATCAAAGAAAGCCTTTTAGGTCTATAACAGGGGTCCCCAACTTCCAGTCTGTGGACCAGTACCAGACAGCGATATGCCAGCAACCGGGGTGCACAAAAAAGCAAAGCCCCATCCGCGGGATGCAGGCAGCACACAAAACCACGCACCCTCTGGTCCACAGAAAAACCTCTCTCCACATAACCAGTCCCTGGTGCCCAAAAGGTTGGGGACCTCTGGCTGATAATATATGGTCTGCAAAAAACCCAATCAACCAGTAGATAGAAACAAAGAATTACATATTTCTGTAAGTCTCTGCTGCGTGTAGCAATTGTGTGCATTGTTGCAACCAAGATACAACAACTTATTTTTGTTCCGTAAAGGAATCGTTACAGACAACACATACATAAAAATAATTTTAAACCCCAAGAACCATTAATAGAGAGACAGAGTTGGACCATTTGCTTTGTCTGCAACAAGTGTCATTTATTAATGGGGTTGTATTATTAGGACAGGGACGCGGTGGCTCAGTGGGTTAGGACGCTGAGCTTGTCGATCGGAAGGTCGGCAGTTTGGCAGGTCGAATCCCGAGTGCCGCGTAGCAGAGTGAGCGCCTGTTACTCGTCCCAGCTTCTGCCAACCTAGCAGTTCGAAAGCACATAAAAATGCTAGTAGAAAAATAGGGACCACTACGGTGGGAAGGTAACAGCGTTCCGTGCGCCTTTGGCGTCTAGTCATGCTGGCCACATGACCACGGAGACGTCCTCGGACAAGCGCTGGCTCTTCGGCTTTGAAACGGAGATGAACACCGGCCCCTAGAGTCGGAAACGACTAGCACGCGTGTGCGGGGGAACCTTTACCTTTACTTTATTATTAGGACAAAGTGAGTTGCTGGCAGCTCCTTCCTGTAAAGAAAACTGAGGTGAGTTGACATCAAGAGCTGTGGTGGCGCAGTGATCAGGATGCAGTATTGCAGGCTAACTCTGCCCACAGCCAGGAGTTCGATCCTCACTGGTTCAAGGTTGACTCAGCCTTCCATCTTTCAAAGGTCAGTAAAATGAGGACCCAAAGTGTTGGGGGCAATATGCTGACTCTATAAATCGCTTAGAGATGGTGGTAAAGCTGTGTGAAGCGGTATATAAGTCTAAGTGCAATTGCTATTTGTGAGTCTCTTTAGTTTTAACACACTTTTGAGCACTATTGATCAGATTTTTCTCACTCTATGGTGTTGCAGTTGCTAGATAGAGATGCAAGTAGGGGTTAGCAGTCCAATTCATGGGGGTTTTGTTAGTAAAGGTTTTCTTTACATTTTCCAGTTCTCCTTAGCTTCAGTTAAAAGCTCAGCAGGTTAAAGCAAGAGTGCACTTTTTCTCACATCCTCTAATATGCCTCACTAACTCTGGTGATGCAGCCTTCATCTCATTCCAGCATATCATGAAGACCGTCTAAAGTCGTCCTTACCTGTTGCCCTTCTAAGTTCCTGAGTAAGTACCTGTTGCCCTCTTTCCCCACAGGAAGTCTGGATCTATAAAGGCTCTGCAATGCCAGCTTCATGTTTGTTTGTTTAAAAGATTTGTATGGCTGCCCATCTGAAGACAATGCTTGGGGACTGACAACAATAGTAAAATGGTTAAAAAAAACCAACAGAACAAAAGCTAAAAACCCAGCACCTCAATCAAGCTCCTTAACTGCACGTTCGCTGTCAGACCTGCCCCAACCTGGTCCCTTAGGAAAGGGACACCCTTGACTCCATTTGTAGCAAAAAGGTTACTTTTACTAAAAGCCAAGTGGTTACAGTGAGCAAAGCCAGAACTAAGAGTTTGCATACAAAGATTCCCTAGTGAACTTTCCCTTCCCTGTTCTACACCCCTCTTATCTTCCAATTGTCCAGTCATATTTGAAGATGTTTTGGTAAGTGTCTCTGTGACATTTGGTGAGATGGAGAGCTATTATATTCCATTCCCAGGTCCGTGGCCTTGGGATGTCTTGGGAAGTCATGAAGATTGCTTTCCATTTTACCCATCTTCCCACAGCTCCCTCCCCCCGCCCCAATAGCCTATGACAGACAGGTATCTATCAAAGCATAGCAAGCAAAGATAGCAGCTCTGAGTCAGCTTTCTCTTTTACTGCTTCCCTTTTCTTTTTTTTGTTTCTTACTTTCTTTTAATTTGTATTAATTTTTACTCTCGCTTTTAAAACTATCAATAGCATTATATTTTTTAAAAAAAACCCAACTCAAGCCAAGAGAGTCTTCTTCTTCTTCTTCTTCTTCTTCTTCTTCTTCTTCTTCTTCTTCTTCTTCTTCTTCTTCTTCTTCTTCTTCTTCTTCTTCTTCTTCTTCTTCTTCTTTCTTCTTCTTTTTCTTTCTTCTTCTTTTTCTTTCTTTCTTCTTCTTTTTCTTTCTTCTTCTTCTTCTTTTTCTTTCTTCTTCTTCTTCTTCTTTTTCTTTCTTCTTCTTCTTCTACTTCTTCTTTTTCTTTCTTCTTCTTCTTCTTCTTCTTCTTCTTCTTCTTCTTCTTCTTCTTTTTCTTCCTCCTCCTCCTCCTCCTCCTCCTCCTCTTCCTCCTCCTCCTCCTCCTCCTCCTCTTCCTCCTCCTCCTCTTCCTCCTCCTCCTCCTCCTTGCATGGATCAGAGCAATTCCAATACACATTCCAATAGCTGGAGGTTAAACTGAGAAGTTTAAAAACAAATTCTGAAGAAGGCAAAGGCAAAGCATTTCCCTAACCTCACCAAGAAAACAACATGGATGTGTCTAAGGGTTCAGCTCAACTTGAGACTTTTATAGATTCTGACTCGTACTTCTACTCCGTAACCTCCCGTGAAAGGGTAAACATGTGACATTTTCTCTAAAAATGACCACTTATAGGGGGAATAATTTTCTTCCATTTTTGGGGTAAGTGATGAATTTCCTCCTGCCCAAGATGATTGTGTCCAGAATGAACAATTTATTTCTTCATCCACACCCAGTGCACACGCTAATAAGAAAACAAAGGTTCCTGACACGGGAGTATTGTGTTGTCCACCTACTGGGCCATCTCCTCATCTGTCTTCCTGTATGTAATCACAGAGCCTTTCTGAAGGAAGAGCCTGTGTCAAATGTGGTTTTGAACACTGCCTCCACATTTTTCATCACCTTTTGCACCACAGTAGATTGAAAGGCTGTAATTTGTAGGAAAAGGACAAAAGAGATGGGTTTCACAGGAATCCATCTGAGTTATGCAGCAAGATCTTATAGGAAACAATACAGAATTAACCCTTAAGTGTAGAGGCAGGCTGGATCTTTGGGCAGTTGAGGTAACATTTAAACTGGGCTATCACCCACAAATATAGAGGTTTCATCTCTACCCACTACTCATTGTTACCTACATGGCCAACAGGACAAATGGTGAGAAGGGTGTAAACAATGAAATAGATTTTCTATCTAACTGGCTATTAAACAAAGAAAGCATACAGATAAGATGTATTGGGGGGGAAACTCCTCCAGGCAGGGTTTTTTTTCAGCCCAGAAGATGTGAACCCTACCCAGAATATACACCAGAATTTTAGACTGTCTTGAATAATAGCATGATCTCATTCCAGAACTAAGATCTAAACATATTTTGCAGAGACAGCATAAAACAAGCAAAATGGCAAGATGACAACACTGTTCTTCCTCCCTTTTCAGAGAGGGGACATGTTAAACCATAAGTCTGGCACAAGTCTTTAGCAACTGATTCTGCATTTCAGTATGAAAAATGCATTAACTTTGGCTCAGTATAAGCTGAATGCCTCAGGTTTTTGGGTGACTAATGCCAGTCCTGCTGGACTTGTTGCCACTTTGCTACAGACTCAGAAAATAGATTCATTTATTCATTCATTCACGACTTCATACGCTTGGCCTTAAGGTTCATTTAGGACCATCTCCTCCAAGCAGAACCTGCCACGTTGTTCATACATCATGTGTGGGATTACAGCAATCTTCAGAGACCAAGGAAGAAGGAGACCAGACTTAGAGCTTTTTAGTAACAGCTCCTGTCCTTTAGAATAAACTTCTCCTTGGGATCTTGATAGTTTTCACCAATATTACCAGGGCTTTTTTTCTCATAGAACGCTCAGAACGGAGTTCCGGCACCTTTTTTGGATGGAACCTTGTAGGGTAGGCAAGGTGGGTTGTATGACATGTGTGAGTTCCGGCACCTTTTTCTTTTACAAAAAAAGCACTGAATATTACATTCAGAAAATCAGTAAAGAGCTGTTTTTTTTTTCTTTTTTCCTTTTACAAATATTTTATTGGATTTTAACTATAACAATCTCCAGTACCTGGTGTACAGCATGTTGTCTTGGTTTATAGTTTAACAAGAAAAAAAGGGCAATAATAATTTACAATCAATAATAATCAAATTTGATAATTCCATAATTAATATATTAATTAAAGTTATATTTCTTTGATCTTCCCTTCTCCCATTTGTATTCTCCTTCTTCAACCTTAGCCAAAACATAATTTTTAATGTTTTCAATATATAAATGATTAGATATAGGCATTTTTATATTTATACAAATAATAATAACCTCTCTATATAACATTTTTTTCAGCTTATATTATTCTCATAACCATCATCTCATTGGTTCAGCATGCATCCTATTTTTATAATTTTTGTTTACACTTAAATTCCCTTATATTCAATCTAATTCTTATCAGTCATAATTTCTTCATATTAGTCATCTAACTGTCCAAATTTTTCCATTTAGGTACATCCTCCCAATATTTTATGTCATGTATTATAAAAATACTATACTTTTTATCTATCATATTATCTAGATATAACATCCTTTTTAATCAGTTTATATTTCACTTATATTAATACAAGTTACATCAACCTGCTATTTTTACATTTCATATATTATAGAACATACTTAAATCTCTTACCCTTCTTGTTATAAGGCCCCTTTATGTTCAAAATTCTCTGTTCATTTAGCCATATTCAAACAAATGTTTATTCACTTAATAGTCCGTCTGGTAGGGCAAGTCAAATCTCTTGGATCCATCTCTGGTCTTCTTCATTTGCCGAGTAGTTTTCCATGTTGAAGTAATCTGCTTACCTGGCAGTTCCTATATTTTTATAAATGTTTTTGGGAATACAAAAGATGAAGTAAGTAAGATGAATACCTTCTGTCTCCCAAACTTTGAAAGTTCTCCTGATAATTCTATAATCCATTCCATTTTCCTTGTTGTATCAGAACCTTGTAGATTTTTTTCCTTTTTGTGTTAAATTGTAATTCGTTTCCTTTGTTATTTCATCAATTTGATCATACTCTTTTAATTTGTAGTCTGTTATCTGATTTATTTGTTCAGTCGTTCTTATTTCCTGGATGTTTTTTAATTGCAGATTTAGATTGGAAATATGCTTATTTAAATCATCAAAATTGTTTTGAATTTCCTTGTGGTTTGAGTGTATTATCATTTGTATTTGTCCTAACACTAGATATATTTTCTCCTGGAAAGTATTTATCTTGCTTTGAAGTATTGCTTCTGGAGGCCCTTGATTTTCCAGGCTTAGTCCTTCAGGAGAAAATATTGAATGTGGCATCTTGTCATTTTTTGATACATATGTGATATCCATGTTGTCTCACCCCTTCAAATAATCTTTCATCAATGTTTCAATTCAAAAGTCATGTTGTGATTCAGGGTCAGCCTGTGGGTTCGGCAGTTGGGTCAGACGATTCAGAGGAGGAGGAGGGGGGTGTTGGAGAGCCTACAGAGGACAGCCCTGAGGCTTCGCAGAGCCCTCAGCCAGGCCCCTCTCATCTGGTCACTACGCAGACCCAGCTGTATGAGCCTGACAGTGTGGATGAAGATGACCCACAGCTGGCCCTGTTCAAGGACGCCCGACGCAGGAGGCAGTCAACCAGGAGTAAACAGAGGAAGGCAATGGGGCACCTTGGAAGGAGGCAGAGAGAAGCCACGGCTTGAACTGTTTAAAAGGGGAATGTGTGGGAGGGCTGGTTTGCTGAAGGCAACCGTTTGAATAGTTCCTGTTTCATGGTTCGTGTTTTGGCTTTGCTCTGTTTGCTCTGTTTTGTGTCCATAAATTTGGCAGGCTTAGTTCCAGCCTCTTGCCTTTTTGTAAAGGGGTTGTCCCTGCCTTTTCTGCAGGGCCGGTAGTAGGCTGGTACAGAACAAGTCAATCAAAATTACAGTTCAGTGTGTTAAGCCACTTTAAATCCTTCCTGTAGATTCTTCTCTAAAAGATTAGCCAAAAAACCAAGGTTTTTCTTTACCATAAACAATTCTTAGATTTAAGCAACAGTCCAGGTGTTGTTTTTTTCCTTTCAGATACTTTTTAATCTTATAGCTGGCTCTTTCTTTGTTCCCAGCTGTCTTCAAGGTTATTTGCAATTCAAAGGAACAGCTTTTTCTTTGTTTCTAGGCATTCTGCCAATTTCTGAGTCCCTATTGTTAGTATTCTATTCTCTGATTCTCCACTAGGTGTCAGCAGTTATTTCTTTTTTCAGTTTTTTTTAATCAAAAAGTTATTGTTGTTATATATTTTTAAAATTCCATCAAAAATTCTTTAGGGTATAATCTTGACAGTTTTTTAGTTCCTAGATTTATCCAAACTGTAGTATTTTAAATCAAATTTTAGTATATCTCTTTCCTCCTTTAATATTAATTCACCGCTTCCATCTGTCCTTACATGGGGATGGGGATATAGTCCCCTCCCTTCACTTCTGGAGGTTTTCTTGCTTTGGGGATCTTTTTAAGGATTCAATTAGTAGATAGAAGAAAGAAGATCAGTACTCTCACCAATTCCAAGCATGCTGTTCACCGATGTTCAGGTACATGCTCTGGGACTTCAGCTGCAAGTAGCTTGGGCTAGATGCTGATCTCACACTAGCCTTTCTCCTATCGGGTTCGGAGAGCTTTCCCCGGATCAAATGAAGCAATTGCTGTTACTTCGTGATCAACGGGGCACCCCTCCTTCACGGTCACTTCTTCAGGGTGACTTTGGACCCATCTAGGGTCCCCCTGGCAGGATGAAACTAGCCATTGGGAGCGGAGGTCTGCTCTCGCACAGCCATGCGCTACGGGCACAAAACCAGAAGTCAAAATGTTGTGTTTTTTTCATCAAGCATTTGGAGCTGGATGATAATTTACAGCATGGAGCTGTTTGTAGTTTTAATCTCTAATTCTCCATAATTTAGCTTAGTTTTTTTAGTTCTGGTCTATTATAGTTTAACAGAGGGCTCATGGATACTTTTAGATTTAGTTGAACTATAGTTAACTGCTAAGAGTTTGACTAGAAGGACATATCTTTATATCTTTATCTATATATTTATGTCTATGTCTATATATCTATATCTTATCTATACCTATACCTATACCATCTATATCTATGTCTATCTAATTTATCTCTACATCTATATTTATACCTCTCTCTCTGAAATAAAACATTGTTTCTTGCTCCTGTTAATATAAATTAAGTGAACCTTGAAAATGCTGGCTTTCACTGCTGACTAGATAACAGAAAGTGAAATTATATTTGCAAGATCTAACAGTAATACTGAGACATTTGCAAAGGAGATTGGAAAAAATGCAGATAGCATCTGCAATCATATGATCAACATCCCACCTGTCTTTAAACATAGAAAGGGACAAGGCTTCAGTTATGTGGTTGTGGTCTTTTAAATTTTTTATTCCACTTTGATTATTTTTATAAATAACTCAAGGCAGTGAAGACATCAAATACTCCTTCTTCATCCTATTCCCCCCACAACAATAGGTGAGGTGAGCTGGGCTGAGAGAGGGTGGCTGGTCCAAAGTCATCCAGCTGGCTTTCATGCCTAAATTGGGACTAGAACTCACAATCTCCTGGTTTCTAGCCTGATGCCTTAATTACTAGACTAAATGGGCTCCTGTTATTTTATTATTAATAATAGTTTATTGATGTTTATGGAAATGCTTGGTCATATTTAGGGAAATATGTTTTAATTAACTGTTTTAATTAACTGTTTTTAATTAAGACTGTTTTAATTAACTGTTTTAAATTTTTTAACTTTTGTATGGTATGATTTTAATTGCCTTGTAAACCGCCCTGAGTCCTACGGGAATAAGGCGGTATAGAAGTCAAAATAATAAAATAAATAAATAAAATAATAAATAAAGTATGTAAGTCACTCAGAGTGACACATAAGCCCAATCAAATAAATGAATAAACAATGAAGCTCCCAATGATTTCTACAGTCCTTACTTCAAAGCATAAGCGTGCTTAAGTATGTGCTTAAGATAAATCCTAGATCTTACTTTTAAATGTGTATACAGGCAAGCTAAGCCTATTTAAGATTTGCAGTCACTGAACTCCACAATTCTGTGCATAGAATTGCATAGTAATAGTAAATAGTCCTACTAAATACAGTAGACTTTGGAGTAAACATGCTCTAGAGCACACAGTTCTTAACACTTCCACGTGTTTATTATGCTGTATCTTCTAAATCTGTGAAAATAATGCCACACTCAATAAAGATATTCTCCTCAGTGAGGAGGAAATGTGTAAAGTAGGCTAAATTGAAAAGAGGCAGTTTTGAAGGAAGAAAGGGAACTCAGTTTTCCATATTTCCAGGATCTAACGGCTTAAGTTGACACATGCCAAAATGGATGGGTGGATGGGTGGATAGATAAATAAAGTTTCTAAGAAGATTAAAACATGGTGAAAATACTCTAGGGGACCCCATGGTAAAGTTCAACCCCCACCCCACCCCAGCTTATCAAGTCATGAATTTCCACCGCTTGGCCATTCAAAATTGTCTTTTCATCTTTATTCCCCAGCCATTCTCCCTCCATCAGATTGGTAGGTCTGAGAACTAGCTATTGGGCCTATCTAGTTTCATCATGTATATTGATGTCTCTGCTGTGTTCCATCCCCTTGGTGGGACAGGGTGAGTCTTTGGGTGTTAACTCAGTGGAAGTAATGCAATGTGACTGTCTAATCTGTGGTAGAAACCCTTCAGCGAAAGAAACAGTCTCTGTGAGGCAGATTATCCTCAGGCTTAACAACGTTGCTTAGAAATAAACCTGTGGGCATCAAATCAATTTGCTTCACAAGCACACAGATTCGTTCAGTAAGAACCACAAGAGTACTCATGCATTAAGCACATGTGTCTGCAGAATCATCAGGGCTTATTTAATACTCAAAGATAAACTTTTTTTAAAAAACAAACAAACAGAAGATACCTACTCTGGACTTTTTACGTAGTTGTCTAGAGAGAGCTATGTAAATTTGAACGAAGACCCACAGCTTCAATATAAAGAAGCAGCTAGGGTATGCTTGGAAAAAGACCAAATTTTACACAATTCCAAACTAGTTAGTTGAATGTACATGGGTAGGGTTGTGATCGAGGTTTGTTCAGTTTTTATGTAAATGGTGCATATTAAAAATTAGCAATCTTTGATTATACTATTGTAGCCTCTATTTTACTTTTTTGACCACACCTTGTGGACACCCCTGTATGTGTATATTGCTATGTGTGATACCAAGAGGCTCATGAATTAGCTCTAAATACACAAAAATGTGAATATTGTTATAGAACTTATCTGAATCACAAGCTATTTCTCAGCCCTTGATTGTGACTGTGTTATCAATTTCACGTGGTTTCTAACATCCTGTCTGAATCCATGTTTTTAAGCATGTGGTACTTGTAAAAGGGTAAGTCACCCATAATCCAAGTGAAAGGCATTACTGTTTAACTAGGTTCTGCTTATCCTGTACTTGTGCATCTGTTTCTTCCTGCCTAAGTCCAGGAACTTACCTTCCTTAACCACTGATCTTCTTGGATACCTACCCTGACCTGAATCAAAGTTTCTTTGGTGGCACAGTACACATGTTTGCTGTATTAAATCGATTTGGTTTTCCTTTGAAATTTATAAAATTGATCAAGATATTAAATAAGTCTCCTACATCTAAACTTAAGGTTAAGGATATATTTTCTCCTACGTTCCCATTATTTAGAGGGATGAAATAAGGATGCTTGCTTTTTAATATTTGTGTGGAACACGTGATTTGTGCTATTAGATCAGATGTCCTCAACCTTTTGGACACCAGGGACCGGTTACGTGAAGAGAGGTTTTTCCATGGACCAAAAGGGGGGGGGGGGGTTGTGTGCTGCCTGTATCCCCTGGATGGGGCTTTGCTTGTTTGCGTGGCCCAGTTGCTGGCATGACGCAGCCCAGTCCCGGTCCCCAGACCAGGGGTTGGGGATCCCTGCATTAGATGACACTGGGAAATTTACAAAGTTGTAAATAATTTAGTTGAACATAGATTGATTCTGTCTGTGGAGATTCTCATTCATCCAGGTCATAGAAAAGGTCCTTTTTCAAAAGGCAACTGGATTGTTTTTTCCCTAAGTTCTGGCAGGATATCGGGGGCAATCGAAAGATTAGTACTGTCAGAACTAATCCTTCTATTGACCCCATCATCCTGCCAGAACCGATGAAGCTTCTTGGATGACAAATAAAACATTTTCTTCTTCCTTAGGGAAAAAACAGTCCAGATACCTTTTGAAAAAGCACCTTTGAGATAGATTGATTATATTTGCAAATGACCTTCTATTTATTTGTAAACCTCACATTATCATTTTATTGTTGAAGTCAATGACAGACAGTAAGACAGCAGAATTAATGCCAGTAGATAAGAATTTAGTTACATTACATTTAAGGAATATTAATTCCATATTTATTTGCCCTGAATCTTTTTATGTGCATATCAAATGATACAGTATAACACATTTAATAGTAGAATAAATAAAATACATAAAAAGTTTCTTCAGTTATGTATGAACGGAGGTTATTAAATCTCACCCTTTGGGGAAAGGTAAATGCTCTTTAAATGAATATTATTCCAGATTAATCTGTATTCTAAAAAGAATTCCTGTTCAAATATCTGGGAAATATTCTTAGAATATAAATTCTTTGTTTAGAAAAAAAAATATGGCTTCTTTAATTTCAAGAATACAGAAAATGCAATTGCAGTTAATCCTCAACATATGACCACAACTGAACCCAAAATTTCTGTTGTTAAGCAAGGCAGTTGCTAAGTGAGTTTTACAACTTTTTTTGCCACAGTTGTTAAGCCAATCACTTCAGTTTTTAAAATAATCCTGCGGTTATTAAGCAAATCTGACTTCCCCCGTTGATTTTGCTTGTTACAAGGCAGCTGGGAAAGTTGCAAGTGGTGATCAGAAGAACACAAGGAAGGTGCAACTCTAATAAGTACATTCCAGTTGCCAAGTGCCCAAATTTTCATCAGGTGACCATGCAGATGCTACTTGTGTTGGAAGGACCGTATTAGATTCTAAATACATTTGAACTCTAGTATTTCTGGAAACAATGTCAGTTAAAAAGCTACGGAATGGAATGTCTAATAAAAAAAACCATCACTCCTCTACGTTACGGGGAAAACCCAACGTTAAAAATTGGGAAAAAGATAGTGATATGGAAAAATTGAATGGAAGTGGGGATATTGATTTTGGACAAAGTGATAAGTGATGAAGATAATTTTTTTTTAATATGTGTTGTGTTAAGAGACAAATATTATCTATCAGATGTAACCTATGGCAATATTTACAGTCTAATGTTGGTTAACAACATTGCTTAGACCAGCAGCATTTTCACCTTCTGAAATACCTGAGATACAACTTGCTAAATCCTTTAAAATTAAAAAACCCTACTGCTAGTTTTGATAGATATCTATTATCAGTTATTACCGGTGAATCAATTAGATATACAGATCCTAAGAGATGTGAGGGCAATTCGTAAATAAACCTCCATTTCGTTATTAATGACAGACACTCAGAGATAAAAAACGTTTCTTATACACATAAGAAAAATTACAAAACATACCAACGGAACTGCTTCAGAAGTTCTTGGGTGCGTCTAGCAGTGTGAGGGCGAGCATTATTGTGAACCAACACCATGCCAGAAGTGGTGCCATAGAAAATCCCGCCAAATATGAAGATGCCAAAAGAGTACTGCTAGTGAAATTCATGGAGCGTGGTTCGACCATCAATTCAGAAGTCTACTGTGAAACATTATGAAATCTCAAATGAGCCATCCATAACAAGTGTCGGAGCCTGCTGACTTCCGGTGTGGTGTTGGTTCACAATAATGCTCACCTGCACACTGCTAGACACACCCAAGAACTTTTGAAGCAGTTCTGTTGGGATGTTTTTGATCACACACACATACCCATAGCCCAGATTTGGCGCCCAGATTAACCTGTATGAAATGACTACTAAGGAATTTCAAACCTTGTAAGACATTATGACAATTGCCTCAATTTGAATGGTGATTATGTCAAAAATTTAATGTAATGTTGTAGTTTTCTAATGTGTATAATAAAAGTTCTGTATTTGTGAGTGTCTGTCATTGATAACCAAATGGAGGTTTATTTCCGAATTGCCCTCGTAAATGAATATAAGAATTGGAGATTCCTACATTGCCCAAACAATGAAAGAGTGCCTTAACTTCTATAGTAGGAGTGTCAATGGACCTTAAACTTCAACTTATTCTACAAAAGATGTAGAATATTAATGGCAGATTAATGTCAGGCACGAAAGACCAGGACCTCATGTTAATTTCCAATTAAACTGATTTATTTATCATGCCTATGCATAGGAATCTAGTCAACTAATGGTCAGCACTACTTTGGCACTAGATAAGAGTTAACAGAATTCAAGAGGGGTTGGTCTTAGTCTACTGGTGGCAACATAAAGATTCTAAGCTGATTCCTCTTTTGACTTCAACCCCAGCCTCTGCCATTGTTTCTTCTACAGAGCTTACATCATGATGTCATGCTTCATTATTTTGGCTTCATCATGGTTAGGAATAGATACCTTGCTATCAGGAAGGGACAACAGTGATATCAAGGAGAGATTGGGTGCCACCTTCTATTTTGGTCTCTGGCTCAATCACTTCATGGTTTGTACCTTACTTGTAGCCTACAACTAATTAGCACTGAGGAAATAATGTGGCACTTGATGGGTAAAGAATTGCCCACATTAGGGGTGTCAAACTGCCGGCCCATGGGCCGGATGCGTCATACGGAAGCCTCGTCCACCCCATCACTGGAATGGCAAAACCATCCCAATACGCTGTGCGATGTCACGTGATGACACGAATTTGACATGTCTGCCCCACATCAATTTACAGTAGCTCAACAAAAATGGATTTTTTGTTGAGCCTTTCATCTAGGCGCTCTCTCTCTCTCTCTCTCTCTCTCTCTCTCTCTCTCTCTCTCTCTCTCTCTCTCTCTCTCTTCTTTCCATTCCTCTGACTTTAATAATCAGACTTTCTCAAGTAATTGCCACTCACCTGTATTCTGTCTGAGTTGTATACCATTTGTCATTCTGGTATACCCACTTCTGTTACAAAGTTCTCAGTAGCCATTACTTCTAGAAGAGCTTTGTGACAGGGCTTCCATAAGGGAAGTAATATTTAAGACTGTCTTTTGCTACATTTTGCTCAAGCTACATCTTTAAGATACTTTTCAAGGATGCAGCATATTGCAAAAGTTAGATGGTAATCAAAACATGGTTAACTGTCACCAAATCCATCTGGCTCAGAAAATATTGCAGTTGACACATTGTGTAAGGCAGGGCTCTTCAAACTTGGCACTTTTAAAACTTGTGGACTTCAGCTCCCAGAATTCCTCAGCCATCATGGCTGGTTGAGGAATTCTGGGAGTTGAAGTCCACAGGTCTTAAAGTTGCTAAGTTTGTAGACCGACTGGTGTAAGGGCATTCCTAGTTACTGTGGCCTCTTACAAATCCAATAACAACTGAGGACATCTAGATGCAGGTCTGTTTTTTCTGTCCCCTCTATACCAGCTGTACTTCAATCTTGTCTGAATTTAATTTCAGCTTGCTGATAATTAATCTCAGGTAGTATTGCAGAATATTTACAGTATTGCTTCTTGAAGCCAGACAGTAAGAAGCATGATGAAAACACCTAGACTTATTTAAGTGGGTCACACCTAGGCAGCTTCATTGACCCCAAAAGGTGAGAACCCTTAAGTAAAATACAAAGCAGAAACAAATAAGTATGAAAAATGATTAGCAACACATAGCTGCCTTTCTCCATTACTCCTCTCCCAAGAAAGAACTTTATGTTTGTTTTCAATGACATGATTTTTAGGTTGGTGTAGAAAATACAGTGCAAGTTTATTTATTTATTTTATTTATTTATTTTAATTCCATTTATATCCCGCCCTTCTCCGAAGACTCAGGGCGGCTTACAAGCTTAGCAGTAGCCTTCATTCTATGTATATGCCTGCTTATTAGGGCTTTCACACACCCCCAAGTGGCATTATTACAAAGTCAGCTTAATTGCCCCCAACAATCTGGGTCCTCATTTTACCTACCTCGGAAGGATGGAAGGCTGAGTTAACCTTGAGCCTGGTGGGATGTGAACCTGCACTAATTGCAGGCAGCTGGTGTTACTTAAGGAGGCATTAGCCCATATTTATTCTGAATATATGCGATCCATCTTCTCCATTCCACAATATATCTCTGTTGCGAATGTTCTTTCAAATATGCTGAAATCTTTGCCATTTCTGCCAAGTTGGAAACTTTCACAGTCCACTCTTCTATAGTAGGCAGTTCCTCCTTCTTCCAATATTGCGCTACTAAAAGTCTTGCTGCCGTAATTAGATTCAACATCAATTTAGTATCTATGACAGTAGAATCTTGAATAATACCCAACAAAAACAACTGTGGAGAAAACCTTATCTTTTTCTTAAATATCCTCTGCATGTTCCACCAAATTTTAATCCAAAAAGCTTTGACTTTTTTACAACTCCACCATATTTTTTTTTCCCGGCTCCAAAGATGCCGGACGCGCTGGGGAGAGCTCCGTAGCCCCCAATGGTAAGGCGTCCCCCCAGGAGCCCCCCAGGGATGTCAGCGGACCCCTGGGGTGGGGCCAGAAATTCGGGCAGATGAGCTGGGCAATGGTGCCGCCCGCTGCCTCCTGAAACAGCTGCAGGGGTGCCGGGACATCTCCGCCTCGCCACCTGGGCCGTTGGCAACCGTTATAAACGGGGGCCAGCGCCTCTGCCCTGCCTCTACCTCTGTTCATGCTGCCGGGCAGGGGCGGCGTCTCCGCGGATCAGCTGTGCAGCGGAGGCGCCTTCAGGCATCCAGGAGGGGCCGGAGGCTCTGCTCTGCCCCGGCCCCCTGATCGGCTCCTGATCGGCTCCCGGGCGGCAGCGGCGTCTCCGCGGATCAGCTGTGCGGTGGAGGCGCCTTCAGGCATCCAGGAGGGGCCGGAGGCTCTGCTCTGCCCCGGCCCCCTGATCGGCTCCTGATCGGCTCCCGGGCGGCAGCGGCGTCTCCGCGGATCAGCTGTGCGGCGGAGGCGCCTTCAGGCATCCAGGAGGGGCCGGAGGCTCTGCTCTGCCCCGGCCCCCTGATCGGCTCCTGATCGGCTCCCGGGCGGCAGCGGCGTCTCCGCGGATCAGCTGTGCGGCGGAGGCGCCTTCAGGCATCCAGGAGGGGCCGGAGGCTCTGCTCTGCCCCGGCCCCCTGATCGGCTCCTGATCGGCTCCCGGGCGGCAGCGGCTCCGCGGATCAGCTGTGCGGCAGAGGCGCCTTCAGCGGCGATGGCGACGACTCCCAAGCTCCAGCTCGGTCGCCTATTCGGGGAGCCGGCAGCCACGATGGCAGTACCCCGCGGGGCCCTAGCCTGTCATCTCCCCACGGGCCCGAACACCGGCGGGGGCAGTGGCGATGGGGCGCCTCTAACCCGCCCCCAAGCCGCTGCAACTGCTGCAGCCATCCAGAGTGGGGCCGGTGCCTCCACCCTCGGCTCCCTATTATGCCTCCCTGGGCAACAGCGACGCCAGGGATGATCAGGAAAGACCCTGCGGATCAAATGGATCAGCTAGGCGGCGGAAGAGACAGCCGCAGCAACCGCCCTGAGCGGGACCGGAGTCGTTGCCCTGCTTCGACCTCCTGGCCTGCTCCTGATCAACGGCGGCATCTCCCTGGGATCAAGGAGATGCCGCAGACCGGCTATGCGGACCCGATCAACCACCACCGAGGGGCCTTTGACAGCGGCGCTAAACTTCTCCAGGCCCCGGTCACCCAATCTCACCGAAAACCCCTCGACGGCAGCACCACTAGATGCGGCGTGGCGTCCACGGCCCGCACCCTAGGTGCCGACGGTATCTCCGTGCCGATCAACACCCCTAAAGATGCCAGGATGCAGCTGACCGTTGGAGATGACGGTGACTAGACCACCGAGGCCATCAACATCTGGCCTCCTCCAGCTCCGAACCCCCCCTGCCCTCCCTCGCCCCACAGGACATGATGGGCCTGGGTGCAAGCCACGGTGGCAGAGTGGCCTGTCCTACACCTGCAGCCCCATAGAGGTGAGAGCTCTATGGGGTATGCTTCACCCAGAGTGGGTCCTGGACCACCCCCAGAAGCAGAATCACAACCCATCGTGAGAGGATGGGGAGTGGCCTGCTTCTGGGGTTCACCCAACCAATTGGCAGTGGCTGGGTGACGGTCCAGATACCCACCTACCCGACTAGACCCTCCTTCTAATGCTCCACCCAGGGGACCGCCTTCCCAATGCTCCCCAATGCTCCCTATGCGTCTTCAATATTCTTGCATAGATCTACTCGCCCTCAGGAGCAGTGGCGTAGCGTGGGGGGTGCAGGGGGGGCTGGCCGCACCGGGCGCAACATCTGGGGGGGGGCGCGCTCGACGGCGCCGGGATCCGGCAGGGCGGAGGCACCGGAGCCCCAGCCGGGAAGGGCCTGACGCCCCACGGCGCGCCACACACACACACACACACACACAAACACACAGCGTGACTCCTCCTTCGGGGGCCTCTCCGACCGGAAACTCCATAGGCCACAAGTCGGAGGCGCTCTTCTTTGCCCGGCCTAGAAGGCTCCGGGGAGCCAGGCCCGGCTGGAGCTCCTTTAACTTTTGCCAGGCGGCCTCTGCTCCCCCGAGACGTTTACCTCAAAGCGCCCGAGGCTGGAGCTCTTGGAGCGCGATTTCTTGCAGAGATAGACGGAGAAAAACCTGCGCACCGTGAACTTTGTACTCGTGTCCATCGCTAGGGCACGCCGTTCGGCCCGCACGCCGCAGCCATCCGAGGAAGGCAAGGAAGAGGGCGCGTCTCCCTAGGCTGGCCACGGTCCTCGGGCGAAGTCATCCGGTCCCCGGGGCGAGCCGAGTCCCGCCGAAGACAGCCTTCGCCAAGGCAGGGGCGATCAACTTACTGGAGTGGCTTTTTACCCCCCCCACCTGGGTTTACATTTCATGGCTGCAAGTCCAACTCTCTTCCTCTCCGCCTCCTCCTCCTCCTCCTCCTCCCCCCCCACGGTCCTCTCCCGCCCAATCGGAACCGGCTTTTTCTGCCCGGCGGAAGCCGCCGGTTGTCCAGAGAGCTCCTCTCCGAGCGCTAGCCCTGCGGAGAGGCCAGGAAGGTGAGGGTGGGCGGGGACGCGCTTCAGGACAACCTCGGAGCAGGACCGGGCTTGTCTCGGCTTGTCCCTTGCCGTAAAAGGAGCCGGTCAGTTTCCTCCTGGCTTCCGGAGCGCGCTAGAGAAGGGAAGCGCGCCCCGTTGCCGCTCGCCGCGGGTTGGGAACTGCAGCGCAGAGAGAGCTATAATTATCTGGGCCTGGGAAGGGATGAGTCCTCCTCACAAAAGGAGATTCCCCTGGGTAACAGGGGTCGGCAACCTTGGCTCTTTTTTGACTCGCGGACTTCAACTCCCAGAATTCCCGAGCCAGCTATGCTGGCTCGGGAATTCTGGGATTTGAAGTCCGCGAGTCATAAAAGAGCCAAGATTGCCGACCCCTGCAGTGGCGTAGCGTGGGGGGTGCAAGGGGGGCCGGCCGCAACATCTGGGGGGGGCACACTCGCACTCGCAGCTCTCTGCCCCTGCCTGGCTCACTCTCTCTCACAGCAGTGCTGGCTGTGCGAATCCGATCCGAGCCGCCGGGTCACCGTCCACTGTGGAGGGGGGGGTGCCAGGCGTGCGGTGCGGTGCGGAGAGAGAGTGAGGGACTATCTGGGGGAGGGACAGTGCAGCGGCCGCCCAGCAGGTTAGGGGGCGCAAATTACTTGCCTTGCCCCGGGTGCTGACAACCCACGCTACGCCACTGCTCAGGAGTTCCCCCCTCTCCTGGGTTCGTCCTGCCTTCAATACATCAAACCTCGATGACGGGCCCGACCATTGGGCCTCTGAGAGATGGCCAGGCAGGGTCAGGGGCCTCCATCACAAGACCAACAAGAGGCCCCTGGTTAAGTTTCTTGTTAAGTTTTTTGTCGGGTTAGGGAGGGGGGCGGGAAAAGAGTATGGCTGCTCGGGGAAGGCAGGCCTTCCGGGTGCCATAATGCAGGCCAGGCTTACGACCATTCGCGATGGTGAGAAACGAGGACCAGTCGCCGACAATAACCGATGGCGTACTGATGAACATCCTATTCCCAGGATGGTGGGGAACGGCAGAAGGTGCACAAACAGAGGGCCGTATCGTCACCGGGAGTGTCATCTCCGCTCTGTACAAGCGGTGAGACGCTCCGACCCTCTGTACTTCCCCAGAGGACCCGGGAGCGAAGGTGTGCAGCCTCCTATGCTAAGGCTGGTCTACCTGAATGCCAGGTCCGTAGCTAACAAGGCACACCTTGTTCGTGACCTAGTGGAGAGCGAGCACACGGACCTGGCTTGCATCACGGAAACCTGGCTGGGCCAAGAGGGTGGTGTCCCTCTGGTTGACCTCTGCCCGCCAGGTTTCCAGGTGCTGCACCAGCCTCGGACCCATGGGATGGGCGGGGGAGTGGCAGTTATCATCAGGGAATCCCTTAGCCCGCGAGAGATCACCGTCCCTCAGATGGTCGGGTGTGAGTCTCTCCTACTGAGATACGGCCCGGGGGCGCAGTTGGGCCTGCTGCTGGCATACCTACCACCTAATTGTGCAGCGGCAGCCCTGCCCGAGCTACTCGATGTCCTCTCAGGGTTGGTGGTTGAATTCCCAAGACTCATGGTCTTGGGCGACTTTAACCTACCGTCCCTGGGAGGATCGTCCGATCTGGCTCGGGAGTTCATGGCTTCCATGGCGGCCATGGACCTGTCGCAAATAATTTCTGGACCGACTCATGAGAGAGGCCACACCCCAGACTTGGTGTTCTTGTCTGGACGGTGGCGCGATGATATCGGTGGGGGTGCCACGACTGTTATGCCCCTGTCATGGACCGATCATCACCTCGTGCGGCTAGACTTCCCCTTTGCCACCCCCCGCCGTGGGTGCGCGGTGCCAACCAGATGGTACCGCCCTAGGCGCCTAATGGACCCTGATAGGTTCCAGGCAGCGCTTGGGGACGCACATGCACTCCCTGCTCACAGCTCGGCGGATGCCTTAGTGGAAGCCTGGGAGAAGGCAGCCACGGAGGCTCTGGACCGAGTTGTACCCTTGCGGCCTCTGACCCGGCGCAGATCCCAGCGAGCCCCATGGTTCACCGCGGAGCTCCGGGAAATGAAGCGTCGGAGACGGGGCCTAGAGAGCCGTTGGAGATCCAGTCGATCCGAATCCGACTGATTGCGATTAAGAATCCTCACCAGGTCTTATCTCGCTGCGATAAGGGTGGCAAAATCCAACTACTTTTCCACCCTCATCGCGTCCGCAGATAATCGCCCGGCTGCCTTGTTCAGGGTGACTCGCTCCCTACTGAACCAAGAGGTGAGGGAGGAACCCTTGCAGGGTCGAGCCGAGGAATTCGGTCAATATCTGCTGGATAAAATTGCTCGGATCCGAACCGGCCTGGACTCCAACTGGGCTGAGTTGGAAGAACAAGGCATGGACAGTCTTGTCGACGTCATCTGGGAGGAATTTGATCCTGTGACTCCTAAGGAAGTGGACAGGATTATGAGGAGGTTGAGCTCCTCCACATGCTTACTGGACCCGTGCCCTTCCTGGCTGGCATATGCAGCTCAAGAGGGGACACGAGGCTGGTTCCTGGCGGTCATCTCTGCTTCTCTGAGTGAGGGTCACTTCCCCACCGCCTTGAAGGAGGCGGTGGTGAGACCTCTCCTCAAGAAGCCCACCTTGGACCCATCCTCATTGAATAACTTTCATCCAGTCTCCAATCTTCGCTTCCTTGCGAAGGTTATTGAGAGCGTGGTGGCGCACCAACTCCCTCAGATCCTGGATGAAGCGGTTTATCTAGACCCGTACCAATCGGGCTTCAGGCCGGGCTACAGCACGGAGACGGCATTGGCCCGGGACAGGGGCCATTCCTCTGTCCTAGTCTTATTAGACCTCTCGGCGGCTTTCGATACCATCGACCATGGTATCTTGCTGCGACGCCTCAGGGGACTGGGAGTGGGAGGCACGGTTCTGCGTTGGTTCTCCTCCTTTCTCCAGGGTCGCTCGCAGTCGGTGTTGGCAGGGGGACAGAGGTCGACCCCGAGGCCTCTCGCTTGCGGAGTCCCTCAGGGGTCGATCCTCTCGCCTCTCCTGTTCAACATCTACATGAAACCGCTGGGCGAGATCATTCGCAGCTTTGGAGTAGGGTACCATCAGTATGCTGATGACACCCAGCTTTTCATCTCAACTCCAAACAACATCAGTGATGCCCTCGACGTGATGTCCCGCTGCCTGAAAGCGGTCCGGGAATGGATGGGGAGGAACAGGCTTCAACTGAACCCGGACAAGACTGAATGGCTGTACGTACCGGCAAGCCAGGATACTCAGAACATCCCATCCCTTAACATCGGGGACAAGTTACTACCCCCTGTTGATAGGGCCCGCAACCTGGGTGTCCTCCTTGACTCGCAGCTCTCCCTGGAAGATCACATAGGAGCTGTGACCAAGGGGGCCTTCTCCCGGGTTCGACTAGTTCGCCAATTACGGCCTTATCTGGACCTGGATGCCTTACGTACAGTCACCCATGCTCTTGTGACCTCTCGCCTAGACTACTGTAACGCTCTCTACTTGGGGCTGCCCTTGAGATCCACTCGGAAGCTTCAACTGGTGCAAAGTGCAGCGGCACGGACACTCTTGGGAGCCTCCCGATACTCCCATATCACACCTCTCCTCCGTGCGCTGCACTGGCTTCCAGTTGCCTTCCGTGTGAAGTTCAAGGTGCTAACAATGACATACAAAGCCCTACATGGCATGGGTCCGGACTACCTACGGGAGCACCTTCTGCCAATGTCAGCACCCCACCGTCCTGTGCGCTCGCACAGAGAGGGCCTCCTCAGGGTGCCACCGCTCAAGGAATGTCGGCTGGCGTCCCCCAGGGGGAGGGCATTCTCAGTGGGTGCGCCAGCCCTCTGGAACAGCTTACCAACCGAAATCCGGATGGCCCCCGACCTCCGCACCTTCCGGCGCGAATTAAAAACTTACCTGTTCCAGCAGTCCGGCCTGGCCTGATAGCTCTAATTGGGGTCCCAGTTTGTATTTTACTATTGTTTGTTTTCACTATTGTTCATTCTGTATGCCTACCTTATTCTGTACACCGCCCCGAGTCCCTCGGGAGAAGGGCGGTTTATAAAAACAAATAAATAAATAAATATGATAATACGTTGCATCCTCACAACCACACCTCCAACATTTGGGCTGGCAATTTGGTTACATACTTGCTAATATTTTATCCACATTCTTGAGATCTTCATGTTGAAAATAATTCAAAGTAATAGAACAAAGGATTGCTGAGCATAACTCCATTACCTGCCCCAGCACTGAAATCCAAGTCCAGATGTTGCTGATCAATAAAGATTGATACAAGTTGTCCACAGAGAATCAGCAACTCTTTTGGTTTCCTCTATCCAACATCTTGTTGATCCTACTCAATATGCAAAAGTCCTAGGGTTGGTTGTGAATAGTGGAGACATAGAAGTAATCAGTCTGATTCATTTGCTGCTTTCGAGCAGTACTTGGGCTTTCAATAATAGACTACAGTATACTCAATCTAATCCACTGAGAGTTTCTCCTTTTGCACCCTGGCTGAACTCTCTCCCTCACTCTTAGTTCCCTAAGTAAAGCAAGAGACTAACGTGCTCTGAGAAAGGAAAAGGACACTTAATAGCTAGAGTGCCAACTCCAGGAGCCATATTTCTACATTTTTGTGAATGGATGCTTTGGAATTGATTGAGTTTTTTCTCCATACAAGGCATATATGAATGGGGAAAAATTTCAACAGCCATATTATTAGAATGATGACAATATATTCTCATAAAACTTAAATGTGCCTACCAGTGATAAAAGGTTGGAAATTTTTTTTGGGGGGGGAGAACTCCAGTTTATTGCTATGTGCATCTATTTACTTTCCTACTCAGAAAATTCAAAAGCAAGGTAAACATTAAAACAAAGGAAGTCATAGTTGCATTGCTTTAAAAGATTCTTCTATAAATTCTATCATTTTGGCATAGGCATAATAAATATGGAAGCGAAGAAAGAAAGTGTCTATGTGTAATTGCTTTTATTAAATAAAACTTTGCTTTCTTCCCTTCCCCCCATTGCTGCAGATCTGTTAATTCAAAACAACATTTATCGAACATGATTATTAATATGGACTTTATTTTCAAATGGGAACAAATGAATCCCCTCTAATTCATATGTCCATTGGCACCAGCTCCATCATTCTCACACTCTTTGCCTGGCCTGCAGCCCAAAGGATTTACTTGCATCCTGATTGTCCATCCTGATTCCTTTATTTATCCAAAAGAAATTTTAAAAATCCTGAAATTTTCAATTGGAGTGAAACATAAAGTTTTTTAATTGGGAAAAAAAACCACACAATTGGTCTAGTGGGGTGGGGATGATGTTTATACTTGTTCTACTTAAACCAGACACTGACAATCCATCCATCTTAACAACCTTTTCCTGTCCAACTAAATTACATGCTTTTTTTTCATTATAGAAGGACCATGTATTGATGTAATAGAGGTAGAAGAAGCACATAATTAATTTGAAAGGAAAAACAAAGACATCAAGCGAGAAAAAAACATTAGTGGAGAAAAAGAAGAAGAATGATATAAAACAGACGCATGGAATGGGTAGATATCCATATTTTTCATAAATATAATTCCCAACATGTCTTACCATTGACTGTTCCAATGACAGATGCTGGAAGTTGTGATTCAACCATCACTGGATATGCTCAGGTTCTCCTCTGAGTGTGGGTGAATGTTGTTCTTGTAACTAAGCAAGGGGATTTACGCAAACTGAAAGGAACAACAGCTCCTAACTGACCTTGCCTATACTCAGAGAAGTTAAATAGGACTACACCATGTCAATCAATAGATGGGGCATCTGCAGGGAATCCCAGGGTTATAGATTAGATCAGGGGTGTCAAACTCAATTTCACTGAGGGCCGCATCAGCATTGCAGTTGCCCTCAAGGGGCCGGATGGGTATGGCCAGGGTGGGCATGGCCTACTGAGTGGGCATGGCCAGCTCTACATCGTTTGCATCAAGGGTGCCTATGGGGGCCTGGGCAGGAGTGGGACAGATCTGAGGGTCTCTGGCAGAAGGAGGATCTCTGGGCCAGGGCCAAGGCAGTGGGGGCCGTTCCCTTACTGTTTCCAGGATGGCTTCGTGGGCCACATGAAACCACTTTACGGGCCGGATCCGGCCCCCGGGCCTTGTGTTTGACATGTCTGGATTAGATTGAGAAAGCGGCAGACTAATTGTTGCCAAGAAAATAAGGACATGACATATAGTCACCAAAGGTTGAAATGAAATCCAACAACACTGTCCTTTATTTTTTTTAAAAAAATAAAATAAACAAAGAACACACATTGGTAATTTGGTTGCTATAGGCAACAAGTTAGAACATGGGGACTTGCACGTGGCATCTTTGCACCAGTCTAGAAGCAGCTCTGGAGATGTCCATCTGCATGATGTTGACTCATTGGAAGATGGAGCAAAACTGAGGCGATAGACAGTTTTTTTAAATTGGTGTACTCATCACACACCATAATTCCTGGGGACAAATAGACCATAATTACTCAACCACCACTGAAGCTTTCTCATACTAACAAAAGAAAAGGATATTGGGGTCAGACAGGGCATCCACAGGAAGAGTCAAAAATCTCAAGGTGATAGCTATGGCTGCCTCCAACCCCTTTTATTTATCTACTGTATTTATTTGCAAATACCATGTGTACAACATATGTAAAATGGGAGAGGAAATCAGTTATGTGGGCACAACCACCATCTTCACTGTGTGTTTTTTTTTTTATTTTCCCTGCAAACATCTGTGAGGACAGGCATACAAATGGGGCAAGTCGAGTGAAAGGTTGGCCGAGGAACTGATTAGTCAGCCAAGGAGGCAAAGGCAAAAGACACAGGAACAGCAGGAGGGTCAGGCAACCATCATGCATGACCATTGTTCAAAACCCAACATTGTACTCAGAATAACAGAATTAGAAGGGACCTTTGAGGTCTTCTAGTCCAACCTCCTATTCAAGCAGAAGACTCTATACCATTCCAGACAAATGGCTGTCCGGTCTCTTCTTAAAAATTTCCAGTGATGAAGCACCCACAACTTCTGAAGGCAAGCCGTTCCACTGGCTTATTGTTCTCACTGTTAGGAAATTTCTCCCGAGATTTTCTTGCCCTTTGGCCTTGTTTAAGCCAGATCTCAAGACCTTGCTGTTCACTGAAGGATTGAATCAAGGTGGTTGATGGAGCCATATGTGCTGTTTCAGTTTTAGTTGGTTTTTCCATTTCCAGACTCTTCTTTTTAAGTTTCTTGTACTTTCCTATTTTCTATTGTTATTTTTCTAAGCTGTCCAGAGTCACGACAGATTGGGGAGGTCTATATGTGTTTTACAAATAAATAAACAAAATTAGCTAGCAATATTTCTTTGAAGGCTCTAGGAGTCTTTACCATTTGTGTTAATGCTTCTTCAACCTACTCAATAAAGAGTAAAAAGAGAGATACAATTACAAATATATGTGTCCCTATCGTTTTCCTCCTGAGGAAAAAGGATTTTCATTAGGGTTACTGTAGTGTAGTGGGACCAAAGAGACACAGCAAACAGAGAAGCATTTTCCAATCCTTGGGTTTTGGAACTAGTCAGACCCCACCAACATCTGGACCAGAATAACGAGGCTACAACATCTTGTACAAGCCCAGGGAGTCCTCATAACTCCAGGTCCAATGAGGACAGGGACATCCCCATACCTGAAATATCACTGCCTGCACCTGGGGCACACCACAACCCCAGGTCAAACAACTCAAATGGCAACACCAGGCCTGAAGGGGGGAACCCCTGAGACGTTCTGGCCGATCCCACAGGCCTCCTGCTTACCTCTCAGAGTATGTGCGAACTTGAGGGTGGCAGGGAAAGCCTGTGTGGGAATTAAGTGTATATAGTTGTCGGAGGGGGGGGGAGTTTGGAAATTGGAAAAGGGTATTGTCTTTGCTTATGGGGGAAGGGGTGTAGTGTATGCTGGCATAGCATACACGTGTGACAGCTGAATAAGGAGGCGTGGAGCTGGACAGCTCCGTGCAGGAACAGCGTTTGGTGGGAAAGCCAGATTTAAAAGGATTGGCTGCCCAGCCGGTGGGAAACCTGAGTTTAAACCTATTGGCCAGGCATTCACCTGGTCAGGTATAAAAATAGACAGGTAACCTTTGTTCCCCAGTTTGGACCACGCTTCCCTCCTAATAGAGGCTCTTGCACACCTGACGTCTGTGTCTCATCGATCCGTGAACCCGACACAACAGTTACCAGTAACATCCTTTCACTTTTGGGGAGCAGGGGAAAATTTCAGGAGTACATCTTTTGCCTTTCTTTGTTATAAATAAGAAGGCAAGACATTGTATTCTGAATTTTACAAGCTTGTAATCAATAGTGCTCAAAATATGAGTGTTCATTGGAAGATAGAAACAACTGATGGGGATTAAATTTCTCACATAGAGACTTTTTGGGATTTAATTGTAAATAATTTCTTCACGTTCCATGCTGGTGCAGGCTCTCTACTATTGGTCCTGAATATGAAAATGTCAGCTGCAAAGGTGTTGTTGTCATTATTTTTTTAAATTTAAGACAGTTGCCCAAATCAAATGAAACATGATCCTAAAAGTTTTTGCAATATTTCCCAACACATGTATTCGTATTTATTGGTCTGCTGATATCAGTGGGAAAAAGAATGGGGGAAAATCACTAATATGTGATATCTGAAAAGAAAGAGATGGTAAATTGACATTTTTGCCCCAGGCTTCTCAAAGTCTTAAGAACATGCTTTCACGTTTAAATCCAATGTTTAAAAAATCAATTCCATGAGCTAACCTGGATTTGCTAAGTGAAACAGTCATTAATTTTGCTTGGGGCAACAGTGCTATGGATACATTTAATTGACCATAAACTAGTGAATTGCTATCTTTGGAAACATGGGCCCAGTGTATGGCTGGTTCCAACACAGCTTCAGTGTGTACATGTTGATATAAACAAGACAGAAAAACAGAAAAACAGAGTTGGAAGGGACCTTGGAGGCCTTTTAATCCAACCTCCTGCTCAGGCAGGAAACTGTCAGAATCCATTTATATCACATTTCATAAATGTATGGGTAGAATATTGTGTTTATTCTGGGGATTCTGCCATCTCTCCGAGGGGGGGGGGAGAGGATGGTTACTCAGATTGCAGTGGGCTGTGTTTCGAAGACCAGGGGGGCTTTTGATATGGGGGGAACAGGGGGAGAGAGAGATCTGGGCTGCATCTCCATTTGCAACTGAGAGGAAGAAGCAATAACAATAAAAACAAGGAGAGTTCCCTTTCCCACGGAAGGGCCTGACACCTAAGTGGATGATGTGAGCCTGACCAAATGGATGAGGGGAGGGGGCTGAAATGGGAATGCTTTATATAGGATTGAAATGTAACTCTGTTAGATCCTGTCTTGTATTGCCACAATCGATCTCATCCTAGTAAACATTTCCTTTTTGGACGAACTTGCATCCAAGAGTTCTTATTTCCTAAGATGTGGATTGAGGTAGGTCCTGACAGAAACCTTATACCACTTCAGACAAATGGCTGTCCAGTTTCTTCTTAAAAACTTCCAGTGTTGGAGCATCCACAACTTCTAAAGGCAGGTTGTTCCACTGATTGTTCTGACTGTCAGGAAATTTCTCCTTAGTTCAGGTTGCTTCTCTACTTGATTGGTTTCCATCCGTTGCTTCTTGTCCTCCCAGATGTTTACATATCATGCTGTCTCTCCATCTTTTCTTAGTATCAAACAGGATGATTGAACAGGGTAAAGCCTTCTAAATATTTCCTGGAGTTCATACACTGTAGAAAAAAGTACCTCTACTGTTATCGGTAATTAAGGGGACAGCAGAGTTCATAGCTAGGACTTGTTCCCCATAGAATGTATCAAGGAAATGTAACATTAGGATTTTCAACTTTTGCTCGCAAAATCATGGTGTTTAGATGGAGGCCAGAAGAGAGGTTGGGTGGGAAAGTTCAAGGGTCCACTGATCACACGTGCCCTGTTTATTCCATTTCCATAGCAGTATTCCAGTATTTGAGGGGCTGCCACAAACAAACAATTCTCCAAAGCACCAGAGGGCAGGAGAAGAAACAATGGTTGAAAATTGACCAAGGAGAGAAGCAACCTGGAATTAAGGAGTGAGGACAACAGCTTGCCTTCAGAAATTGTGGGTGCTCCATCACTGGATGTTTTTAAGAAGAGACTGGACAGCCACTTGTGTGAAATGGTATAGGTTCTCCCTGCTTGAGCAGGGGGCCAGACTACAAGACCTCCAAGGTCCCTTCCACATTCTATTCTATTCTATTCTATTCTATTCTATTCTATTCTATTCTATTCTATTCTATTCTATCCTATCCTATCCTATCCTATCCTATCCTATCCTATCCTATCCTATCCTATCCTATTCTATTCTATTCTATTCTATTCTATCCTATCCTATCCTATCCTATCCTATCCTATCCTATCCTATCCTATCCTATCCTATCCTATCCTATCCTATCCTATCCTATCCTATTCTATTCTATTCTATTCTATTCTATTCTATTCTATTCTATTCTATTCTATTCTATTCTATTCTATTCTAAATATATGGTAGCTGGGTAGATTGGTGGGAGATTGAAGAATGTGTCTTTTTTTTGGTGTTCTCTGAGCTTGATGGTTTTCTTACAGACATTTCATTACCAAGCTAGGTAACATGATCAGTGGACAGGGATGATGATGTTAGTTCAACCCTGAGCTTCTTCTATTGGTATTAACAAATGTGTAGGGAACCAGGAAAGGCAGGAAAGGATTGGCTTTGCACTGCCTAGAAAATTCTGGGACTTGTAATCTCAAAACATACAGCAGCCTCTACATTGGAAAGACAGCTCTTTTTAATTGGCATTTTGAGCATTTAGTCACGAGAGGAAGTAAATATAAGAGAGAATGGTAACTGAGGCAAGGCTGGGTGCATGTGCACTGGTTTGTAACCTATGCAGATAGCAAAAAGACAAGCTTTGTACTAATTTGGCACACTTCTCAATTGGACTTGTCAGTGAGGGAGGAAGGATATCAATTGATACATAGTTAATGGGCGATTGGGGGATATGATCTGCCAAGAACCAGGGGAAAAAATTGCCCATTTTCATTTCAAGGATTGCCAAACAGTTGTCAGAAAGCATCAGTGATATTTAGGGAAAGATAAATCTAAACCAGTCCAGGCGGAAAGCAACTGCTATCAGATAAAAATTTACCACTTAAGCTCCAGACTGGAAGAAGGACAGAAGCTCAAAGAAATTGAGGAAGGAAAGACCTACTCTTAGTCATAAAGCTACACTGATCTCAAAGGAGCTTATTGCTGAGTCAATATGTTTAGGTCAGGGGTGTCAAACTCAATTTCATTGAGGGCCGCATGAGCATTGCGGTTGCCCTCAGAGGGCCGGGTGGGTATGGCCAGTGTGGGTATGGCCTACTGGGTGGGCGTGGCTAGAGTGTGTATGGCCTACTGGGTGGGCATGGCCAGCTCTACGTTCGCATTAAGGGTCCCTATGGGGGCCTGGGCAGGAGTGGGACAGATCTGGAGGTCTCTGGTAGAAGGAGAGTCTCTGGGCCAGGACCAAGGCAGTGAGGGCCATTCCCTCACTGTTTCCAGGATGGCTTTGCGGTCCACATGAAACCACTTCGCGGGCTGGATCTGGCCCCCGGGCCTTGTGTTTGACATGTCTGGTTTAGGTCATGCTCCAAATCATTTTGCTGGACTCCAATACTGCGATCTCATCCTGGGAATCCACATCTAGAAAACAGCTTTCTGGGTGCAACTTGGCCAACTCTAGCTAAACTCTAGCTATGCACACTGTTCCATTCTCACACAGGCCTTCCAAATAGAATAGTCAGACTGGTAAAGCAAGCAGATGGCAGGGTCTTCTAGCAATCTCTGAAAAACAATGTCGTAAGTCATAAAGTTGCTTCAAAGAATTTGCAGGGCCATCAAATACACTATGCGTGCAAACCAGTCGTATTACAACATGTCTATGCATATTCTCAGTCATCCAGTTCATTGTTGTCCCAAAGGTGCCTTATCGAAAGGCAATTGGACTTTATTTTTCCTTGAAGATGTTTTCCTTCTCATCCAAGAAGTTCAGAATTGCTTATTTTTAAAAATAAAGGCAATGCATTAATAATGCCAACTTCTCAGATACAGCAGCATGTTCCTGGTTGATTGTCAAATGAAGCACCTTCAAAGAAAGATGCCAGGGCCAATTTTCCACCCACTCTCTGATTTTGTTTTCTGAAATATGGAGGGGTTGAGTAGAGAACCTAGGAGAGATGCACTCTCCGTTCTTCATTCAGCAGGTCTTCATAGCACTTGCGTTCAATCCTGGTTAGTAGATGTTTTGATTTGGCACCTTGCCCCAAAGGTGCCTTTCCAAAAGGCAATTGGACTTTGTTTTTCCTTGAAGATGCTTCGCTTCTCATCCAAGAAGCTTCTTCAGTTCTGAAATTGAAGAAGCTTCTCGGATGAGAAGTGAAACATCTTCAAGGAAAAACAAAGTCCAATTGTCTTTTGGAAAGGCACCTTTGGGATGTACTATATGATAATCCCAGAAAATTATTTTCCATTGAGAGCGGATGGCTACGAGGTTAGCAACCTATAGAATTTACAATTTCTCTCCAATAGTCCTGCAGAGAAGAAACGGTACAAGCAGACCCTCTCACAAAGGAGACCCAGAAGCAGAAATGGCCCAAATATTAGGACAAGTGGGACAACAGCCCCAGGTAGCAGATACTTAGAAAGAACAAGTGTTATTTCCTCCAAGCTGTTCCTCTTGTATCCAATTAGAAGTGTATATTCTAAACTCTTGTTAGCTTCAGGAACCATTTAAGATTCCTGGCAGCAATTAACCACCAAATGTGGAATGGGTGAGGACATTTCATCCTTCCCTCCAGAGAGTAGAACTGCTTGAAGAGTATTACCTACTCTAACAAGTGGGCATAACAAATCCTTGGAAATCAGAGATGTCTTCTGAACCCAGTGCAGGTTTTCTTGCTCACAGTCAAGGATTCTGTGCTCTAAGGTTGGTAAATTGAGTACCCGGATCGTTGGGGACAATATGCTCACATTGCAAACCACTCAAAGAGTGCTGTAAAACACTATGGAGTGGTATATAAATCCAAGTGCTATTGCTAGAATGGGTTGTTTTTCAACCCCTCAGTTGAACCAATGGAGCGATTTACAAGAGGCTTGACTCCATTCAGATTCAAATGGTTCCATCAGATTCACATCATCTGTCTGATCCAATCTGACAATTGGAATTGATCTGGAGAATGGCGTTGATCTGATTTTTCCAGATCAATTTGCGTAAAAGGGCTTTTATGCAGTGCAGGCATCCAACCTCATCTGATGAGTCAATCTGACTTTCTAGTTTGATGGGGTAGGTTAATTCAATGTGGAGATTGATTTCAGATGCTGAAATCAGAACTTCACAGTCTTTGGATTTGCCTTCTGTATGCAAGGAAAAGGGCCTGAAATGCTCAATCAACTTGTGTCCTGGTACATACAGATCAAAGGCATTTTCAAGCCATCTTTTCTTCCTCTTAAGTAACAAAAAAAGCCTTTATTTTTGCATTACAGTGGGGTTCCCAATGCACATCTGCAAAGGAGAAGTTCATCTTGACACATATCCCAATATAGAATGGGATGCTGCTCTCCACATTTGAGCTCACCAACAGGTGCAACACGTGCGTAGTTGTTTACAATGACTAAATGTGGCTTAAATATTAACCATATGCCTACCAACCAAAGCTGGGTTACAATTAAATTTCCTGCCAGGAGCCCTGGGCTCAAGTGCTATCAGTATAAATAGCAGAATGTATACTTCCCCACCCCCAGTTTGACATTTCTGAAGCTCTGACTACATGCAAGATGTAAATGAGGTAACCACCTCTAAGCATGCCACGTAAAAATGAAAGCCAACTGACAATCATTCTTACTTGGTTCCAGTCTCTGCTGCATCCTTGTTATTGTCCACAAAGAGATATGAGCAAGTGGCCTCCTGCCCTGGATTCAGTCCAAATATCTTCCTATTTAAACAAGCCCAGCTTAGATTAGCATTTTTTTTCTAGCACTTCATCTCATTGCAATGGTTTTCAGATGATTATCAGGGGAAAGAATTCCTGGAAAACAATATCTCCAATCTAAAAGTCCTGCTCTTCAATGCCAAATCAAATCAAAACATCTGCTAACCAGGATTGAATGTAAGTGCTATGAAGACCTGCTGAATGAAGAGTGGAGAGTCCAGCTCTCCTAGGTTCTCTACACAACCCCTCCATATTTCAGAAAACAAAATCAGAGTGTGGGTGGAAAATTGGCCCTGGCATCTTTCTTTGAAGATGCTGCATTTGACAATCAACCAGGAACATGCTCCTGTATTTGGGATGTTGGTACTATTAATGTATTGCCTTTCTTTTTTAAAATAAGCAATTCAAACATGAAAGGATAAAAGTTTCCCTGTCCAATTGCATCTGACTATAGGGCATGGTGCTCATCTCCATTTCTTGGCTGAGGGAGCCAGCATTGTCTGAAAACATTTCCCTTGATCATGTGGCCAACTTGGCTATATGCCAAAGGGGCACAGAATGCAGTTACCTTCCCACCAAAGTGGTACCTGTTAATCTACTTGCATTCGCATGATTTCAGACTGCTAGGTTAGCAGGAGCTGGAGCAAGTAGTGGGAGCTCCCTCCGTTGCATGGTGCTCAGGTCTTGAACCCAGGCTGTCAGCTTTCCAGCTGAGAAGTTCAGGATCTTTAACCACTGAACCATCGCACCCCCGTAATTAAAACATTATTTAGCCATAATATTGTATGTACAAGTACAAATAGAGATGGATGTTTATTTCTCTCTGTTAACAAGTACATCGGCAGTACTTCTGTGCTTGTATTATCATTTTTGTATACACAGCAATGTGAAATCATAGCTGCCAGTTCTTTAGCTGGTGTAGGCCTTCATAGACATTGAATCCTTCCCAAAAATTTATGATGGTTTAATATATTAGTGTAGCATATGTACAGATCCAAGCAGCGTGACTTTTTTAACTGACAGATGGAAATTTTGTCAATGCACAAATTTTCTAAGTGCTGCCCAAGGCTTTTTGCTAGGGCACCCAGTGTGCTGAGTGGTTTATGCTATAAGTTTGTATCTTGTGATTGTCTCCAGTGCTTTGTTTTACATTCTACTATTCTTTGGTAACACAGTGGATTTCTTTTCCCATAAGTGTTCAACCTGCAAGTCGTTGTATTTCATAATTTTTGAATTGCTTTTCCTCAATACTAGCATCACCTAGTACAGGAATACCAATGAACCAGACTTTCTTCTTTTCAGTCACTGTTATATCAGACATGTTATAAGCAAGATCCCTGTCTGTTTATTATCTGTTTTATTTAAAGCAAAGGTGTTTCATTTAAAAAAGATATCTATGAATTAACAGTAACTGCTGAAGTTATACAGTTGCTAATGAATATAACATTCATTAGGTAAGCAGAAAATATTATTTGTTTTTATGATATATACAAAAAAGAAATATACATTTTAAAATTTGTTGCTAAAATCTCCGTTGTATTGTATTTAGAAATTTAAAAAGAAAAGGAAAAGAAAAGAAAATCTATGTGTAATATAAGTAAATAGAAGAAGAATAGAACAGAGCTGGAAGGGACCATGGAGGTCTTCTAGTCTAGCCCCCTGCTCAAGCAGGAAAACCTATACCATCTCAGACAAGTGACTATCTAGCCTCTTTTTAAAAATCTCCAGTGATAAGAGCGCCCACAATTTCTGAAGGTAAGCTATTCCACTGGTTAATTGTCCTCACTGTCAGGAGGACAGTGTCATGTTCTGGCTGTCTGCTGATAATCGGCCTTAGTTATGTGCCCATCTTTCCATTTTTTGTATTTTTCCTTTTTGTTGTTCAGTTTGTCAGAGAGATCTTTGTGCAGCCATGCTGGTTTCTACTTGAATTTCTTGTTTTTCTTTTTCAGTGGTATTGCGCTGGTCTGGGCTTTTATGATCGCATTTTTCAGAGTTTCCCATGCTTCTTGGGTTGTTTTCCCCCTTAGGATTTTCACCAATGGGATTTTTCCTAGTTCTCTGTGAGTTTGTTAAAGCTCTTTTGAAGTTCAAGACACTGGTTTGGATTGTTTTCTGTTGCTAGTGTTTGCATTATATTAAATTCCAGTATGATGTGGACACTTTTGCCCAAGATTCCAGCAACTTCAACTCCCTCTATCAGTTCTTCTATAATAGTTAGAATTAAGTCCAGTATGGCTTTACATCTAGTACCCTCCTCCACCTTTTGGATGACAAAGTTGTTGGCTAGGTTGGTTAGGAATCTGTTTGATCTCCCGCTCACTGCAGAGTTTTTCTCCCAGTTGATATCTGGATAGTTGAAGTCTCCCATTACTACTGTGGTATGCTTCCTACATACATTTTTTTAACTGGTTGGAAAGAGTTCATCTATTTCTTCTGATTGGTTGGGTGGCCAGTATATACATCTATGGTAATGTCACTTTTTTTTCTCTCTTATATTGACCCATGTTCATTCTGGAGAGATTTTTTTTTAAAATTCCATTTATATCCCGCCCTTCTCCGAAGACTCAGGGCGGCTTACAAGCTTAGCAGTAGCCTTCATTCTATGTATATGCCTGCTTATTAGGGCATTCACACACACCCCAAGCGGCATTATTACAAAGTCAGCTTAATTGCCCCCAACAATCTGGGTCCTCATTTTACCTACCTCGGAAGGATGGAAGGCTGAGTCAACCTTGAGCCTGGTGGGATGCGAACCTGCACTAATTGCAGGCAGCTGGTGTTACTTAAGGAGGCATTAGCCTACTGCTCCACCAAGGCTCTTGGATCATGTGCATTTTTGTAGATATATAGTGTTCTCTTATATATAGTGCAACTCTCACTCCTCTTTTTGTAAACCTGTTTCATTTGAACAATTTGTATCCATCCATCAGTCCATTCCATTCATGGATTTCAACCCACCAGGTTTCTGTAATGCCAACTATGTCATACCCTCCCTTGTGTACTATTGCTTCTAGTTTGCCCTGTTCGTTCCCCAGGCTTTGAGCATTTGTATATAAGCATTTAAGACTTTTATGCCTGTTTGTGGGTATGTTTCCTGCATCTCCTAATTGTTGTTTGGGTTTTTCTTTTTTCTTGTCTCTGCCTACCTCATTGTTTGATTTGTTTTCTTGGGATTTATGATTGGTTTTGGGTTCTACAGAATCTAAAGATTGGTCACCCTCCCCCCTCAATTTTAATTTAAAGCCCTCCTTATGAGGTGGGCCAGTCTTTTTCTAAGTACACTTTTCCCTGCTTTTGTGAGGTACAGCCCATCCCTTGCCAAGAGTCCTTCACATAGGAAATGCAGTCCATGATCCAAGAAACCAAAGTTTTCTTGGTGACACCAACCCTTTAGCCAATGGTTTATTTCTAGAATTCTTTTTCCCCCTCCATGGGTGTTGGCCTTTCATTGGGAGTACTGATGAGAACACTACCTGTGCTCCTAGCTTCTTAACTTTATTGCCTAGTTGTTTGTAATCTCTCACTATTGTACTCAGGTTCTTTGTTGTGTCATTCATCCCAGTGTGGAGTAGGAGGAAAGGGTAGTAATCAGTAGGCTTAATCATTTTGGTTAGGTTCTCAGCCACATCTTTGATTTTTGCTCCAGGGAGACAACACAACTCCCTGGATTGTATGTCCGGTCTGCAGATGAATGATTCTGTTCCTTTGAGGATAGAATCTCCTATTACCAACACTCGCCTTCCTTTTTGGGGGACTGCAGTCTGGGGTGCTTTTCTGTTTATCTCTGGTGTGTTTGTTGATGTGACTTTTTAAGGGATATTTGAAGTTGTTTCTTTGCTAGGTGTCTGCATGTTTTCTTTGAGGGGAGATTGTGGGTCTGTGTGTTTCTATCTAAGGAAAGAAATCGATTGCTCAGTTTTAGTGGGACTGTTTCTAGTTGAGTTGGATTGGGCAGAAGGGGTTTGTTAGTTGTATGCTGCATATTTAATATTTAATTTCTAACTTCCCCCTTGTTTGTATTCCAATCTAATTGCAGTATCTGTTGGCGTAAGCTTTAAAAACCATACTCTAAAATAATGTTTGTATTTACCTAGCTGTGTAAAATGCAATATATCTGAAAGCCATTTCTGTTTAAATTTATTTAAACTTCTGTTATGTGCATATACTGTTACTTACTCCATTGCTGCTTGTTTTCCAAGTTCCCAGTGTGATATTGTCGGTACTAAGTCTTTTTTCCGATATTGTACCAAGTTTATCTTTGTAGCCATAAGCAGCGGCACTCTTAATATAGTTTCCACCCTGTTGCCTAATGAACTCTTCTGGGCTAGCCAAGTGATCTTGAATTACCATAGGCTTCTTGTCCTGGGGTATTTCAATGTCCAGTTAACAGCAGTTCAGAATTTCATCTCTTGTATGGCATCCATGGACCTATGCTGGGATATTTAGTCTGCAAGCATGAAGCAGGACATATATCAGATCTGTTTTTAAGAAGATGGAGGAACCCTGTATAAATCCATTGCCATGTAGACAAATCACACTCTGGTCATTTTTAATTTAAATATTTGGCTTGTACAAACTTCTACGAAATAGTTAAAACAATCCAAGTCTAGTGTCAGAGGGATCTGGATGTTTTTTGAATACGTCTGAAGAATTTCCCACATTGTCAACAGGAAGTTAATGTTTTAGAGAAGATCATCTCCACTAACACGATGACATCTTTGGGCACAAAATTGGAGATTCCAATTTTCCTTACTGTCATCAGCATCCAGATAGCACATGAAACCATGCCTTCCCGGTCCGTGGAGAAACTGCTCTCCACAGAACCAGTCCCTGGGGCTCAAATGGCAGCTGCTTTATACTGAAGTAGGTAGCGGTGGCTCAGTGGGTTAGGACGCTGAGCTTGTCGATCAGAAGGTCGGCAGTTTGGCGGGTCGAATCCCGAGTGCCGCGTAACAGAGTGAGCGCCTGTTACTCGTCCCAGCTTCTGCCCACCTAGCAGTTCGAAAGCACGTAAAAATGCAAGTAGAAAAATAGGGACCACTACGGTGGGAAGGTAACAGCGTTCCGTGCGCCTTTGGCGTCTAGTCATGCCGGCCACATGACCACGGAGACGTCCTCGGACAAACGCTGGCTCTTCGGCTATGAAACGGAGATGAGCACCGGCCCCTAGAGTCGGAAACGACTAGCACGCATGTGCGGGGGAACCTTTACCTTTACCTTTACCTTTAGGTAGCAGTATCTCTTAGATCATACTAGGGTCACTTCCCATCAATTCTTAATTTTGCCTTTAAAAAACCACTTTGCTTCATCTGCTCTGCAAGCATAACAATATCGGTCTGTTACACAATGCAGTAGCACACTTTACTACTGAGATCATATTTTGTGATCTGCTTTGAAGTCCCAGAGAAATAGCTTTATTGCTCAGTGGCTCCAGTGATCCATGCCTTAATGATCTCACATCAAGATTAGTATAATGTCAAGGATGTAGAGGCAGTTCTTGGAGAATTCAGAGACTAAGGCTGTCTCATGCTGGTCATGCTGTGACTGACTTTTGAATGACCTACATACACCTGGGGATGTCCTGGAAAATAATAATAATAATAATAATAATAATAATAATAATAATAATAATAATAATAATAATAATAATAATAATAATAATAAATTGCAGTTGTGGTACCTTTGTCTTTCCTTTAGAGGTACTTCATACATCATCTGTAGACCATTTTTAAAAATTGCTTAAGATGCACCTGATGCATTTGCTCCTGACTGATTTTGACTGAATTCTTTCCATGTTTCAATTGTTTCTGGGCTCGTGATTTGTTTCATTGTCACAGTTCAGTTTTGTGTTTAGCCTTGCCATCTGAAGAGCTTTAAAATTAAGAGACTGCAGTAAAATGGCACATTACAGGTATCTAAACATGAGTGGCATTTAATTAGACAGTGCTGTATTGATTAATATTTTGATCGTGCCTTTTCAAACACAGTGAAAAGCAATTAGATAACATTGGGATTTTCTGGACCACCATCCTGTCTGTTTCCCAGCTGTTGGGATCCTGTTTAAAATGTAGCCCATAGTGATCCAGCTGCTGTGACCATTCTGTTTGACAACGGTCCCTTGGAACATTAGGGTACTATAAACAGCCATGTTTATATGTTTGCAACTGAGCAGAGAATCACTAGCAATGGGTGTTTTACCTATTCAGACCTATAGGCAAGCATAAAAACTGTAAGCCAATCAGCATTTGTTTGTCATATCTAAGTCCCAGTTCTTCCCCCTTAGAGAGTGCTCAAAAACCTATCCTTCCCCTTTTTCACAAAAATAAAATGGAATTAACTGCTCGCGTTTCACGTCTTTCTCTGTTCTCTGTGCCAATTGTCTGTTATCTTTCAAACCCTTAATCCCAATAATCTATCAATCCTGCATTTAATCTCCTTCATTTAATCGTGCCAGTGCATTGCTAGAATGGGATCCAGAAGGTGTAGGCAGGGCAAGAATGTCTACGGAGATTTTCCCAAAGGTGCTTTTTCAAAAGGCAACTGGACTTACTTTACAGTATTTTTCCTTGAAGATGTCTTGCTTCTCATCCAAGAAGTTTTTGCAGTTCTTCTCGGAGAAGAAGCAAAATGTTTTCAAAGAAAAAAACCAAGAAAGCCCAGTTGCCTTTTGGAAAAAGCACCTTGGGGGCAACAAGGAAAGAATCTTCTGAAACGAAAGCAAAGATCACACAGATAATTCCTCTAGAAGTGTCCAGTTGGGCTGGGGAAATGAACCCCCCCCCTCAAATCACACTCTTTTGATGCAAGCTCCACCTCTTTGGTACATGACTCATGACACTACACACATGTCCTGCAGATGTATAAAATAGTAATATATTGCCTTTCTGAAATGTCATTTCCCCTGGAAGACAGGGGAATGCTGAAATTGATTGCAGTCGCAAGCCATGCAATATCTTAAGATCAACAGGAGGATTCATCTCACTTATGTCCAGTCCAAACTCCATTCAGAAGACCTCTTTAACTATAACAAAGCTTCAAAGAAATTGATGAGACTCAAGCTAGTTTTGAAAACTTTCTTACTGAGCTTCACTGGGGCTTATTCGCTTAATAAATAACTACCCCATACAAAGAACAATAGTATTTTTGAGGTCCAGCATTAAAAGAAACAATCAATGTATACCAATCGAAATCTAAATGAAAGTTGGGTTTTGCATGGATGGTCTGCCTCTCCCGGACCATACTCCATTTTAATCCTAAAATAGACCAGAGCAGGTGGCAGGCCTACCCATAATCTACTTTACATATATCAAGGAGGAAAAGAAATAATTTTACAGAAATGTATTGTTATATTTCTGGTACTTCTATGTTTTACTTTTTTTCAAAAATAAAGTAGTTTTGTGCATTTCTGTTTCACACACCCCCATCCCATCTTCCTAGTGCTCACATACTCTTGGAGCCTCTTTGCTCTGATGGGATGACATTATATTGTCAAGGGTTATTTATGCCATTATTGTACTTAGCTGAGCTACCCTGTTCTGCCATTGCAGAATTGTCTCCTTTTATCAACACTTCTGAGTCCTCTTTTTTTCCTTCATGCCATCATTCTGCTAAACACCTAATTCCCACATTGTTGTCTTATGTCTAAGTATATTTACCCATGCAGTATGGCTGTATTACTATTATCCTTCTCATCTTTTATACCACATTCTCTTATTGGTATCATTACTATGACTATATTACTTTGTTGTGTTTATGTACATTGAGAGCTTCTGCACCGGAGACAAATTCCTTGTATGTTCAATCACACTTGGCCAATAAATTCTACTCTGCTCTACTCTGCTCCATCCCATTCTTTCCTGTGAAAATCTGAACAAAATCCCTGGTTCTCACATTATTCCTAGCCATGGAATCGTATAAGATTAAGGTGAGAAAAAAACTACGGTAGTTGTTTTTTTTAATGGAATGTCACCTCCCATCCTCAGTTTCTCATGACATCGTCTTGCATCTATTTGAAATTTTTGGACTATAATTATTGGTCAGAGATTACCAGAATAAAGTCCAATAACTCTTGAAGGCACTGGATGGTCTTCTCCTAATGCAAGAGAGTTCCCCCATCAAACAAAACCAATGGAACTTTAAAATCTCAGCTAAAATACCGAGACTCTTCAATGCAATGCAGAGTAGAAAGGGGCATACATTTTGACCTTGGTGGCTTCCTGAAACAATCAAACATAATTTTTCAAAAACCTTTAGAAGGTGCATGAAAGAAAGGCATTTCAAAAGCATGTGACACAACATAATTTCATGTGACACAATATAATTTCTCAGACTGCTTCAGCACCCTCTAAGCTTGTAAGCTGCCCTGAGTCTTCGGAGAAGGGTGGGATATAAATGGATTTAAAATAAAATAAAAATAAATAAATAATTTTAATGCAGAACTCTTGGGTCCATTAACATTCTTTTTACCATCACCCACTAAGAGCCTAATCATAAGAGAAAGGGACTTTTGCTGTTGGTTGATATCCTGAGGACATTATTGGCTTTTATTTCAGAGGTATGGTGGCTTCCAGATAAGAGAATGGCCTTAAGCTGAACAGTTACCAAAATGCTGGAGAATTTTCTTTGTGCTGTTCTTTTAAGGAGATAAATCTTATTTATATTTTCCAGAGCAGTAGGTGGATCATAGCTATTCTTCAACTTGCATACTTTACATAGTTCCTGGCTTTAGCAAAAATGCATACAAAAATGTAAAGGAGACAAAAATGTACACGTTATAATAGGATACACACAAGAGAGAAAACCTGTCCACAGTTGGGTATCTTGATAAATGTGGCATGCAGATATATGCATTTTAATTTTATTTATTTTATTTAAATAAAATTTCTTTGCAGAATTATATGGGGATTTCAACAGGACTGATTGGTGATAGAGCAGGGGAACAAATTACTGTAGCTACAGGGATTTCTACCCATCCCTAGTAACATTGTTCTGAATGTTTGACTACTACTGTTGTTTTTATTAAAATAAATGAGATACACTGAACAAAGGACAACATCACCAAACAACAGAATCTTATCCAGAGATGTGTAATTTTTTTAAAAAAATGTGTAAGATAAAGGACAAAGGAAAGATGACAGAAGACAAAAGAAACTAGAAGGAACATGCTGAGTAAAGATATTCCATTAATAAAAGAAGAACAGGTAAAAATATTGTATACTTTTTATATCTTCTAAAAGAGTGGAACGAATGTCTGGGAGCGAAAAAGAAAGTAAATTTTGGCTTAGTATTCAGGCAGAATATTTGCAATATTTAAAGGGAAGGAGTGTCTTTTGTCAGTAATTTAATATAATCACAGGTACTTTGCAAACTCCTAGCACTAAAGAATATTCTATTTTATGAAACGATACAGCAGTGTACTAGAATGTTTGCACAGGTCCTGTTTTCTCTTTAAATCTGGTTTGCTTCACTTTCCTGTGCGCCAACTCATTTCATGCAAACTGTGGAAGGAAGGAAGGAAGGCAGGAAGGCAGGAAGGCAGGAAGGCAGGAAGGCAGGAAGGCAGGAAGGAAGGAAGGAAGGAAGGAAGGAAGGAAGGAAGGAAGGAAGGAAGGAAGGAAGGAAGGAAGGAAGGAAGGAAGCTCCTCTTTCAAATTTGCCTATAGTAAATGGTTGGCCAGCAAAACCTTTCTTAGTCTAAGTCAGGGGTGTTAAACTGCCAGCCCATGGGCTGGATGAGTCACTTAGAAGCTGCACCCACCCCAGCTCCAGCAAGGGGGGAAAAAAGTCACGATACGTCATGTGACACAATGAGTTTGACACCCCGGCCTTAGTGGAAGGTCTTCATTGAGCTTTGGTGGCATAGCAGTTAAAATGTAGTACTTCAGGCTGCTTCTGCTGACTGCCGGCCGCCAGCAGGTAAGCAGTTCGAATCTCCAGGTGACTTAGCCTTCCCTCCTTCTGAGGTAAAATGAGGACCCAGATAGTTGGGGACGATATGCTGACAACTGTAAACCGCTTAGAGAGGGCTGTAAAGTACTGTAAAGTGGTATATAAGTCTCAGCGCTATTGCTATTGCTATTAATCAGGAATCTACCTGCATTTAGTTTCAGCTAATTACCCCAAGCTGTAACGATGGAAGAAAGAAAACTTTTATCTGTTTGTATTAAAACAGCAGTGGAGAACTGCAGCAGTTAATGGTTCTGTAGCATCCCAGTTGCCCAACAAATTAAGAACGATGGAGTTGGGGGGGGGGAGAGAGAGAAGATTTCAATCAATATATGTAATAGCTCGAGTAATCTGATTCAGAACATCCTGTATCACACGTTCTTTCTCTTTCAGTAGCTGGTGACAAGAAGCAGTGAATGCCCTACGCCTCCCTCACATGAATTACATTATATTACAATGAAATAATTCAGAGTACACTTTGAGCTGGCTTTGCTATTATATGCATTTTCAGAGAAAGGGCTGCCGGCAGCTTTTTCTTCTTACAGAAGACCATTCTTAATTGATCCTAACAGAGAAATCAATTTTTTTTAAAAGCAACTTCAAAGAGATGGAAAGATTATAATGAAGGCAGGCATTCAGATCTGATGTACTCCAGAGTAGCCTGCAAACAAGCTCAGCTGAAGAAAACAAGAAGAGAGAACCCATCATATTAGCACAATATAGTTGTATTGAAAGAGTGTTATGAAGGCCTTTCTTTTAATGTCTTTCTGCTAAGATTTCACCGCAGGAACAGTGGTGCTTTTAGAACAGTGTGTCTTCCAGTAAGTAGATGGGGTCATATTTCTTTTCTTTTTTCCCCCTAGGCTTGAATGACCAAACTGTTTGATCAAAACAGGTGGAACCAGGTCTCGTATGAAAAGCAACCAAACTGCAATCAAGCTAGAGAAATGATTACAGAGTCCAAAGAGAAGGGAATTATTATTATTCAAGCCTGGAGGGTTTTTAATTGCACCTAACATTGGGCACACAGCTCTAATCAAGACCCCTCAGGTGAGGGGAAAAAAAATCTCCACAGGGCCTGAATATTTTATTTGTTTGTTTGATTTCTATAGCAACCCATCTCAGTCAATGACTCTGGATGGTTTACAGTTCAAAAGATATATTACAATTAAAATAATAAAAACAATAACAAATAACAAACGCTAACAACATTCAGGTTAAATATACATAGGAGCAAGGTACTTTGCCAGTTAGTAATACAGTCAGTTAGCAATACAGTCAGAAAACGGGGCTCTTAACACATTCAGCACCCCAGGCTTAGGAACATAGCTAGATACTTAGGGTCTTACAAAAGGCTAACAGGGTTGGGGCCATTGTGGTCTTCCAAGAGAAAATGTTCCGTAGAGCAGGCACCACTGCAGAAAAAGCCTGTTTTCTATTCCTGACAGGATCTGAGGCTGACAGGATTGGCAGCATGCCCATTCTGCTTGATCTGACTGGATGGGTAGAAACTCTTGGGGGGGAAAGTGATCCCTCAGATACCCTGTGCCGAAGCCATGTAGATCTCTAAAGGTGACCCCCCAGCACCTTGGATTGCACCCAGCATCTAGAAACACACCACTAACCAATGCGACTCAGACAGAAGTCGTGTTACATGTGCTGAATATCTGGCACCATTTACTACCCATGCAGCCATATTCTGTACCAGTTGAAGTTTCCTAATGGTCTTCAGGAGCAGCCCCATGTAGAGTGTACTTCAGTAGTCTAAATTTTGTAGAAGCTATGTGTGGGCTCTGTTCTATCACCATGTCCTTTGAACCAAGGTGCTACTAAAGACATCCTGGAGCAATTTTATGATCTAGAGTTGCCATTCCTGAATTGCATATCATGCAATTTCCATTTCTTCCCCAGCCTAAAAGATGCATAGGGAGGGGGCGGATCTGTTAATTATGAAGTTTTGTTGGGAATTGTGTCGATTACTTTCACTCAAAAAGCCAACCCATGTCTTTGTCAAAGACCTCCTGAAACAGCCCAGTGCAGACTTGGAGATGTGAAGAATTATACAGATAGACATTTTGATAAATTATGACCAATACTTATTATGTTATGGCTATGATTAAAAAATCTATAAAATATTTCTTCAGTATGAGTCCTGAATAGACTGGTCAAACTGATTTCTCTGCACATGGTTTGTCAATCTGATAAACTTTATCCATCAGGTCAGTCTGCCTGCCAAGATTTTAATTTATTAGTTGTATTATGCATATCAGAAGTTAATGAATATAATCGTGGAATTAGAGAAATGATTGATGCACAAGTCTAGATGATCCCTCCATGATTAGAGACAGTGTCTTTCCTTTAAGCTGCACTAATATGTCCTAAGGGTCTTGTAAATAATTATGATTTTTTATACTTGTTTTCATGGAGCTATGTAAAGTTGAAGGGCAAATCCATTCAAAGGTCCTTGCTTTGATGCAAAGGTGGCCTGCTAACAAAGTCCAGTGGGGATTGTACATATGATTTTCATTGAATCTCATCTAATCTCAGCTGAGGGAACCTTAGGATATCTTTAGTTTTTTCACTGTAGAAGTGGTATTTTCCCTCTTATCCTAACTCCAGATGCTGTGTGTGTGCAGGCAATGTGGGGTACATTGATGTGCATGGGGGAGATGGCCTGGAAGGATGTGTTCAGTGTTGACAAATATGTGGCTTTCAATTGGTTCTGCCAATTATTTGTGGAACTATTTCCTTTTAACTGGATTTGACCTATTCTCCTGCCCCTCAATCCTCCTTGGGCCTGAGAGATTGACACTCCCATTTCTGCAACCACTTTTTTCTTTTTTAAAAGGATTAATCAGCTTATTGATTGATTGATCCAGACCAGTGTTTTTTCAAACTTGGCAACTTTAAGATGTGTGGACATCAACTACCCCATGCTGATTGGGGAATTCTGAAAGTTAAAGTCCCTACATCTTGAGGTTGCCAAGTTTGATAAACACTGATTTAGAGGGTTTGAAGCCTTGAACATAATTAGTCTGTCCCTAGCTTAATCTATGTAACTGGAAATGTAATTGAAATAATTCATCCCTTGTATTCTATAATCTGCTTGGCAAAGTATTCTGCAAAGGCTACTGTTTTCTCCTAATACAGTCTTCTTGGGTAGTTCACAGTGCTTACACTGATCCCCATAGTTAAATTGCTCTTTCGGATCTTCAAATACATTTATTTTGTAGTTGCACATATCGGGATGTCCAAAAAGTGGGAACCAAGAGATACTTAATTCTAACACTGCCTCATGGTGGTCTACATAATTTTAATCTTTTGATAGAATGTTGTTGGGGGAAGATTGCAGTGCATGGAATAAACAGATTATTCATGCCATGCAGAAGGGTTTTTCACATGACACTGGGCTAGAATTTCATCTGAGGGAACCACAATCCCACCACTAGAGAACTGTAGGTTAAAGCTACATGACATTGTCTGCAAAGCTATTACAGGTACAAAGATGGAAAATGGAGCATATACCGACAATGGAAGAATTGATTTTGAAATTGATGGAGCTAGCTGAGATGAAGAAATTTAGTGCTTTGATCAGAGACAATAAGTTGATTAAATTTCTTGAGGCTTGGAGAACATTGTTAGATTTCCTACAAGAAAAGGAGAAAAACCAACTTTTGAGTTCGGAATTTGAGGATTAGACTTGACTCAACTAGAGAAATAGTGTGGATAGTTAATTATATGATTTATTTAGAGTTGATAGGTGATTATATATTAGATTAAAGATGAACTAAGAACATAATATCAAGTATAGTTTAATGTTGATTATTAGTATTTTAAGGATTACGTATTGAGATTACCTAATTAAATTTAGAGGGAAGTTGCTGTATTGTATTACTTCATGGTCTATGTAACTGAAAAAGTCAAAGGTTACCTTTTTTAAAAATTTGTTTTGTGTATTTTTTTTCCTCACGTTTCCACTTCATCCTTTTATTCCACTTCCCATTTTCCATTTATGGAAAAATCAGGGGTTAGGCCAACAAAAGTGAGCTTTCTCAAAAAAAGAGAAAGCAGTAGCATTTGTGAGAGATATCTTTGTAATGAGAAAAATAGATGAACTTGGCCAGGGTTTGAAGCTCATATTTATTTCACATTTGTCATCAGCCACTTTTAGCTCAATGTCATCAGCTAATGGGATATGCCTTTTACCTTACTTTAATTTTATATTGCATCAATTTTCTTGGAACTTATAGTTGATTCCATAGCTCCCAATTTTGTGTCTGGTTGCACATTTAATAAAATACTAGTTCTGGTGATTGAGCAGACAGACAGATCATGTTCTTTCTTTGCAAGGCAATTACCTTTCCACTTGTGGCTAAACTTCTCAAGAATTCATAGTTTGCATGAAGGAAAACAAATTGGTCGCTAATCCAAATGAGACAGAGATCCTTCTGGACAATCAAAAGGCAGATCAGGGGAGAGGAGAATGGTAGAATACACATCTAATAAATAAAGTGATATGTTCCCTGTTTTTTTTTTCAACTATACTATACTGAGGCAACTTGATTAGCTTGCTGCCCTGGGCCATCATATCTGGATTGCAGCAGTCCAGATGCCCATCTGTTGACAGCAAAGAAATTGATTTCTTACATCTCTTTGGTATCATCTAGTGGTGGTTTGGATTTTTGCAGCTAAAGTGTGATAACCTCACAGTATCTACTATTAAGTTTTAATATTTTGCATTACACAACAGAGTTCATTGCAATTTTGGAGGAAATGCTTATCCCCAAAATGTATTCTAAGAAATTGGACAAGTCAGGCACTGGAAGAAAGAGAAGGAAAAGTTTGTTGTTTTGTTAATCATCCTTGAAGCATACAACACAAATCATTGGTTTCTGATCATTTGAATTGCTATTACAATTAATACAATCATCATCATCAATCGTAAGGAGTCTGGAGGCTAAATCATACAAAGAATAGAATAGAATAGAATGGATTGGAATGGAATGGAATGGAATAGAATAGAATAGAATAGAATAGAATAGAATAGAATAGAATAGAATAGAATAGAATAGAATAGAATAGAATAGAATAGAATAGAATAGAATTTGGAATGGAATAGAATAGAATAGAATAGAATAGAATAGAATAGAATAGAATAGAATAGAATAGAATAGAATAGAATAGAATAGAATAGAATAGAATAGAATAGAGTAACAGAGTTGGAAAGGACCTTGTAGGTCGCCTAGTCCAAGCCCCACCCAAGCAGGAGACTCTATACCATTTCTGACAGATGGCAGTCCAGTCTCTTCTTGAAAGGTTCCAGTGATGAAGCTCCCACAACTTTTGAAGGCAACTTCTATTCCATTGGTTGATTGTTCTCATGTCAGAAAATGTCTCCTTATCTCCAGGTTGAATCCCTCCTTGGGGATTCATCCATCTGTTATTCCTTGTCTGGCCTTCAGGTGTTTTGAAAAATAGGTTGACTCCTCTCTGTGACAGCCCCTCAAATATTGGAAGACTGCTATCATGTCTACCCTGGTCCTTCTCTTCACCAAACTAGCCATGCCCAGTTCCTGTAACCATTCTTCTTAAGTTTTAGCCTCCAGTCCCCTAATCAATTAATGGTATGTCTAGCTTTAAAAAAAGAGGTTAAGGGTCCTCCAGTACTTGAGGGGCTCTCACAGAGAAGAGGAGGTTGACTTATTCTCCAGAGTACCTGAAGGCAGGACAAGAAGCAATGGGTGGAAGTTTGTCAAAGAGAGATGCAGCCTGGAACTAAAGAGAACTTTCCTTATAATGAGAACAATTAATCAATGTTCTCAATGCCTCCATTTTATGGATTAAGCACAGGTTTACATCACCACAGGGATGGCTAGATGAAGAAGCTATAAGTCATTAGTGATACTACTGAGGCTCAACTTTTTTTAAAAAAGAACTAAAACAGTGATCAATTCTTTAGAGTAAGTACTGAGATAGATATTTTGCATATTCCTGTAGTTGCATCTGTCTTTTGCTAATCCCCCTTGGAAAAGTTAAGAAATAGTAATAATTAATAATAATAGAGGTATACCCTCTGGGTAATATACATATGTCAATCATAACTATAAACCACAACTGTTCATTCATTTCCTTAAAATGCTGAAGGAAAAAATACCCCCTTTTTATTTATATAAAATGAGTGGATCCTTGGTTTTTAGAAAGCTTGAGAAGTGGTGGTGGTGGTTAATGAAATCCGGAAATTTGAAGTTTATAATTGTGGATCTGTCACATGCCAACAACTAGAACTGCTCATAAATAACCTCAGTCAGTAACTTTATTGTTTATCACATGTGTTATAAGAACTTCATCAGACTGCTTGCCTTCCTCTGAGAACAACCAGATAAAGTTTCATGGATTTTGAAAGAGGACAAGCTTATGGCATTTGTGACTGTACAAGACTCTATACTAGGTCATCACTTTATTCCTCCTTTCAGCCTAGCTGGCAATTCCCCAATAGGCGCAAATTTCCTAATGGAAGGGTATCTTGAGTTTGAGTAACATCAGCAGGAGGCTACATAATAACCTTCATCCATACTAGGGAAAGCCAAATGCTTTCTCATCAGCAAAGACGTGGCGGCTCAGTGGGTTAGGATGCTGAGCTTGTTGATCAGAAGGTCGGCAGTTTGGCGGGTTGAATCCCGAGTGCCATGTAACAGTGAGCGCCTGTTACTCGTCCCAGCTTCTGCCAACCTAGCAGTTCGAAAGCACATAAAAATGCAAGTAGAAAAATAGGGACCACTACAGTGGGAAGGTAACAGCATTCTGTGCTCCTTTGGCGTCTAGGCATGCCATCCACATGACCACGGAGACGTCCTCGAACAAGCGCTGGCTCTTCGGCCTTGAAACGGAGATAGGGAGGAGAAAGATTAAAAAAAGGGACAGTAAGACTGGATTGCAAGGGAAGCGATGCGAGACAGTCAGAACAATCACGATTGGCTAGAGCAAGGTCCATCACATGGCCAATGAGCAGAGCACGGAATCAAACAGGCTTACCAACAGTTTTTCAAACCTTCAATGCTTTCTCTGATGACCGCTGGCAGAGGACCAGCGAAAGGTTAGATTAGGTAGATATGCTTTAAACGGTTACTTTTTATTGCTTATTATGATCTTTTAGCAATAAATGACTGTTTTTTTATCCATCCCGGTGTTTGAAGATTTATACTTTATATGTATATATAATGTCTGTGTGTGTGTGTGTGTGTGTAAGATTTTTTTTCAATACAATAAAAGTTAAAAGCAAAATAAGAAAAAGGAAGGAATGAAAAAGAAAGAAAAATAAAAAAAATCTTCACTTCTTTCTGTCATTTCCATCTTACTCTTTTCCTCCCTCTTTATCCCTTTTCAACACCCCATATTGCCAGTTCAGTCTTTTCTTCTTTCGGAAAACTCCAGATAAGGTTTCCAATTTTTATCACTTTTTCCTGACCAAGCTGATTAGCTTTGCTATTTCTGCCAACACTTGTCAATTTTATAATCCAATCTTCTACTGAGGGTGTTTCATTATTCTTCCATCTTTGTGCATATAATAATAATCTTTCTGCAGTTACCATCCTATCTTATGTTTCAGGATGGCTGTCACCCAAGTAATTACACACGAGGAAAATTGCCTATCGCTGGCAAGCTTTCTTCTGTTAAATTTGACTAACCAGTTCCTGGCTTTTTGATCTTCTAATTTAACCTTACAAAATTCTGAGGAGTTTTAGGTCAGGTTGCAGAAGGTCCAACTGCCAGACTCTTTACTGGTCCAATATTCATTTCAAATGTGCTACCTGTTTCAAAAGGGACGCGGTGGCTCAGTGGGTTAGGATGCTGAGCTTGTCGATCAGAAGGTCGGCAGTTTGGTGGGTCGAATCCCGAGTGCCACGTAGCAGAGTGAGCACCTGTTACTCATCCCAGCTTCTGCCAACCTAGCAGTTTGAAAGCACGTAAAAATGCAAGTAGAAAAATAGGGACCACTACGGTGGGAAGGTAACAGCGTTCCGTGCACCTTTGGTGTCTAGTCATGCCGGCCACATGACCACGGAGTCGTCCTCGGACAAACGCTGGCTCTTTGGCTTTGAAACGGAGATGAGCACTGCCCCCTAGAGTCAGAAACGACTAGCACGCATGTGCGGGGGAACCTTTACCTTTACCTTACCTGTATCAAACCTTGCAACATGACCTGCTGAGCTAATTGTTTTTAATTTTTGTAACTTGTGTATTGTTTTTAAAAAACCTTGTGAACCGCCCTGAGTCCTATGGGAGAAGGGCGGTATATAAGTCTAATAAAATAAAATAAATAAATAAATAATAATGCGTCTGTGGGTCTTTCCCCACTGCAAAGTTTGAAGCCCAGTCTTGAGCTGGTGAAAAAAATATATCCACAAACATGCTGCCCTCATTTCTGATCCCTTCTTGTTTTAATTGTCTCTGTTTCCAGAAACTGTAGTCTCCTAGCTTCCCTCCAAAGTCATGGGTAACAAAGCCCAATAGATTATGTATACCTTTTGGCTGTTATTGGCAGCTAAGGGGAAATTAGTTCATTACCTTACAATGGTATTTTCCTTAGCAATATAAGCTAAGGACAACTTAGACTGCTTCACCCCTGCCTGGGAATGAATTAAAGGTAATCTCAAGAGGACATGTTAAAAAAAAAAGATGTTGCCAGAGCATGCAAATGAGAAAAGCTGAAAAATTATTGATGACAGTAATTGATGCTGTTTTATAGCTAACACATAATTTGTACTTATTCAGAAAAAAATATGCCAAGTTAAATGGAACAAAGGAAGCATTCTGGGCTTCAGACGCAAGTCTCACTTATACATGATACAATCATATAAAGTTATCAGGATATCACTATATATTTCATTACAGAATCATAGAGCCATAGGGCTGGAAGGGACTTTCGACATTTTCTAGTCCAATCCCTTGCTCTTATACCATCCCACTCAAATGGTTGTCCAGTCTATTTTTAAAACCTCCAGTGATGGAGCACCCTCAACCCAAGGAGGCAAACTGTTCCATGGATTAATTGCTCCTACTGTCAGAAAAAGTCCCCTCCTCAGTCAACGTGTTCCTTTGCTTTTTTCTTCTTCTCACGATTCACCCAACTTCTCCTTATTTTGGTGTCTTCCACAAATTGTTCCTAACTTGCCTCCAGCCATATCATTCCCAGTACAGGTAGCCCTCAATTTATGACCACAATTTATGTCACTGTGAGAAATTTGTTAAGTGAGTTTTGCCCCGTTTTATGACATTTCTTGCCACAGTTGTTAAGTGAATCACTGCAGTTATTATTATTATTATTATTATTATTATTATTATTATTATTATTATTATTATTATTATTATTATTGGACTTATATGCCGCCCTATCTCCCAGAGGACTCAGGGCGGCTAACAACAATAAAAAACCAACAGTAGAAAAGTTAAGAAAAAAATTAAATAACAGCCCCAAATATTAATTACACAGTTAAAAATTAAAACTTTTAAAAACCCATCATCAATCCAGGTCAGCCTGATGGAAAAGGAACGTCTTGAGGTCGCGGCGAAAGGACCAGAGGTCCGGGGCCATCCGAAGCTCAAGGGGGAGCTGATTCCAAAGGGCTGGCGCTCCCACAGAGAAGGCCCTCCCCCTGGAGGTCGCCAGCCGACATTGTCTGGCCGACGGCACCCTGAGGAGGCCCTCTCTGTGTGAGCGCACTGGGCCCTGGGAAGTCGTCCCCGGCAGCAGACGGTCCTGCAGATATCCTGGGCCTAAGCTAAGTTGTTAAAGTAATGACTTTGCTTGTCAAGAAGGTCGCAAACGGGGATCACATGACCCAGGGACACTGCAACCGTCATTGTCTTGTGTTTATTGTATCTATTGTTTAATTCTTTTTTTAAAAAAAAATACTTTATGTTTTTTAAAATTTTTATGGTTGCGAGCTGCCCTGAGTCCTTCCTCAGGGAGAAGGGCGGCATATAAATTTAATCAAATCAAATCAAAATAAATGTGAGTCAGCTGTCAAGAATTTGAATGTAAATCACATGACCCTGGGGATGCTGCAAGGGTCATAAGTCTGAAAAATGGTCATAAGTCACTTTTGTCAGTGACACTTAACATTACACAATATTATACACCAGAGTATTTCCCAAGCCAATCGGAGAATAACCAGCCAAATGGAATAACCCAACTTGTTAAATCTTCAGAAATACATTCTGATTGACCACATTTAGACAATTCTTTACCCAGACATTCATCCTATCAACTGAACTTCCAGCAATACCGCTGATATTCCCCTATGTTGATGATCTATAACTCTTTTAAAGTCAAGAACTTCATTTGTTTTGGGGCAATACATCTGGAATTACTCTCCAGAAAGACAAGTGGGGCCAGGACACAGAAGAAGCCAAAATGTTATTCATTTGAAATTTAATGAAATCTGCATCACACCTATTAGAGCTCTTCTTATATTTGACCACTAATAACCAGTCAAGTATCTGCATTACCCTTGATGTCTCCACCTCGGCATTCCCCTCAGCAGGACCAATAATTATACTTGCAATTGTAATTATAATAAATTGTACAGAAATTGATGAGAAGGTCATTCACAAAGCATGCTCTCTCTCTCTCTGTCTACACACACACACACACACACAGAGTTATTTTTAGATCAGAAAATTAGTATATCAATGGTCTACTATTTGAAATGCTAAGATATATATCATGAAGATCAAAACTTTTGTGGAATAAAACTGACATGCTTTGTCTCCTGAGTCTGTAGAATCTAGTAAGTTATGCCACTGTCTGTGCTCTTCTTTCTTCCATCTTGCCTGGATGTGATTTAATCTTTTTATAACTAAAGATGCATCAGTCCGAAGCCCAAAGATGACACAGAGAAATCCAACTGAGTCCAGTTTTTTTATTTGTTTACACAGTACCTAATAAACAATATCATCAGACTAAAGCTATAACCTTTTATCCATCCTAATAGATATACCCTGAGAGATTTGGGGTGTGGTTACCCCAAAATGTTTCCTCCCTCCCTCATCCAGTTCAGCATTGTATAGTCTTCTATTTTGGGCCTCTCTCTGGAAGGTGCATTCACTTCCCAGGGAAGTCCTGATGAAATCCCCCCCTTCTCCAGCTATATATTCCATCACAAGAAGATCTCTACGGAAATATTCTTATCAAAAATCCATCTCAATTACCAATCCATCCATCCATCCATCCATCCATCCATCCATCCATCCATCCATACCATCCATCAACTCTCCTACACACAAGGTTCTATTAAGTCAAACATCAGCAACTTAAAGCTTGCATATATAGTTCACCTGTTTCTAGGCAGAAGGTCGGCAGTTTGGTGGGTCGAATCCCGAGTGCCGCGAGTGTTACTCGTCCCAGCTTCTGCCAACCTAGCAGTTCGAAAGCATGTAAAAATGCAAGTAGAAAAATAGGGACCACTACGATGTGAAGGTAACAGCGTTCCGTGCACCTTTAGTGTCTAGTCATGCCGGCCATATGACCACGGAAACGTCCTCGGACAAGCGCTGGCTCTTCAGCTTTGAAATGGAGATGAGCACCGGCCCCTAGAGTTGGAAACAACTAGCATGTATGTGCGGGGGAACCTTTACCTTATTTCTAGGTTACATGCCTAAGGCACCTGCAGCAACTATCACAATTCCCAGGAGAAATATGAATGCAATATTGTATATTCTGGGTTACTGCTGCCATAAAATATGGTTTAATGTTGCAATGATCATATGCATGAGTATTCAGGTTTCTATCCCAGGAGATGCAATAGGATTTATTACTAACTAAAGAGATATGGAATTTATAACCTGGGAGATGAGGGGGTACATGGAATTTTGAGAGGCCAGTGAAAACCAAGGCAATTATACACACTCTGCTAGAGACAAGTTCCTCGAGGATGTTCTCCAGCACAAGTCCAAAAGCTCAGAAGATAAACCTCGGGTCCCAGTGACCGACCCAGATTGGATCCTGCAACATTATCCTGGGACACGTATCTTTGCCTTCGTTCTTGATTATTTCAATAGGTCCCACTAACAATTGGGAGAATGAAGCATTTAAGAGTTTCACATCCGTTGTTTTGGAGCTCCAGGGAAGTGTGGCTTCCCCATGCAGGAAACACCACTTCATCTCATATGTTGCCTCCTGTAAATTCCCTGCAAATGGAGGAATTATTTGTTTGTTTGTTCCCTTTGGATTGCCTTGCTATGCAAAACAAATGCCATTTGCCTTGTGCTTTGGGCACTCCCTGAGGTTGATTGGCACTCGTCATCACACACAGTTCACACAAACTTTTTAGCATGAAAATGGCGCTGTGCTTTGAGATGATCTAGAGGGAAGAGAAAACAGCCTTGAGGAACAGGAGGAAGAACGACTACCAAGACAAGTCAGATAAACATGTTGGAGAAGGAGAGGCAGAATCTGGGGCTGCAATGGGACAACTCACTCCAGCCAAGTCGCTGCAGCCAACTTGCCGCAGCCAACTCACCATGGCCAACATGCCCTGGGACAATTTAACAAATCAATTATTTAAAATAAATTTAAAAAATATTTTAATTTTTGTCACATTACATTTTGTCACTCCTTTTGCATCTTTTCTTTAATGATTCTTTAATGTATAGGTATAGTATAGGGGGTACCTTGTTCAATAGTAGTAACTGTGAGAGGGATCTCGGAGTCCTAGTGGACAATCACTTAAATATGAGCCAGCAGTGTGCTGCAGCTGCCAAAAAAGCCAACATGGTGCTAGGTTGAATTAACAGAGGAATAGAATCAAGATCACGTGAAGTATTAATATCACTTTACATTGCCTTGGTAAGGCCACACTTAGAATATTGCATCCAGTTTTGGTCACCACGATGTAGAAAAGATGTTGAGACTCTAGAAAAAGTACAGAGAAGAGCAACAAAGATGATTAGGGGCCTGGAGGCAAAAACATATCAGGAATGGTTGCTAGAACTGGGTATGTGTAGTTTAATGAAGAGAAGGGTGAGGGGGTGACATGATAGTAGTGTTCCAATATCTCAGGGTCTGCCACAAAGAAGAGGGAGCCATGCTATTCTCCAAAGCACCTGACACCAGAACAAGAAGCAATGGATGGAAACTAACTAAAGAGAGAAGCAACCTAGAACTAAGGAGAAATTTCCTGACAGTTAGAACAATTAACCAGTGGAACAACCTGCCTCCAGAAGCTGTGAATGCTCCAACACTGGAGGTTTTTAAGAAGAGACTGGACAGCCATTTGTCTGAAATGGTGTGGCGTTTCCTGCCTGAGCAGGTGGTTGGACTAGATGACCTCCAAGGTCCCTTCCAACGTTACTATTATGCTTATGATTCTATTCCACCATTTATTTGATATTAATGTAACTCTTGTCCTGAAGTGAATTCTTCCACAGCGAGTTGGCCCTGGTGAGTTGTGCCTGGAGAGTTAGCTGTGGTGAATTGGCCATGGTGAGTTGGCCATGGCGAATTGAGGGATCAGCCTAGAATCCGTACATAGCCGAAAGCAAACAAAGTCCAACCTTGCTTGAATTCCATTGACACTTATCTAACTCCAAGCAGGGGCTGACCCCTAGTTGAGAATATTCCTGTGCATAGGCATGAATATAAATCAGTTTAATTGGACCATCACATGTGGACCTGATCTTTCAAACCTGACCCAAAAAGTCCTGAGTCCAGGCCGAGAGAGTCAAGGAAGATGAGTAAATGCTCAAACAAGCCCCTCCCTAGTTTTCATGAAAATAAAAGGAAGGAGGGGGGAAGTGCAAGATTCTGTTACTATAACAATACAATAAACCTAGTACCAACCTACATGGCATTGGATTCCCAATTTGATTTATTTAAAGGGCTGACAGGTCAATGTGCAGAAGTTAAAAGTGTGGAAGTGCAGGAATTGGGTATATCTAGTCTAGTGAAAAGAAGAATCAGGGATGACAGGATAGGGGCGTTCCAATATTTAAAGTTCCGCTGCAAAGAAGAGGGGGTCAATTTATTTTCCAAGGCATCAAAAGGCAAAACAAGAAGCAATGGATGGAAAATAACCAAGGAAAAAAGCAACCTAGAATAAGGAGAAATTTCATAACAGTGAGAACAATCTGTTCTGTACCAGCCTGCTACCGGCCCTGCAGAAAAGGCAGGGACAACCCCTTTTACAAGAAGGCAAGAGGCTGGAATTACGCCTGCCAAATTTATTACCACAAAAACAAACGGAACAAGACAAACCAAGAAACAGGAGCTTTAAGAAACATGAACTATCCAAGCGGTTGCCTTCAGCAAACCAGCCCTCCCACACATTCCCCTTATATAGAGTTCAGGGCGTGGCTTCTCTGTGCCTCCTTCCGAGGAGCCCCATTGCCTTCCTCTGTTTACTCCTGATTGACTGCCTCCTGCGTCGGGCGTCCTTGAACAGGGCCAGCTGTGGGTCATCTTCATCCACACTGTCAGGCTCACACAGCTGGGTCTCTGTGGTGACCAAGTGGGAGGGGCCTGGCTGAGGGCTCTCATCAGCAAGATCTTCAACCCCCTCAGCAAGGTCTTCAACACCCCCCTCCTCCTCTGAGTCGTCCGACCCAACTGCCGAACACACAGGCTGACCCTGAATCACAACATAATCAACCAGTGGAACTGCCTCCAGAAGTTGGGGGTGCTCCATCACCGGAGGCTTTTAAGAATAGGCTAGACCTCCATTTGGTTGATATAGGGTCTCCTGCTTGAGCAAGGGGTTGGACTAGAAAACCTTCAAGGTCCCTTCCGATGACGACGACGACGACGATGATGAAGTGCCCATAGGTTTTTGTGGATATTGTTCATTTTTCTGCAAAAATGAATTTCAGCATTTTATCCCATCATTCCTGCTGAGCCACTTCAGTTTCTAGTGCTTTCTAGACTACACTTAGCAGCTGCAAAAAAATGCATCTGGAGTTGATTATCTGCCCCGGACAATTATCTGAATACCTTTGAATCTCATCTGCAAGGCAAAGAGCTTTCCAAATCACAAATGCAAGACCTCATTTTCAGACCATGTTTCCACTTTAATTTAGCTGGGTTTAAAAGTTCATTCAGTTTCTTCTTACGCGCACACACACACACACACACACACACACACACACACACGCTGGCTAAAACTTTGAGACAAAGGAAACCAACACAAATCTTACAGCCTATGATTATACAGATAAGCAAGTGACATCAGACCTTTCATTGGTGCAATGAGGGTTAAAAATAAAAAAAACTAATGGACGGCACCACAAAATATACTCGCCTCCTGACAGATGTGGTTCTGCTCAGAACCTCAAAAAATTATGTCTGATGCCTTCCAGATGGGTTTGACTTCATCATCCTTATTAGCCAAAGGCAATATATAAATTGGATGCCTGCATGGAGTTTAATACCACCATTCCTATCACCCTTCTCAACATGTCTGTCAACCAAGATAGATACAGCGGTATGCATATTGCATGACTATCAGGGAAGTTCTAAAAATGAACATTTAGCCATGTCTCTGCCATCCCAAATATGAACTATATAAGCAAGACATGGACTCTACCTAAAAACGTCAAACTCATGCCAACATAGCATCCAAAATTGTATAGCATCCAAAACTGTTTGGTGGATGTTCATAATCGGCCTCTCTTGCTTGCTCCAGTGAGGGAATGAAATATGATCTGATGGGGAGCTAGCTATGGAATCTAAGCTATCCAGTGGATTAGTTTGGGTAAGGAGAATTGAAGCTAGGTGGAGAACCAAACAATAGGTTAATGTCCCTGATGCCAAATCTTATTAAACTTAAGAGCTGGCATTGGTTGTGAAGGACCATAAGATGTTGGACATGCAGGCTGGAACATGCAGATGCAAAGGTGAAGAACTTGTGATCATATTGCTGAACAATGTCCTGAGTATCCCTCTCCATTGGCTATAATAGCTGGCTTGCTGGTAGTTGAGCTTTAGCAATATCTGGGAAACCTAGTTAAAGCAGATCAAGCTTCCAAAATGTACTACGATGCATAAGGCAGTCATCCGTACACATCCTACACAAACATATAGTCATTTCTGCACCCCTACAGCAAAATGAATTCAACTTCATTACAAAGTAGTATAGTGCAAAGAGGTGTTTCCTGTACCTCTATTACATCCAATCAGGAAATTTGATTTTTCAGAGATTCCAGTGATTCCTACCTCCCCACCCCACCCCCACCCCAATGCATTTCATTAAAGTCATGGAGAAAAACCCAGATTTCTAGAAAAATTCTAAGTGTGACTTTTTGAAAGAAAAAAAAACATTTACATTCCTAGGTCCTAGGAAAATGCATCCAGTTGGATTACAGACTACCACATAAAAGCCAACTATCTTGAAAACAGCCAATTACAGTAGTCAGAAGGTCGGCAGTTTGGCGGGTCGAATCCCGAGTGCCGCGTAACAGAGTGAGCGCCTGTTACTCGTCCCAGCTTCTGCCAACCTAGCAGTTCGAAAGCACCTAAAAATGCAAGTAGAAAAATAGGGACCACTCCGGTGGGAAGGTAACAGCGTTCTGTGCGCCTTTGGCGTCTAGTCATGCCGGCCACATGACCACGGAGACGTCCTCGGACAAGCGCTGGGTCTTCGGCTTTGAAACGGAGATGAGCACCGGCCCCCAGAGTCGGAAACGACTAGCACGCATGTGCGGGGGAACCTTTACCTTTACCTTACAGTAGTGACCAAAACTGTGGAAACCTTTTGGGAAAAGTGTACAATAGAAATGCCACCTTTGGTTAAGTTTCCACCAATTTTCTTCTCATTTCTTTATAACTGTAGCCTTGTTCACTTAATAATACTATTTTACATTGCTTTCTGGGTGACCAGTCAACTCTTTGCACCATTACTTTAATTGTATTACATTTTACAAGCTCACTAAATGAAAGAACACACAAAAAAACCCCAACCAACTTGATAGCGATCACATAACACACTGGCAAACGTCCTCCTCTCAGCTTCAATACATGCCATCAATAACTGAACCCTACTGTGATCTGATTGGCTCATTGTCAAAACAAGATGACACCTGATTGGCTCTCTAAACACTCATGCTCATTGGCTACAATCAGATGAAGGAAAGCTACCTGATATCAACCTAAGCAAGTTGTGCTTCCTTTTTCTGGTTATTTGGCTATAACCTTTCACAGAATACAGTACAGATAATTGAACAAACTTTGTTGCATTACATTCTTGATTAAATTATCTTTCCATTGATATATAACTTTATGGTACTACTCAAAAAAAAGTGGCGTTATTAGCCATCAAACCTCAAAAATACACTTTTCCCAAAAGGTTTCCACAGTTTTGGCCACTACTGTAACTACAACAATGTAGGAAAATTGTACTCTTCCAGAGATTATTGAATTATAACCCCTAGCATCCTTCATCATTGCCTGGAATGCCTAGGGGAGCTGAAAGTTATACTTTGCAATAACCAGAGATCACATATTCCCCATTCCTGAAATGAACTCTGTCCAATTGTGGCTCCCAGAGAACCAGCTTCCCATCTTCTACGATGTTCACAAAGTGCCACTTCAAAGCATGACTTGCGAAGAAGTAAACATCAACAGAAACTCTACTGGGCTAATCAGTGGAACATGGCAGAGTAGATATTTTCCCAGAGACTTGGCACACCATCCCGGGACACTGCAACTGTCATAAATGCAGGCCAGTTGCCAAGTGTCTGAATTTTGATCATGTGACCATGGGGATGCTGCGATGGTCCTAAGTATGAAAAACGGTCATAAGTCACTTTTTTCACAGCTGTTGTAACTTTGAACACTCACTACATGAACTGTTGTAAGTCTAGGATCACCCGTATTAAGTACCCCAGTCCCATTCCATTCAAATTACCTTTATGTTTCCCCTAATATATAGGGGGAAAAATCTGCACACCCCTTGCACACTGTAAAGCCACACTGCATTTCCCAAAGGGTGCCTGTACATTGTCGTCTCTTCTACACTTTCAGTCAGGTTCTATTAACACCTTCCCATTCACACTTCACAAGCTATTTCATTGCTTCTTTCTTCCTTTGCATTTATTGATTGATTAAATGCCATAAAGTTGCTGTAAATTCTTAGTGACCAGTGATTCTTCAGAGAACTAGGTCTTCTCGTAATGTGTCCAAAATAAGACATCTTCTTTAGACAGAGATTTGGTAAGTATTTTCTTCCAATTGTCAGGAAGAAGAAAATCCGTCTCCTCTTGGTGGAAACACCTTGTTTAGATTTCTTCACCATTTCCAGAATAATGATTTATTTCCATTATAGCCACCCTGCATTTTCTCTGCCACTTTTAATCCCTAATAAGCCCTAATAAGCAGGCATATACATAGAATGAAGGCTACTGCTAAGTTTGTAAGCCGCCCTGAGTCTTCGGAGAAGGGCGGGATATAAATGGAATTAAAATAAAAAAAAAAAGTAATCATCTTTGCACTCTTTAACTACATTCTTTGCAGTCCTCTTTTTATTTTAATACACATTATGCAATATCTTTCTGCCAACCCCATATTTTTCAGAAATCGTTCTCTTTTATACATTTTCCTTATCCACAAGCTCTTTCTCTTCATCATGCCACCCTCCATCCTTTTTCTTCGCATAATGCCATACTTTATAATGCAATTATTTTTTTACTGGGTTTCTTTATGTCCATTTCCTGTTCAATCTGAGAGAACGTTAATCTATCATCTATTTTTTTCACATGAGATTTATATTTTCTTTCCCAGTGGTTGTTCTATTTACTTTTTCATTTGTTTCCTTTTTCCCCCCTATTCATTTCTGGCCATCGTCATCGTCATGCGAACCTGCAATTAGTGCAGGTTCGAGTCCCACCAGGCTCAAGGTTGACTCAGCCTTCCATCCTTCCGAGGTAGGTAAAATGAGGACCCAGATTGTTGGGGGAAATAAGCTGACTTGGTAATAATGCCGCTTGGTTGGGTGTCTGTGTGTGTGTGTGTGTGTGTGTGTGTGTGTGTGTGTGAAAGCCCTAATAAGCAGGCATATACATAGAATGAAGGCTACTGCTAAGCTTGTAAGCCGCCCTGAGTCGTCGGAGAAGGGCGGGATATAAATGGAATTTTTTTTTAAAAAATCTAAGATATATTCTCAGCATCCCCAAACTAAGATCTGATGGGATGGAGGCCTTCTCATTCCCTTCAATCCTTCATTAATTCTCTCAGTTTTTCATAGCACCCAATCAAATCAATCATACTTTTAGATTTATGTTTATTCCTGGACCATGCCAATTGATGCCTATGAACAGATTTTTTTAATTTTTTTTTAATCCCATTTACAACCCGCCCTTCTCCGAAGACTCAGGGCGGCTTACAATTTAAAGCACAAATCAATGTGCTTAGCAACAGATGCATGCTTAAAGAGCAAACATACTTTTTTAAAAAAACAGAACTTCACGAAGCAGTTATGATTATCGTTTATTCTTGAATCCCCAAATGACCCAGTCACTCTATACTCTCTTAGCTTATTCATATTCATTTATTCATATCACCAAGAGGAATAAGGTTGTTTCCGAAATCACATTCATTCACAATATTGCAGAATGTGTCCCAAAAGGCTCTTCTATTATCACTGTTCCTTAGAATGTAAGGTGCAATTAACAGCAACGTAGGAAAGTCTATTTTCTTATAGACCCAACATAACTTGGATAGCATCAGTTTATAAATTCTGACATATATGTTGGCACTTTTATTTATCTCTGACACACAATTTAGTTCTTTAAACCACATCTTCACTTCCCTCACATGCTCATCAACTTTAGTCTATTAAGATCAGGCCACACTTCATCCCAATCTCTTATTTTTATAAGAACACATTATATATTGCATTCTTTCCTTCATTTATTACTGTCACATTCCAAGTTGCAAACTTTCATACCTTCACAGTCATCACTCGATGCCATGGGTAGCAATCTGTTGTAACTGTGATTTATGTATTTGTATCCCACTGTCAGGATAATAATTTAATAGCAAAACAGCTTATGTAAAGATGTAATGTAATGTGAATGATGCAATAATAAGAATGACTCAGCAGGTGTGTATATTCCTTTAAAAGTCTGAGTATAAAAGGGAAGTTTTTTTGCTGGAGTCTTTCTCTCTCTCATCCATTTGACTGCTGTAATTGTTGTGTACTGCAGTTTGCTGAATGACCATGTGTATGTATTTTATTTCTAGTGTATATTTATAGATATAGTGTAATATAAACCATCATTTAAATACAAACTATTGTGTACTGTGTACTGTGTCATATAGGAGCCGTGACCAGGGGGGCTTTTGCCCAGATTCGCCTGGTGCGCCAGTTACATCCGTATCTGGACCGAGATGCTCTACATACAGTCACTCATGAGCTTGTGACCTCCCGGTTAGACTACTGCAATGCCCTCTACATGGGGCTGCCCTTGAGGACCACCCGAAGGCTTCAACTGGTACAGAATTCAGCTGCGTGAGTTTTGATGAGAGCTTCCCGATACTCCCGTGTAACACCTCTTCTCCGTGAGCTGCATTGGCTTCCGGTTGCCCTCCGGGTGAGATTCAAGGTGCTGGTAATGACCTATAAAGCCCTAAATGGCTTGGGTCTGGACTATCTAAGGGAACACCTGCTGCCGGCATCATCTTCCCATCGTCCTGTGCGCCCCCACAGGAAGGGCCTTCTCAGGGTACCGCCGGTTAATGAATACCGGCGGGTTATTCCCAGGGGAAAGGCGTTCTCTGTGGGTGCACCTGCCCTATGTAACCAACTACCCACAGAACTTAGGACTGCCCCCAACCTCTGCTCATTTCGCCGGGACCTGAAAACTTGGCTCTTCGATCTGTTTGGTCCAGATTGTGGGGTTGTTAATTTAACTGTGTTTTAGATTTACTCTTGGGGCTTAAATTTAATTTAATTGTTTTAATTGTTTTTAATTTTTTGTATTCATGGTTTTAACTGCCCTGTAAACCACCCTGGGTCCTACGGGAATAGGGCAGTATACAAATCCAATAAAATAAATAAATAAATACTGCATTTACTCATGGGCTATCTCAGTGCAATAAGACTGTGCATGCTCTGACACCCACCTTAATTATTTTTACAAACAACCCAAGGGGGCCAACATATCCAACATATCTTCCTCCTCTTATTTTCCCCACAACAACATGAGGTGGGTTGAGCTGAGAAAGAGTGACTGGCCCAAAGTCACCCAGATGGCTTTTATGACTAAGGTGGGACTTGAACTCATGGTCTCCTGCTTTCTAGTCTTGTGCCTTAACTACTAAGCTAAACTAGCTATAAAAGTGATGATAGTGCTGGTCAGTTCTAGCACATTTTGACCAATACGTCACAAGTAAGACCCATGGCCAATTTTACTCCAAGTGTCCTCACACTAATCTGTACTAGCCAAGATCTCTAATCTAAAGCTTACATACTGTTGCCTTGCACCAATTACAAGGCACATGCAGGTTACAGAAATATGCAAATGGATTCAAGTATAAGAAGAGGAAATTAATTCAAATGAAGTAATGTCTGAGTCTGTAGATCAGTTGATGCCCGGAAAGCAAATTTTAGGAAGTAACTGCAATTGAATTATATTTTAAAGTACATGCATATGTGAAGTGATGTCTGGGAGAGAAAGAGAAGGCAAATGAGGATAGCACTATTGTGTAAATGTGATGCTACCTCTGCTCATTTTGTGCATGTCTAGTGATGTCCCAAACAAGGGTGAACTTTGGATTTGGATTCAAGTGATATTTATATGAATTTGTATGCATTTGTTGCACACACACACACACACACACACTGCTAGGAATAATTATGCCAGGGCAACAGGGTAGATCTTTTCAATCAATGCTTCATTTACTCTTTTTACCTTTTGAAGCTCAAATATCCAAGTTTATTTTGAATTAAATTCTGCTTGCTGGCAATACATGCAAAAGTAGCGCATTGCCTTTTGAGGTTGCTTTGCTCAGGACATGTCAACTCAGGTCCAGGATTCTGATCCTGAAAGGTAAGATTAACTGCAAATGGGAACTTTTGTGTGTCAAATATTATGGAGTGGGTATACTCCTTTCCAGAGGTCTAGTCAGCCATCTAGACCACGCTTTCCCAAAATATTGTATTTCGTCCAATTTATGCCTTGTTTTTCATCTTGCCGCCCTCCTGTCAGTGAGCATTCCATGTCTTCTGAATACACTTGAAATAAGCCCCACTTATTAAAATTCATCTCTCATTTTGTGCTTTGCCATCTTTCCCACAACTTTAGGTATTATGGCTAGCTTTTTCTTAGAGTTTGTCTTGCCTGGTGGCCGAATCCCTTCTTTTTTGCATTACACTTGTTTATTCTTATGTAGAAGACATCAGTGCATGATGCAATAGAGATTTGTTTATCAACAGGCTGTTTGCAGAGCCTATTAACTGATTTAGTGCCAAGAGGGACTGACTAGCTCAAGGCCACCCAGCTGACTTCCAGGTCTAAGTCAGGACTAAAACCACGTCTCCCTACTCCTGGTCCAGCATCTTTTATGTGAGAGGGATCTTGGAGTCCTAGTGGACAATCACTTAAATATGAGCCAGCAGTGTGCTGCAGCTACCAAAAAAGCAAACACAGTGCTAGGCTGCATTAACAGAGGGATAGAATCAGGATCCCGTGAAGTGTTAATGCCACTTTAAAATGCCTTGGTAAGGCTACACTTGGAATACTGCATCCAGTTTTGGTCACCACAATGTAAAAAAGATGTTGAGACTCTAGAAAGAGTACAGAGAACAGCAACAAAGATGATAAGGGGACTGGAGGCTAAAACATATAACCAACGATTACAGGAATTGGGTATGTGTAGTTTAATGAAGAGAAGGGTAAGGGGTGATATGATAGCAGTGTTCCAATATCTCAGGGGCTGCCACAAAGAAGAGGGAGCCAAGCTATTCTCCAAAGCACCTGAAGGTAGGACAAGAAGCAACGGATGGAAACAAGTCAAGGAGAGAAGCAACCTAGAACTAAGGAGAAATTTTCTAATAGTTAGAACAATTAACCAGTGGAACAACCTGCCTCCAGAAGCTGTGAAAGTCATTATTATTATTATTATTATTATTATTTATTTAGAGTAGGGGTGTCAAACTGCCAGCTGCGGGCCAGCCGCATCACACAGAAGCCGTGCCCACCCCATTGCCGGCAATGGCAAAACAGTCCCGATTTATATGTCTCAGTGATTCTGGATGGTTTACAAACAATCATGTTCAATCTTTTTTTTTAAAAAAAAAACAAGTTTTATTGGTTTTTCAGTTAAAATCTACATATTTAGAAAGCATCATGATGACTGGGTAATCAGAGATTCAGTAACAGAGTTTTCAGTACATAATTCAGGTTACATTATCAAAACATCCTTCTCAATTTCCCTTAACATTTCATACAACCAGTTCGAACTAGTAAATTTCTAGAAATAGCATGTTGAGTTGAAAAATTTGTCAATTCAATTTCATTGAAATATATCTATGTCCTGTTATTAAAGTTTACCTAATTTTAATTTTCATTATATTATTCAAATTTAGCCTTTAACATCCCAAATAATATTGACAACCCAAATTTCCCTTATTTCATTACAGCAAAAACTATAGCATCTAACATGTACACAGTGGCTGAGTAGCTATGTTCTACCTAATAAACATTGTCTGTTTCACATCCTAATACATCACACGTTACTGACAGGACCACAGCCTATGTTTATCAATCTAGAACTATTTATACACAACCAGATTCTGTTTTAAATTTTAGCTAATTCTTAATTCTTAAATAGAATAATCAAATGTCTTTTAACATCAAAAGTGGGATCTATAAACCAAATTTCCATTATGTCAGTGCACAAATTATAATGTCTAAAATAAGTCTAATAGATACATAAACACACTCTAGTTCTATCTCATAAACATTTTCTAGATCCTGATAGATAAAGGATAACCTTTAATGGTTCTCTAAGAACTCACTTTTTAAATCTAACTCTGGGTTACTTTTTTGCCAATCAGGTTTCCAAGCCAAGGCCTTTGAATTGCCAGAAAAAGCTCTCCCTTCGCTCCAATACATATTATTTGAGTCGAAGGAGGCCATCTAGCCATCAGTGATCCACAAAAACCACTGGAGGTTTTTAAGAAGAGACAAGTCATAAAAGGGCCAGGTCCTGTCCTAAATGAATGTTTCTAATGTTATGGGTTTCTTCTTGTTCTGGACCCAGATGAACAATCCAGTGCCCCCCTCCATGTGTGTATGTGGTGTGTGTGTGTGTGTGTGTGTGTTAAATGTTTGTTAAGCATTCAGAATACACTTGTTTAGTCCCAGACTATTCTGAATGCAAGTGCAAGAATACACTTGCTAAGTCCCAGACTATTCTGAATGCTTAACAAACATTTAACACATATCTTCCTTGCTTCTCTGCTAACAAAGAGAGAGAGAGAGAGAGCCTGTGGCCTAGGGGTTAAAACAACTGCTTAAGATGCAGTCAGCCGAGGTTCGAATCTCAAAAGGGTATGGCTGACTGATGAGAACTGATGAGAACAAATAAGTTTGAAATGATCATATCGGTCTCCCTTTATTCTTTGTTAGCAAGCCAAAAAATTTACACACACACACACAAACACACACACGTTGCTGTTGTTGTTGTTATTAGCTGTGAAGTCGTGTCCGACCCATCACGACCCTATGGACAATGTTCCTCCAGGCCTTCCTGTCCTCTACCATCTTCTGGAGTCCATTTAAGCTCACGCCTACTGCTTCAGTGACTCCATCCAGCCACCTCATTCTCTGTCGTCCCCGGCAATCTTAATTCCAACTTTTGATTCATCTAGCCCTGCCTTTCTCATGATATAATAATAAATAATAAACCTTTATTGTCAAAGTACAACATGTGTACATTGAGATTAGCTGAGCCTCCCCCCGTGCTCTCTCCCCCCAACACACAGTGACAACAAACCCTCCATCCCACCACACCATGTGAACCAACTACACCACACACCGGCCTCCCAAGTCAATTCTGCATAAGATTATGTCCCATTTAAAAGCCTAACAGCCCATGGATAAAAGCTATTTTCCAGCCTGTTGGTACGGCTGGCTATATTCCTATATCTCCTACCGGATGGTAGGAGAGTAAAGAGATACCGTCCAGGGTGTGAGTCATCCCTGAGAATCTTCCTCACTCTTCCAAGGGAACAGCCTACAATGTCTTGTGCTGTGCTCACTACCCTCTGTAATAATTTCCCGTCCACGGCTGTCAGACCAGCATACCAAACCACAATACCATACGAGAGGACGCTCTCTATAGTAGACCGGTAAAAGAGGGTCATTAGCTGTTGTTCTACCCTGTTCTTCCGCAAGACCCTAAGAAAGTGAGCCTCTGTTGGGCCTTTCTAACCACCTGGGTTGTGTTAACTTTCCAGGTCAGATCTTCACAGAGATAGACTCCCAGAAATTTAAAGGAGGAAACTCTCTCTACACAGTCCTCCCCGATGTAAAGTGGGGCAGGTTCCTCCTTTTTTCTCCGGAAGTCTAACACCATCTCTTCGGCTTGCAAAGCCGAAGACACTAGCCTGAAGATGTCGAGTGGGACCTCGTCGAAAAATTGCCAAGACACTCTCAATCTTACACGGGAAAAGACCCGAATACGCCAAGACCTACATACCTGTACCCGTGAAAAACTACAAAAACAAATATATCTTTGCTAGCTTGCAAAGATCCAGAGGTATCTAAAGTGAGCAGATAGTGTAGGTTGTTCTAAGTTCAAACTTTCACACTGAACAGGGGATGGCTGGTGTGAGATACATAATACCAAGTCTAGTCACTTGTATGGCCAAACCAGAAACTCAGAAACGATAAAATGTTCAGTTCCTTTGACCCAGACTAAAGGATCCATTTGGCTACTTCTGTGTTGCAGGATGCTGAATGCTTACTGTAAAAAAAAAGTACCTAGAGGAGAAAGGAGAGGGTCTATTTTGAGGAATACCACACATGTTGACACAAGGATATATGGTAGAAGGGTTTCAAGCAATTATGGATTTGCATCCCAGCTATATCAGATTTATGAAATAATCACAGCGTGGGGTAGAGATGGATGGGGAGTTTACAGAGAAATCAAAAAGGAGATACCATAAATGAAAAGAAGCACAACAGAATGTCAAATTTGGTTCCCCAAAGGACTGCAAATATCTGATCTAGTAAGCCGGGGTCTTCAAATGTGGCCCTTTTATGACTTGTGGACTTCAACTCCCAGAATTCCTCAGCCAGCATGTCTGCCAAAAAGTAAGCCAAAAAGCTAAGGGTTATTTCCTATTCTTCACTCTGCATAAAAATCCTTAGGCATGATTTTCAGTTTGTTGCTTTGTAGCCTCCCTGAGATGGAATCAGATAAAACAAAAAGTGTCCCTCTAATGGAGGTGGGAGGAGGATTTGATTTTGAATTACATTGCTCCCAGCAATTGATATTCAACAATATCCTATTTTCCTCCCTTCTTCAGGATTACATTTTTATATTTCCACTTTATCCTTAGTTTTGCGTCCATTCAGGATCTCTCCTAAAACTTCTTGGTAGATGAGTGCAGGTAGTTAGCAACGAAATCACATCCTTTTAGACTGAAATCCCTGCCACGTTTCTTGTCTATCAACATTTCCTTATCTGGTAAATTAATCTGCTGCTTCTGATGGTGCTCACTTTTCACAGGCTGTTTGTTCTTGTGTGTTTGGCTGTTTTCCTACAGTGTTCCATCTGTAGTCACCCTATTTTATTTTTTGGAACAAGTTTATTGAAATGAAGCAATGCTTTCTTTCTTTCTTTCTTTCTTTCTTTCTTTCTTTCTTTCTTTCTTTCTTTCTTTCTTTCTTTCTTTCTTTCTTTCTTCCTTTCTCACAAGACTTTCTTATATCCTTAGGGTACTTCTGCATCCTCACAGTTTCTATTGACCAATCTGTCTAAAAATGTTTACATCCTTCCTGCAGTTATCTTCATTCTTGCTGAGAAGAGACAAAAAAATGTGATTGACTAATCTATGTTCATTTCCAGATGACCAACAGAAAAATACAATAAAAGGGACCCGGTGGCTCAGTGGGTTAGGACACTGAGCTTGTTGATCAGAAGGTCGGCAGTTTGGCGGGTCGAATCCTGAGTGCCACATAACAGAGTGAGCGCCTGTTACTCGTCCCAGCTTCTGCCAACCTAGCAGTTCGAAAGCATGTAAAAATGCAAGTAGAAAAATAGGGACCACTACGCTGGAGAGGTAACAGCGTTCTGTGCGCCGCTGGCTCTTCGGCTTTGAAACGGAGATGAGCACCGGCCCCTAGAGTCGGAATCGACGAGCATGCATGTGCAGGGGAACCTTTATCTTTAGGGGGTTGGACTAGATGACCTCCAAGGTCCCTTCCAACTTATTATTATTATTATTATTATTATTATTATTATTATTATTATTATTATTATTATTATTATTATTATTATTAGATGTGGGGAGGGGTTTAGTTGGCAACATACCTCATGACCGGGACCATGAATCTCTCTTTCCATGGTTTTAGTTCAGTGGTGGGATTCAGCCGGTTCACATCACTTTGGCAGAACCATTAGCTAATTTCTTGTTGACCAGGCCCAGAATGGACTTCTGGAAGCGGCATCCACACAGAGAAGTGGTTGTTCACATATTTGAATCCCACCACTGTTTTAGTTCATGGATTTTTCTGGTCCTCTGAAGAAGATCAAAGAAGAAGAGGAAGAAAAAGAGTCAGCAGCATTCCTCTGCTGTATTTAATAGTCCTTGTGTGCCCTGACAGTCAGCATTTTTTGGAGAATCCAGAAGAGTTTGATCAACAAAAGTTCCAGCAGAACTCTTGTTGATCAACTCTTGTTCCACCACTTTGGAAGAGCTGCAGATAACAAAGAGTATACCAGGTTTGCTTTTCTGGTTCTCAAAAGTCAACTGGCTCATCATAAGACTTTCCAAAAGTTTTTGCTGTAAAGAGTTGAGACAGAACAATATCCCCACATTTTTACATACCTCTGATCCATGAAAGATATATGGTAGTTTTCAAGTGAAGCTAACTACAAAAATGGAATCAATGTTGAGGTAACATCAAATATACACCTTAAGAAATATGGATCAATCAACAACATAATTAATTGTGAAAGGTTGAATATTTTCGGAATATCTTCCAAAACATTTCACGGACAGCGTGCCTGGCTGAGGAATTCTGGGAGTTGAAGTCCACAAGTCATAAAGGGCCAGGTTTGAAGACCCCTGGCTTAGGCACTCAGCTCTAGGAAATTAGACCCAACGTGTGCACAATTTGGGTAAAATCCCACCAGTAACAGGACCAACAGAGCTGCTATGGCAGTCTGAATACAGAAGATACATCACACTGTTTGAATGGACTCTTTTTAATAGTATAGTTTCTAAACCCCAGAGAAATTGGTTATAAGCATCACATGTAAATCCAAAACAAACACCAGTCTATCAGAATAGAATAGAACTGGAAGGGACCTTGGAGGTCTTCCAGTACAGCCCCCTGCTCAAGTAGGAGACCCTATACCATTTCAGACAAGTGGCTATCCAGTCTCTTCTTAAAAACCTCCAGTGATAAAGCACCCACAATTTCTGAAGGCAAGCTGTTCCACTAATAAATTGTTCTCACTGTTAGGAAGTTTCTCCTTAATCATTTGATCAGTTTGTTTAAATGTGGCTGACTTTAGTAATGTACAGTATTCATCTTATTTTATTTAATTAATTTAAACTGAACAATTTTTATATAAGGTAATTGATTTATTATGCCACTGACTTTTGAGGCTTTTCATGATTTAGAAGGTTTAATAAATTGAACTGTGTACATTTTCCCCTCTCTTTTTTTTTAAAGCTGGACACTTGTTCATACATCAGAACAAGATGTTGAACAAAGCAAGGTCATAGCTTCAGAACAGAAACATTAGATATACTGTTCTTAGCTGCTTTCCAAAGCAGATCTAAAAACATTCAAGAGAGCTGATCAGCATATTTAAAGCAGAAGTATGTATGTATAACCTTGGTCAGTGGAGCCAACAGCAACACCATTAGCATTTATGCTTATACTCTCTCTCTCTCTCTCTCTCTCTCTCTCTCTCTCTCTCTCTGTGTGTGTGTGTGTGTGTGTGTGTGTGTCTTCCTCAACAATCTGGGTCCTCATTTTACCGACCTCGGAAGAATGGAAGGCTGAGTCAACCTTGAGCCCTGTCAGGATCGAACTCCAGACTGTGGACAGAGTTTGCCTGCAATACTACACTTTAACCACTGTGCCACCAGGGCTCAACAGGATGATTATATGCACATCTACAGCATGGTCTAAGTAAGAATTTGGAACAGGAATTAACAACATCCTCCTCAAAGGAACTGGAGGGCCCCCACATGCAGTAGAAACTGCCAACATATTTTAATGCCAGTGAAACTATACATAGTCATTTGATGGTAAGGTGAAGGGGGATGATTAGGTACATAGCGTGGAATTTCATCAATGAAATATGTGCTGTGTATGGCATCATTCCTCTAGTATTCAGGAATATATGTAGAAGCTGGCTTCCATATGGGTCTTGCCCAATAATTAGACTGGATTGCTGGAATTTCTGAGTTACTTTATAAATGGCTATAATTAGATTTGCCTTCCTCTGGAAAGGAAATAGAGAATATAATTTCTCTGGGTTATTTATACCATTACCTATTACTACTAATCATTTCAAAGCCCCTGAGTATCAGAAATGTCTACATTTGAATAAATGCACTAAAATCCAGTACCAATTACAAATATGAAGATGTCGAGTCACTGAAGGATAGATGCATACCTATTTCTTGGCAGGGAACATCAACATGAGAGGCTACAGAGAGCAAGAATGGGCCTTTGACCTGTGTGGAATCTGGCTGCCTCTGCTACAGATGTCTGTGCATTTGCCATCTCACGGTCACTGGCAGTGCATCAAACCTGAAAATAAAAAGACATATTGTCCACTTCAGCTGAAATTATGGAATGGAAAGTCTGAAAGGGAAGAGGAAGAGAATCAGAAAAGAATGCAGCAAGGCAGTCCGCCATGAAGGTCTCTGCTTTCTAGGCTAACCTTGGAGAAGAGAACTTGTCTTGACCAGTGTCCAAGCTCTCAGGAGGTCCTTCCTGTTATGTATCCAGGTGAAGAGAACACATACACGCTTACATAGCAGTCACCACTAGGGGGCGTTGAACTGTAACTGTTTTGGCGGGAACCCAGTTTCGGCAGGAAACAGAGGTTCAAACCGATTGGCCAGCTGCTCACCTGGCCAGGTATAAAAGGAGGGCAGGTAACCCCTATTCCCCCAGTACAGTCACTTCCACCGAATAAAGATCTGCCATGCTGTACTCATCGTCTCGGCGTCCTTCCTGCTCTCCAGAACCCACTACACAACACTTACTTTTTCCCTTTGCACTCAGTGTCTTCCAGGGAGTCCAGAAGGAGCCCCCAAAAGTCAGGATGATGGCCATAACCACATGATTGAAGACCCCATTTTTTAATTGCACATTTTCTGCTACCTGAGATTCCTCATTTGAATGAGGAGAACTGAAAAAAGAATCCAATTGTTTTAGAGGAGAGGAAAAACAAACATTTTAACCCTTCCCTAAAACAATCAGATTTTTGTTTCATCATTACACCCAGTGAGGATGGGACTTGAGTTCCTGCAATTCAAATATACCTTCAGGTATAGCAGACATGTCAAACACAAGGCCCGTGGGGCCAGATCCGGCCCGCAAAGTGGTTTCATGCGGCCCGCGAAGCCATCCTGGAAACAGTGAGGGAACGGCCCCCACTGCCTTGGCCCTGGCCCAGAGACCCTCCTCCTGCCAGAGACCCTCATATCTGTCCCACTCCTGCCCGGGCCCCCATAGGCACCCTTGATGCGATCGATGTAGACCTGGCCATGCCCACCCAGTAGGCCATACGCACTTTAGCCATGCCTACCCAGTAGGCCATGCCCACCCGGCCCCCTGAGGGCAACCGCAATGCTGATGCGGCCCTCAATGAAATTGAGTTTGACACCCCTGAGGTATAGTAAAAAAGAAAGAAAAAATGGCCAGTGTGATAGCTGAAACAATGTCTTTGAACTTCCATGCATTTTATGTGGTGTCCTTGACCTTGTTACAGGTTAATCTATGAATGTCAAAGAACTCGTAAACATTTGAGATGGCTGTCATAACTAATGACCAGAATTCTGGGACTGATATTCTAAAAATCTGGAAGGCACCAGATAGTTTCTTCCTTAGAAATACTTTTAGTTTTATTTATATTTTTATAATTTTTATTTATATAGTCTTATATGGGAGACTGGGAGTTCTAATCCTGTCCTGGGTACAAAACCAACTGGGGGACCTTGCAGTCACTCTCTCAGCTTCCCTAGGAAGCAGGCAATGGCAAACGAGTTCCATAAAAACTGCAGGGACTTGTTCAAGCAGTTACCAGAAGTCAAAAATTTGATTCAAAGGTGTGCACGAATACAAACAACACACATGGTCATTTATAGCATAGAGCCCATTCAGATGTCAGGATTTTACTCAACAGATGCTTGAAGTTCTGAAAGTAATAAGAGTTTGTTATTTGTAGATTCTAAACATGCACTGCAAAAGGAATTACAGTATCTTGCCAGTCTTCTAATCTTATTTAAACCTCATGGGATGAATTGCTTTGCTAGAAACACTAAGCATATGGTCTTGGAATCTTTGCATATTTCGGCTATGTACCAGAAGGGTATATTTTGAATATTGCAACATCTGTGTATAGTTCAGGGAGTACAAGATATTAAAACACCTGTTTACAGTCCACAATCCTAATCTCCCCATCCCATATTTAAGTGAATTAATATAAGCTTTCAGAAGCTTAAGTAAATCAGTTCCACTCTTCAACTAACCCACTATTGATTTTTCTGTTCATAAATTTGGTTCTTTCTGCTGCATGTTACATGAAAGAGATGCATTTTATGTACATCTTTTCATAGATACATTTAAAAAAATCCTTATAGCATTTACTAAGGAGAAGATTTTTTAGCTTAGATGTTGGTAGAATCATACAAAAGTAGACAAGACATTTTGCTATCATTCTTCTTTTCAACTGACAGACCAACATACTCAGCTGAAAGCTGCACCATCTATATATAATTATTATTGTTCTTCTTAAATCTCTCCTTTCCTTGCTTACTCATGTTTCTGCGGATGAAATTGTGTAAAGAGGGGGAAATCATGCAACCATTCAACAAGCCCCACCCAAAGCCACAAGCTCAATTACATTAACATTTTTGTAATTTAACACACCTTTAAAAAACATTTTTAACCCTATAAAATTCCATATTTTCCATATCCAAGGATATACCTAGACAGTAATATAAAAACCTTTATCACATTCCTCCCCAAAACACCTCTGGTGTACACTGTTAGAATGTCTGATGTTTCACATGTTTGTCCTATTTTTCTTTTTAAAAAACTGATTTGAGGAAAGAAATGTCAGTGTTAATCAGTGGTGGGATTCAGCCAGTTCACACCACTTCGGCAGAACCAGTAGCTAATTTTTTTGTTGCCCAGGCCCAGAATGGACTTCTGGAAATGGCATCCACACAGAGAACCGGTTGTTCACATATTTGAATCCCACCACTGGTGTTAATGTTATGGACCAGCAGCCCATTTGGAAATGTGTGAACATGTTGTGGAGCCTCACATCCTGAAAGAATTTTAGCCTGTTCCCAAAATGGCTGCTACAAGGAATGTGGCCAGTCATGAAACATCTCTTCAGCAGAAGCAAACTGAGGAAGTAACTCCTTGTCACTTGCTTTAGCTCCCATTGTGAGGTATTTTAAACCACCTTATCTGTCTTCTTTCCAGATAAAGCACTGGACTGTTAACACCTACCATGGTGCTTTTTTATTTTCTATTTTTTAGGGATTTTTAAAAAATAAAGTCAAATCATTTTTTTTACAGGTCAGGAACTCAAGAATAAGTAGGACATACTACAGAAGGCACCCTACAAATGGGTGCAAGTAAAAACGTACAAGTGAAAAAAAATATGCTCGCACCATTTTGCTACCAACAAAGTGGGAGTTTTTACAAGTTGCAGAAAGAAACTGCAATGGCGAGAATTACTTTGAGGTGCTTATCTGTCAGTAAACATAAAATTCTTCAGTGCATCTAAGAAAAGAGGTTGGAAAATGCACCTATTTTTATTCTAAGTTTTTCCAATACAGAAATAATATATTTTGTGTGAGATACACAAAGCTGTACAGCAATAATAATTGTAATTTTAAAAAAAAGAACATAGAGGACCATTGGACTGAATTACTAAGGAAGACTCTAGAGCTTTACAGGTTTAAGTACAACTGTGCCAATGTAGCCCAAAAAATAAACAAAATATTCAGTGCATAACTGCAATGTTCACATCATATATATTTTTTTGCCCTGGAGTTTCCCCACAAGTTGTACAATTTTCCGTTTGCTAATGACTGTTCATAAAGCTGCAAAATTCCTGTGTTGTCAGCTGGATTCCCGTGATACTGAGCATTTCCTTTTCCTTTCCTTTCCTTTCCTTTCCTTTCCTTTCCTTTCCTTTCCTTTCCTTTCCTTTCCTTTCCTTTCCTTTCCTTTCCTTTCCTTTCCTTTCCTTTCCTTTCCTTTCCTTTCCTTTCCTTTCCTCTCCTCTCCTCTCCTCTCCTCTCCTCTCCTCTCCTCTCCTCTCCTCTCCTCTCCTCTCCTCTCCTCTCCTCTCCTCTCCTCTCCTCTCCTCTGTCAACGCTGTTGACATTGGATGTTCCTGCTCTGAAAACTAATGAAAATGCAGCCATTTTCTCTATACCTTTAACATGCTTTTTCTTGCTTTTAGAAATCAGGTGCAGCAGAGAGGGGTTGGAATGTAAACTCAGCTAGCCATAATAATAAGGCTGCTGTGGGAACTCAATGACGAGCTGATAACATTTTGGCAGGCTGAGGAGCTGAGTGAATTGTCTTTAAAAAGACAGACGCGAGACCATAGGCAAGATTCGAAAGGTTTATTCGGTTCAGCTCCCGGCAGCTGACTGTCAAAACAATCCGGGCTTATATAGCGAACTGTCAAAACAAACAGCCAATCAGGTAGCGGTATTTCCCCGCCGTTCGGAGGACGGCCAATCAACAAACAGTACTTCGACAGCTCGGCGGCTGTCGGGGAATTCCTCTCAGCTGAGCGCTTAGCTCAGTTCGGAGGACCGGGTTGAAGACTGCGGATTTGACAGTTCCAGGAACTGTCAAATCTGGCGCGTGCGTGTTGGCCTCCGGCAGCCCTTTTGACAGCTGTCAACGGGAATGGCGGCCGGCTGGGCGGTGCACGTGCGCCGTTGCTTCGGGCGGCCATTTGACAGCTGTCAACTGTCAAATGTCGGCCGGGCCGGCTTTTTCTTTGCGGCTTGGAAACTCCTGGTTTCCCGATATGATTCACCCCCTTTCCCCCCCCTGAAAAGGTATGTTATGCATAACAACAGTTGAACATTTTAAAACAGTATGGTTAACAGGTTCTTTAACAGATGGCGGGTTTCCCTTCCATTCAAAGTCCGCGAGGTATGCGGGGGGTCTTCTGGCTCGGCTGGACCGTCGGGGGCAGGGGTTGCTCCCTTCGGGTTGCATGGCTGGAGGAGTTGTTTCTTGGTGGGGCTCAGCAGGTGGTTGTGGGTCCTGGGGAAGGAGTTCGTCAGGTCCGGGGGTGTCGGCTGGTGTAGGCTCACCCGGAGTCGGTTGCAGAGGGGGGTTGGGCAGTGACCTGGGTCGGAGCTGGTCCGAGTGTCTGCGTTGTATGAGTCCAGTCCCAGTGTCCACTGTGTATGATAATGGTCCTGTTTGATCCAGGATAACCCCCTGAACCCACTTATCCCTTCCCCCATAATCTCGGGACCAAACATTCTGTCCTTTGGAGAATGTTTTTGGCTGGGTGTTGGGTGTTAATTCGGCCGCCAGTCTGTCGGGGTGGAGTCTGTCGAGTCGTGTCATCAGGCGGCGGCCCCATCGTAGTTCTGCTGGGCTTTTGCCGGTGGATGTGCAGGGCGTAGAATGGTGGGCTAAGAGAAATTGTGACAAACGACGGTGCCAGTTTCCTGTGATGATTCTTTTAAGGGCGTCTTTGGTGGTCCTCACCATAACCTCCGCAAGGCCGTTGGACGATGGGTGGAAGGGAGCCGATGTTGAATGCCTAATACAATTTCTCCTCGTGAAGATCTGAAAGTCATGAGAAGTAAATTGAGGGCCATTGTCTGAAATAATAACGTCGGGGAGACCGTGTGTTGCGAAGATTCCCCTGAGGGCTTGAATGGTTGCGGCAGACGTTGTGCTGTGAACCGGGAGAACCTCCAGCCATTTGGAATAACTATCTACAACTATGAGGAAGACCTGTCCCTGGAATGGCCCGGCATAATCAATGTGGATGCGGGACCAGGGGTTTTTTGTGAGTTCCCATTTGTGAATTGGAGCTCTGGGCTGGAGTGGGCGGGATTCTTGGCATAGGTAGCAGCCAGCAATGTACTTTTCTATGTCTTGGTCTATTCCTGGCCACCAGACGTAGCTGCGGGCCAGTGCTTTTGTTTTTACGATGCCAGGGTGGCCTTCATGTAATGTGTCTAGTACTTTTGGTCTGTGTTTGGAAGGCACGATTACCCTGCACCCCCAGAGTAAACATCCTAAGTGTGACGTTAGTTCGGTTTGCCTGGAGAAATATGGCTGAAACTCTGTGCCTGGGCAAGAGGTTTGCCATCCTGTGTGTACCCATGCTAACACTCTGCTAAGTGTTTTGTCTGATGAAGTTGCGGTAGCGATATCTTTTGCTGTCAGTGGGCATTCTGGGAGCTCTTGAATAGCTAAGATGTTGCCCGCTGGGGCTGGGTCTGGTTCTATGTGGGGTAGGGGCAATCTGCTGAGGCCGTCAGCGTGACACATTTGGTGTCCAGGCTTGTATATTAATTGGTAGGAATATGCTGTGAGGAATGTTGTCCAGTGCAACATCCTGGGAGATAAGATTTGGGGTGTCTGACGGTCCCAAGTGAATAGTCCTAGCAGTGGTTTGTGATCTGTGTAAATCACAAAGGGGCCAGGGCTTCTTTATCAATCTGGGCATAATTTCTTTCCGTTTTGGAAAGAGTTCTTGAATAATATGCCACCGGGGCTTGGGTGCCGTTGCTGTCTAAATGGCTTAAAACTGCTCCAATCCCGTATGGGGATGCGTCGCAGGCTAGGCAGAGGGGTTTGTCTTCTTTGTAGTGGGAAATAGTGGCGTTGCTGGAAAGCATTTGTTTGAGTGTTCTAAAACTGTTTTCATGGGCTGTTGTCCACTGCCAGGCTGCCCCTTTGTCGAGCAGCCTGTGGAGGGGTTCTGCGATCGTTGCTTTCCCTGGCAGGAAGGCATGGTAAAAATTTAAAAGTCCAAGGAAAGCTTGGAGCTCGGTTTTATTCTTTGGGGTAGGGGCAGCTTTGATAGCAAGGACTTTTGAGTTCGTGGGGTGAATTCCCTGCGAGTCAATTTTGTAGCCTAAGAAATCTGCAGATGGGACGCCTATAGAACATTTTTCCCGTTTAAGTTTTAGCCCCGCTTCCCTAAATCTTAATAATACTTCTTGTAGCCTGTCTGCTAAGTTGTTTTCTGATTCCCCTGCGATGAGTATGTCATCGAAATAGGGGCATACACCTGGGATTCCTTTTAATGTTTTCTCCATGACTTCCTGGAAGATGCCAGGAGCCACTGAGATGCCGAATTGGAGGCGGTTCACCCTGAAAGCGCCTCGGTGTGTGACAATGGTTTGTGCCTCAGCTGTCTCCCGGGTGACAGGTAGTTGGAGGAAGGCATGCGATAGGTCAAGTTTGGCGAATATTGAACCGGACCCTATTTCTGACAGCACGTCCCTGACAGCTGGCACTGGGTATGCATGGGGATTTAAGGCGCGGTTTAGCGTCGCCTTATAGTCAGCGCATATTCTGACGTCACCATTTGGTTTGACTGGTGTGACTATGGGAGTTTCCCAGGTTCCCCCGTCTGTTGGTTCCAGGACCCCAAGGCTGACTAAACGGTCTAATTCTGCCTCGATTTTTTGTTTCAGTGCAAAGGGGACCCTTCTTGCCTTGATGCGGATGGGACCTACCTCAGGTTTTAATTTGAGGTCTATAGGGGTGCCTGTGTATTTGCCAAGCGTTCCGTCGAAAACGTCTGCGAACGCCTGGCAAACCTGTTCTAATGTTTGGGATTGTATACAGTTGGTGCCCTCTAGGTGGATGCCCAGAGCCTCAAACCAGTCTAACCCAAGGAGGGTGGACCTGGGTGCCTCAGTGATCTGGATCGTTAAATGTCCCAGGAACTTTTTATATTCTACTTTTACTCGTGCCTGTCCCTTTAATTGAATAGCAGCTCCCTGGAAATCTGCGAGGAGTATTTTGGAGGGCTGCAGGGGAATACGGCGTCTATTTTTTAACCCAATTTTTCTGAGAGTGTCCCAAGACATTATTGAAACTGAGGAGCCGGAGTCGACCTCCATTTCACAGGGCACCCCTAGAATTTTAACCCAAATTTTAATTTTGGGTTGTAACTGATGGATGGGTGACCTTTTTGCTTTGGCTCGTATGGACAAGACTGAGGGCCGGGGAATTCCTTTGGCTGGGGAAGGGACCTGGGTCCTACCTGCCGGAATTTCCTCAAGCTCATGGAGGGTTTCCCGGTTCAAACTGCGGCATGCTGAGCGAATGTGCCCGGTCTTCCCGCATCCGTGGCATTTGGCGTTTCTGAAACGGCATGTGGCTCTGGCGTGAGCCCCGCCGCAACTGGCACACTTTGGTTTTAGCCCTGTGGCGGTGGGCCTTGAACCCGGACCGGCTGGTCTGGACGGCCTGCGGTTCTTTCCGTGGTCGGCGCTCATCTTGCTGAAACGGGTCATGATGTCGTCGACGCCGGTGTAGGTCTCTGGTTGCTCGTCGTCCGGCTCCCTGGCGTGGTGGACTGAGCCGGCCGGGCTGCCTCTGTACACCGGAGAGACCTCACGGTGGCTATCTTCGTAGGCCATGATCTCTAACGTGAGTTGAGCGAGGTCCATCGTGGGCCTGGCTACCAGCTTCCGCTGGAGCCGCTCGTTAGAGAGGCCGGCGATAACCTGGTCTCTGATACGGTCTTCCAGGTCGGGAAATTGGCACCTGCGGGCGGCGTGACGTACCGCCGCGATGAAAGCTGTGATAGTTTCGCCCGGTTGCTGGTGGCGGCGGGCGAAATGGAGGCGCCAGAATAGCTCGGACTGACGGGGCATGAAATGCTTGCTGAGGCGGTCAGTCAGCACGGCGTACGGGACGGTCGCGATGGGGTCAGGGCTGCAAAGCCCTACGGCGATGTCATAGACGGCGGGCCCGCTGAGACAGAGGAGGGCGGCAGCTTTGTGGCGGTCCTCTGTTATCTTATTGACAACGAGGTAGCCTTCAATTTGTCCCCAGTGCGACTCCCATCCTTCAGGATGGCGGATGTCGAATTCTCTGACGTGACCTAAGTTTGCCATGGCCTGGGTCCACAGTACTGTCCAAGCTGCTAAAAAGGGTTCCTTTGCCCTCCAAGTGGCTTCAGCAGTGACTCGTCAGCGGGAGGGATCGGAACTCCTTTGCGGTGTGACTCGGCTCAGTTGGCAAGTCTATAGTACCGGGATCCCACCTTCGTCGCCAGGTGAATTGTCTTTAAAAAGACAGACGCGAGACCATAGGCAAGATTCGAAAGGTTTATTCGGTTCAGCTGACTGTCAAAACAATCCGGGCTTATATAGCGAACTGTCAAAACAAACAGCCAATCAGGTAGCGGTATTTCCCCGCCGTTCGGAGGACGGCCAATCAACAAACAGTACTTCGACAGCTCGGCGGCTGTCGGGGAATTCCTCTCAGCTGAGCACTTAGCTCAGTTCGGAGGACCGGGTTGAAGACTGCGGATTTGACAGTTCCGGGAACTGTCAAATCTGGCGCGTGCGTGTTGGCCTCCGGCAGCCCTTTTGACAGCTGTCAACGGGAATGGCGGCCGGCTGGGCGGTGCGCGTGCGCCGTTGCTTCGGGCGGCCATTTGACAGCTGTCAACTGTCAAATGTCGGCCGGGTCGGCTTTTTCTTTGCGGCTTGGAAACTCCTGGTTTCCCGATATGATTCACTGAGGAGAAAGCCCAAGCTTGAAGCCAATTGGGGAATGTGTTTTATGACAGTTTATTGGGAGTGGGAATTGTACTTTGTTACTTTGTATCCGGGGGAAGGGAATTTAGTTTTTGGGTTCAACTATGTAGTGCCGATAGTTTGTTTCCCAAATAAATGTTCTTTAAGGAAGAATTTTGCCTCAAAGTTGTTTTGATGGGTTTCATCTGTCAGAACCATGACATCCTCTCCTCTCCTCTCCTCTGCTCTCCTTTTCTCCTCTGCTCTCCTCTCCTCTGCTCTCCTTTCTTCTCCTCTCCTCTCCTTTTCTTTCACATAACGTGACATCACACGGCATATCGGAACTTTTTCCCCATTGCCGACAATGCGGTGGGCACCATTTCCTTGTTGACGCATCTGGCCTGCGGGCCGGCAGTTTGACACCCCTGCTCTAGAAAGAACAGCAACAAACATGATTAGGGGTTGTTGTTGTTAGTTGCAAAGTCGTGTCTGACCCATCGCGACCCTTTGGACAATGTTCCTCCAGGCCTTCCTGTCCTCTACCATCTTCTGGAGTCCATTTAAGCTCACGCCTACTGCTTCAGTGACTCCATCCAGCCACCTCATTCTCTGTCGTCCCCTTCTTCTCTTGCCCTCAACCTTTCCCAGCATTAGGCTCTTCTCCAGTGAGTCCTTCCTTCTCATTAGGTGGCCAAAGTATTTGAGTTTTAGCTGCAGGATCTGGCCTTCTAAAGAGCAGTCAGGGTTGATCTCCTCTAGGACTGACCGGTTTGATCGCCTTGCAGTCCAAGGGACTCGCAGGAGTCTTCTCCAGCACCATAGTTCAAAGGCTTCAATTCTTTGGCACTCAGCCTATCTTATGGTCCAGCTTTCACTGCCATACATTGCAACTGGGAAGACCATAGCCTTGACTATACGCACTTTTGTTGACAGGGTGATGTCTCTGCTTTTTAGTGTGCTGTCTAGATTTGCCATGGCTTTCCTCCCAAGGAGCAAGCGTCTTTTAATTTCTTGGCTACAGTTCCCATCTGCAGTGATCTTGGAGCCCAGGAAAATAAAATCTTGATTTTATTTTATTTGATTAGGGGATTGGAGGCTAAAACATATAAGGAACGGTTACTGGAATTGGGTATGTGTAGTTTAATGAAGAGAAGGATGAGGGGGGACATGATAGCAGTGTTCCAATATCTCAGGGGCTGCCACAAAGAAGAGGGAGTCGAGCTATTCTCCAAAGCACCTGAGGGCAGGACAAGAAGCAACAGATGGAAACTAATCAAAGAGAGACGCAACCTAGAACTAAGGAGAAATTTTCTGACAGTTAAAACAATCAGTGGAACAACCTGCCTCTAGAAGCTGTGAATGCTCCAACACTGGAACTTTTTAAGGAGAGACTGGACAGCCATTTGTCTGAAATGGTATAGGGTTTCCTGCCTGAGCAGGGGGTTGGACTAGATGACCTCTAAGGTCCCTTCCAACTTTTCTTATTGTTGTTGTTGTTGCTAAAGAAAACTGATCTGTTTTTCCCCTGCAGCTGAATTTATTTGAAATCATAGTACCACTAGTCATTTTTACTTTCTTTTTCCCCCCTGCAGCATCACAACTTTGCATAGCAGATGGGGAGTCTGCCTTCTCACTGCTTTTTCCCAGCTATTAAGTTCTCCCCCAGTTAATAAGCTACTGTTCAGCTTTTGATAAACACAGCAGAGATATGGTATCAAAGCAGCTGGGTTGGACTCAAACAACCTTGTCATCCAGCAATGTTCACAGACCCTGGGATGGAGTAGGCAAGGGAAGCAAACAAACATATTTTTAAATTATTTCTTTTTTCCCCCCTGGAACAGAGGGAAGAGGACTGACTCTGGATGAGCTCAGCCTCATTTGTCAGAAGGAAAGGTGACTTCTGGTTGGCTTCAAATTGCTTTAGAAGGATTTGGGAATGGAAATAGTGCGGGGTGAACTGTGGGGCTGCAGTAGTAAATGTGCAGAGGGACTTGGCACAGTCCTATTGTTCTTGTTGGCAAGAGTAGAAGATTGAGACATCCACTGGAGGGGCAGAAGTTGTTATATTAAAATTGCGGGATTTAAACTGTTTTATTGAGTTTCTAGTATGGTAATTACAATTATGTGTACTGTGATCTTGAAAGGCAGGCATGAAGTGTGCATTTGAAATATCTAATCCTTCATTTGACTCCCTTACAACTTTTGTTGAAGTCCACGAGTCATAAAAGAGCCAAGGTTGCCAACCCCTGCCCTAAACCACTAACTAGTTTGGCTGGGGCTGAGTGCAGATGGAATCCAATATTTGGAGGTTTTCAGCCTCCCCTTCCATTTCTCTCTCTTTCTCTCTTAAAAAAACTGTCAGTAATCCACCCAAAAAGCTAGATTTTCCAACTTGATGCTCTCCAAATGCACTAAGACTGCAGCTACCAAAATCCCCATCTGGCATTGTCGAATGTGCAAAGCACTGGAAGAATGACATATATTCCCACATCTGAACAAATCCTAGTAATAAGCTAAAACTTGCAACTGGCATCACAAATTTTGGTTGGGCTTCAAAGCTAAGTAATGTTGGGCTTTATTAGTATTTGGAAACTAATAAAGTAAGATACTAAGAAAACCAGCAAAATTATCAGGAGCTGCAGCTTAATATGGGAGCCAGAAAAACACCAGACCATCCCCCCCCCAAAAGCCCTTATATGGAGGAGCTGAGCTTGATCTAAGGTTTAACCTTCTTACAATGGCATCCACATGATGTATAGGGATCAAAAATGTCAAAATGGAAACCACAGTCACATGACTGAAGCCATTCAACTTATTTTTGCAGGCATTCTTTGGATCTGGATTAGCTCCTTATATGGAGAGAAGAGTTCAGACAACCATGGCATTAATTTGCTCTGTTTCTGCTTTCCGAACTACCAGACATGAACGATTGGTTGTGAGACCATTCATATTCTTGAATGTGCAAACTTCTGGACCTCAAAGGGAGGGGGAAAAAACTTGCATTGTAAGAATGCATTAACAAAAATGAAATGACAGGAAAATGTTTCATAGGTAGGTGTCACATGAATGCTGCTGAGTGGAAGTATAAAGTAAAGTTAAAGGTTCCCCCACACATGCGTGCTAGTCATTTCCGTCTCTAGGGGCCAGTGCTCATCTCTGTTTCAAAGCCGAAGAGCCAGCGCTTGTCCGAGGACGTCTCCGTGGTCACGTGGCCGGCATGACTAGACGCCAAAGGCGCACGGAACGCTGTTACCTTCCCACCGTAGTGATCCCTATTTTTCTACTTGCATTTTTATGTGCTTTCGAACTGCTAGGTTGGCAGAAGCTGGGACAAGTAACAAAGAAGCAAATAGGAAGAGACAGAGTCCCTCCTTGTCTTCCATACGATTGACAATGGACCACTTTGGTGCAGCAAAGATCTAGCTTTCATTTTTTTTAAAAAAAATCCTCCAATTTGCTCCCCTCCTCAACCACTCAGATATTGATCCCACTAGGTCTAGTTGTTTTTATTCACATAAGAAGACTCTTTCCCTGGAAGATCTTGCTCTATCGTTTTATAATCTGCCCTTTACTTGAAAAGACATCCTAGGAATGTCCTCTTCTTCCCTCACAGGGCTATTTGCCAGCTATCTGCCTTCCAGATGAGAGACTCCTCAAACATCTGTTCCAAGTCATTACATTCCTGACCTATGATAACCTACCTATCTCAGGTTTAGATAAGCAGAGTACAAGTGACCTTTCTCAGACCAGTGGGGAAGCCACTTTGGAGATTCAGAATAAGTTAAGCTAATCTAATTTTACATGAATAATAATAATGGCATTACCAATAGTGATCCTTCATGATTCTAAAGAATATCAGAAAGGATTCACCCTCAGAGTCTTCCATCCCCTCCTAATTTGCTTGGAGCATCACCTAAAAATTAAGCGGCACATTTTTCATGACGAGAACTATCGTATTACTTTTTATTTCTGTTTTTTTTTTGGAAGGTAAGGAGAAAGGTGATTTTGCGCAAGGCAGAAATCAGGTGTGAGATATACTATAGCTAGCTTTCTGTATTTTAAGAACTATTGCTTCTTTTCCTGATGCAAATTTAGTCTCCTTGAGTTCCTGATACATTTTATGGCAATATTCATCTTCAGACAAAAAATATTCCCAATTGCTTTATATTTTTCAGTGCTTCAATAGCAGCTTGAGTTCCTGGTTCTTAAAATAAACACAACTGTCTTCACTTCCACCAACCTCAAAATGCTGGGAAAGAATGCAAGAGGACCTCATTCAGCCAGGCTTGGTTGAATGAGCAAGATGGTCTCTTTACTTCCAACCCAAAGGAGGAGGAAGAAGAGGAATTATAATTAATGGTCTCTTCTGCACATTCTTTCTTTCTTTGTTTAAATTTGTTTCTACTTTTATGCCAACTATTTCCAGCGACTGAGGTCTGTAAATAATCTGTCATGTAATTTTGTGTAATGAAACTCGGGAGCCAGAAGGTAGAATGAGTTTCACAAATTGGAAAGAACATAAGCTCCAGAAAGCTGCAACTTGGCCGACACAACAAAATCCCCACTGTCCCACTCTTTTCAGACGAATCACAGTACAACAGGTCTGAAATTATTTCTGACTGGTTCCACACATTTTGCTGACAGTATCCTGACACTAAAGCGCAAAGCTCATGTGGATTATTTCATATTTTCCCTTGTTGCCACATCTGATCAGTTGCTTTTGTACCACTGAGCTTGATGATATAATTCTTTTATTCTTTTTGATGCATTTCATGAAGTCCATTAAAGATGTCAACCAGCTGTGGGCTTAGAGAGTTATAACTGTAAAGAATCCAGAAGTCTTGTGAACATCAGTCTTAGCATTTGGCCTCTTTCACAAAGTCATAGCAGAATTCTGCTGGAGTAAGAGAAGGTGTGGCCTAACATGGGGTTGGAGTTAAAAGAGGGATCAGCCAAGAATCCCTACATAGCCACAAGAAAATTAAGTCCAACCTCCACCAAATTCCATTGAACCTTATCTAATCTAAGCAGATGCTAACCATTAATACAGAATAGAATATTCCTGTGCATTAGCAGGAGTAGCAATAAATCAGTTAATTAGATCTTCACTTGTGTATCTGATCTTTTGCACTTTACAGGTAGATATAGAATTAATTTCCTTCAAAGAATAACAGAGTTGGAAGGGACCTTGGAGGTCTTACAGTCCAACCTGCTGGACTATAACCCTATACCATTCAAGACAAGGGGCTGTCCAGTCTATTGTTAAAACTTCCAGTGATGGAGCATGCACAACTTCTGGAGGCAATCTGTTTCACTGGTTAATTGTTCTTACTGTAAGGAAGTTTCTCCTTAATCCCAGGTTGCTTTTCTCCTTGATTAGTTTCCATCCTTTGTTTCTTGCATTCTTGTTCTATGGAAAGTAGGTTGACCCCCTCCTCTTTGTGGCAGCCCCACAAATATTGGAATACTGCTATCATGTTACCCCTGCTCCTTCTTTTCACTAGACTAGATAAATTCAATTCCTGCAACTGTTCTTCATATGTTTTTGCCTCCAGCTTCCTTATCATTTTTGTTGCTCTTCTCTACACTCCTACCAGAGTCTCTTGTACTCAAGCCATCAAGAGGCCACAGTTTACACCCACCTTGCTTTCTCTTTACTGATGGACTCAACAAGATGCCAAACTCTGAAAAAGCTTTTCTCCCAAACTTGTTACTTATTCTCCCAGCTCAACCCAACTAGTCACAAGCCCTTTTTGTGCCTTTGCTTGCCGGCTGTCAGATAAGAGACCTGCATGTCAATTTGGTGTATCTTCTATCCTAGCAATGTATTTATTAGTAAGCCAGTGACGGCTGATAAATATTAAAACATAAAATATAAGGTAGGTTTTTTTTCTCTTTCTTTGTTTCTTCGGGGTTGTTTCTTTTCTATTTTTATGGTTTTGTTGGGGTTTCTATTATTATTTTCTCTTTAAGTTTAAGTATGCTTTTGTTTAAAGATGCTTTTGTTAATTGTATATGTTAAGAAGGTTGAGTAAAAAGTTTTTTGCAAATTAGGTAAAGGTAAAGGTTCCCCCGCACATGCGTGCTAGTCGTTTCTGACTCTAGGGGCCGGTGCTCATCTCCGTTTCAAAACTGAAGAGCCAGCGCTTGTCCGAGGACGTCTCCATGGTCATGTGGCCGGCATGACTAGATGCCAAAGGCACACGGAACGCTGTTACCTTCCCACCGTAGTGGTCCCTATTTTTCTACTTGCATTTTTATGTGCTTTCGAACTGCTAGGTTGGCAGAAGCTGGGACGAGTAACAGGCGCTCACTCTGCTACACGGCACTCGGGATTCGACCTGCCAAACTGCTGACCTTCTGATCGACAAGCTCAGCGTCCTAACCCACTGAGCCACCACGTCCCTTTTTTTTGCAAATTACCTGCTGCATAATTTTGCAGAATCTAGCAGATCACCCTGTCAATTTAGTGTTTGCAATGAAAATTGAAATGGAAAGAGAGTTTCAAGAGGTTGTCTTTGCTACCTGATCCTTTGTAGATGGATATTCAGGCAGTTCCAGAATAATAATAGTATATGACATACTACAAAACAGAGAATTGAGAAAATGGCAAAAAAGCCCAGCCTAATGACCTTTTGGTTATCCAAAGAGTATATGTACTTTGCTTAATAATATGCATTGAATATATTTTGAATATATTTTGAACACCCAGATTTTTTTCTTGCCTGATGTTTTTTTATAAATAATAAACAATCTCTTTCTCAGGGCAAAGACCGACCTATTATGTAGTTTTAATTAATGTAGTTTTAATTTATGTAGTTTTAATTATGTAGTTTTCCAAGCTGAATACTAGCCAGATTTGTTTGTGTTATAATTAAAAAGAAAACTTATAAACTTTGGAGTAAATAAATATAACTGGGTTAATTCCAGATTATACCAGAGTTACTGTATTTAATTTTGCTGGAAAATTAAATCCTTGGAGCAGAATTAGTATAGAAAAGGATGCAAAACATATTTAGGAATAGGTGAGAATACGTCAACATTCTTCTATTTCATCCATCAGAAAAGAAATCCTATTCAGTTCAATACTTTGTCTTCTCTTTCAGGCACACGTGCGGAAATGCAGCCTTAAACATATTCAATCTTGTTAAATGATTTACAAACTATTTGGGGTGACTGACTTTTAAGATCAAAAGGAAATCTTGATCATGTCTACTCCTACAGAAAAAAAATGTTGAATTTAGGGCACTGCAATATCTTCTCATGAACTTTCATATCACCTTCTCCTATAAACCTTTCTAAGTTATGATTCCTGAGAATATGAATATGAAATTATTCTGAGTTTCAGTGGACAGTTTTGGGCTACATCCTGTTTGCCATACCACAAAGAGACTTTACTATTTTTAAAGGACAGATGATTTCTATCGTATCCCTCCAGGTCATTGTCAAACCACTATCAAGCCATCTTTAGTTGTTCCAGTGTGGAATACCTTCTTCTGCTCATATAAAACTCACCATATGAACAATCTAAAAGGGACACAGTGGCTCAGTGAGTTAGGACGCTGAGCTTGTTGATCAGATGGTCGGCAGTTTGGCGGGTCGAATCCTGAGTGCTGCGTAACAGAGTGAGCGCCTGTTACTCGTCCCAGCTTCTGCCAACCTAGCAGTTCGAAAGCACATAAAAATGCAAGTAGAAAAATAGGGACCACTACGGTGGGAAGGTAACAGCGTTCCATGCGCCTTTGGTGTCTAGTCATGCCGGTCACCTGACCACGGAGACGTCCTCGGACAAGCGCTGGCTCTTTGGCTATGAAACTGAGATGAGCACTAGCCCCTAGAGTCGGAAACGACTAGCACGCATGTGCGGGGGAACCTTTACCTTTACCTTTTTATGAACAATCTAGGATGCCTTGGGGTCAAGCCAGGGGATGATTCAATGAGAGATCTCTTAGCTTTAACTGGCCCAGAAAATCTGCTGCAGAAATGCCATCTCCCAATCTTGTGGTGGGATTCTCCATCTTTGTGACTGTTTGGACCTTAGAGAGAGTCTAAACTATGTTTCTCAAAGACTGGCAACCTTAAGATCTGTGGACTTCATCTCCCCACTTTGCAGGGGAATTTTGGGAGATGAGGTCCAAAGAAGTTAAAGTATGACACAATACTGAAAACTCTGTAAAAGTTTTCAAAACACCTGAAGGCAGGACAAGAAGCAACGGATGGAAACTAATCAAGGAGAGAAGCAACCTAGAACTAAGGAGAAACTTCCTGACAGCCAGAACAATTAATCTGTGGAACAAGTTGCCTTCAGAGGTTGTGGGTGCTCCAGCTTTGGAAGTTTTTGAGAACGGATTGGACAGTCATTTGTCTGGAATGGCATAAGGTTTCCTGCTTGAGAAGGGGGTTGGACTAGATGACCTCCAAGGTCCCTTCCAACTCTGTTATTCTGCTATTCTGTTACTCTCTGCTTTAGACTTCTCTGCTTTCTAATTCAAATCAGCTCTTCCAGTCACTCAGGGAGACTTTTTGTCTGAGGAGGGAAGAAAAAAGATTGCTTCATCTTCCAGTTCTCACATTTAGTTTTGTGATAATCCCATAGGTGCGTTGCATTTGGTGAAGTCAGCAATGCTTTCTAGCTTTGTTGCTATGGCACTCTTAAGGGTAACTGTTTGGACAGCGCAATTTATGTTGGTATCCTTTCCCCCACCCCCACCCTGACTCCAAGAAGGTATGAATCATTTTCTTTAAAGTAGGTGCTTGTAAGGATGAAATTTCCCTTTTAAAAAATTCTTGCTTTGCTCTTCCTTCTGGCTCTTGAGCTTCAGGTTCTGCCTGGGAAATGCTACCTGGATGACGTTCCCCAGGAGCCTGAAAATTATCCATTTCTCCTGTTCAATAATCAGTGGCTAAGCAAAGCACCAGTCTATTGGACTCTATACCACAGGTGTCAAACTCGCCAGGTCATGTGTCGCAATGTATTGAGACTTTTTTTGCATTGCCGGATCTAGGATGGGAGCGGCCTCTGCATGATGCAACCAGCCTGCGGGCCAGCAGCCTGACAACACCCCCCCATATATACTGTAGCATGATAGCTGAACCCACCAATTATGTTTTAATCAACAAAACCTGATGGAGAAGCCAAGGCTTAACGCCGCTGCCAGACGCCGAAAACGCCAGACGCCACCAGAAACAGCCCGAAGAACGCCCAAAACAGTGGGAAGCTATCTAAGCCGGGATGATTTATGCACGGTCACTCACACGTTCGTGGCCTCTCGTCTAGACTACTGCAACGCTCTCTACATGGGGCTTCCCTTGAGGACCACCCGGAGGCTCCAACTGGTACAGAATGCAGCCGCGAGAGTTGTGTTGGGAGTTTCCCGATACTCCCATGTTACACCTCTGCTCCGTGAGCTGCATTGGTTACCGGTTGTCTTCCGGGTGAGATTCAAGGTACTAGTAATGGTGTTTAAAGCCCTACATGGCAGGGGTCCGGAGTACCTTAGGGAACACCTGCTGCCGGCATCAACTTCCCTCCGCCCTGTGCGTTCCCACAGAGAAGGCCTCCTCAGGGTGCCACCGTTCAGAGAATGTCGATTGGTGGCCCCCAGGGGGAGATCCTTCTCTGTGGGCGCCCCGGAACTATGGAATCAGTTACCGGTTGAGCTCCGGACGGCGCCCGATCTTCGCTCCTTTCGCCGCGATCTAAAAACATACTTGTTCGAACAAGCCGGCCTGGCCTGATGGGGGATTGGTAGGGTTTTTATTGTATTTTACTGGGGTTTTACTATGTATTAATTGTTTTTTAGTGGGCATGTATTTAATCATTTTTTAACTTTTGTAATTCTGTGTTTTTATTCTTGCCCTGTTCACCGCCCTGAGTCCTTCGGGAGAAGGGCGGTATAGAAATATTAATAAATTAAATTAAATTAAATTAATATGCAAGCCAACGTAGTACAAACTCTAGCCCAAACTTCACTAGTGGAGCCTTCTTCAATGGAGACCACAGAGACACAGGATCCAAGCCAACAAAAACGCACAATATTCTGTAACTACAAATACAGAGAGAGAAAATTACTTTTCCACTTAGTGCATATCTGCAGTTAATGTGTGCTAATACATCCTCCTTAACTCTTTATTACCTGACAGCGGGATCCTAAATGTATAATGCAGTAGACTGTTATCTGTCTCCATTAATAATTTAAAATAAATTCTCCTCTAATTTTATATAACATGGAATCCAGGCTCTACCCACCCCATTCCCTTTCTTCGTTCTGAGCAAATTCTACTGGGAAAGTCAAGCTTTTATTGGCTTTTAAAAGGCATGATTTGCCCCCATTGGCATTATGAAATAAATCTGCCTTGTGTGTTCCTAAATACAGGCAGGAAATTGGAATGAAAGATTCAAATTATTCATCCTTTGATTCAGAAAGAAATTATTTGCTTGGCAAGCTTAACTGAACACATCAGCAGATGTACCATGTAATCCAATGTGAAACTTGCTATTGTGCTTTTAGAGAGATTGGAGAAGGTAATATTTTTTTCCCCACAGCCTTCAAAAGATAAACAAAACATAGGGAGTTATAGGCCTTGCAGCATTTAGTGTCCCAATAAATGCATTCCCACTTTCAATCTAAATGGCCATTAGTGCTGAACTCACCATTATTTCTATTTACCTATACATACAGGAACACAAGCTGCTAAGTTGAAACACTTGTCCAATTCTCACTTTTATTTCAAATGTGGTTTATATTTTTAATCAACATCAAAGTTAGTACATTTTTATATCAAATTGTCTCTTAAAAATGAAGCAGCATCAACTTGCTCTGGTATAAGGTTTCCTACCAGAGCTGGCTGGGGGTTTTGGGTTAGACCAGACATGTCAAACACAAGGCCCGGGGGCCAGATCCGGCCCACGAAGTGGTTTCATGTGGCCCGCGAAGCCATCCTGGAAACAGTGAGGGAACGGCCCCCACTGCCTTGGCCCTGGCCCAGAGACCCTCCTCCTGCCAGAGACCCTCAGATCTGTCCCACTCCTGCCCAGGCCCCCATAGGCACCCTTGATGCAAATGATGTAGAGCTGGCCATGCCCACCCAGTAGGCCATACGCACTCTAGCCACGCCCACCCAATAGGCCACGCCCACCCAGGCCACACCCACCCGGCCCCCTGAGGGCAACCGCAGTGCTGATGCGGCCCTCAATGAAATTGAGTTTGACACCCCTGGGTTAGAAGAGAACCAAGGTCCCTTTGGTTAGTTATTCTGTTATTCTGTTATTGCTGGCTAAGTTCTCATGTTTCTGACAGTAAGTCATAATGGGGAAAAAACAGAAAGAAAGCAAAGCTGATGCCCCCAAAATGTAGGAGCCATGGCAATATACGTGGACCATATAGCACTTTATACGTTACTATTATACATAGCTAGCATTGTGAAAAACACAATTTTTGCAGGAATGCTGCAAAATCTATCTATATACAGGTAGTCCTCAACTTATAATCATTTATTTAGTGACCATTTGAAGTTATAATGGCTCTGAAAAATTGACTTATGCCCATTTTTCACACTGTACAACTGTTGTAGCGTCTCCATGGTCATGTGATTAAATCTGGACACTTGGCAATTGGTATGTATTTGTGACACTTGCATTGTCCTGGGGTCATGTGATCACCTTTTACAACCTTCTAACAAGCGAAGTCAGTGGGGAAGTCAGATTCACTTAACAATCATGTTATTAACATAAAAATGTCTATGATTCACTTAACAATTGTGGCAAGAAAGGTCATCAAATGGGTCAAAATTCATGTAACAGCTGTTCTGCCTAGCAACCGAACTGTTGGGCTTGTAAACTGAGGACTACCTGTATTACTAAAACACTCGTTGTCATCACTTTTAGCAATAGGAATAGCAATAGCACTTAAACTTATATACCATTCCATAGAGCTTTATGGCACTCTATAAGTGATTTACAAAGTCAACCTATTGCCCCACAACAATCTGGGTCCTCATTTTACCAACCTTGGAAGGAAGGAAGGCCGAGTCAACCTAGAGTCAGTCAGGATCAAACTCCAGGCTGTGATCAGAGTTAGCCTGCAATACTACATAGGAAGGAAGGAAGGAAGGAAGGAAGGAAGGAAGGAAGGAAGGAAGGAAGGAAGGAAGGAAGGAAGGAAGGAGGGAGGGAGGGAGGGAGGGAGGGAGGGAGGGAGGGAGGAAGATTGATTTCCAATGCTCTCTCCCAGATTCCCATGAGGAAAATCTATGGGGAAGTTTGCAGAAAGTTAAAGGTCGCTCCTGCTCCCAATGCAAAAAAGCCCCTCCTTGGTCATTCTATTTCTCTACTTAGGTAAGGAAATATCCCTGAAACTATGACCCAATGGGGAACAGCTTGTCTAGTTCTTAAAATTTACCAGACTGTTCTAATGAGCACAAATGGAACCAAACTATACCATAAGTAGCTGTAATAGAGGTTAACAATTATAAGGAAAACAAGATAGGAATTATTAGAAATTTGGAGCAGAAACCATTAGCTCTATTTGTAAAAGAAAAATAAACTGTAATCGCAATAAAGGGTGTGTGTGGTTAAATTGCCCATTGCAGTGTTCTCTATGCATCATAAAACTGCAGCAATATATATTGTGCTCATGGTGGGCTATATGCAACTATAAATTGCAAAACTCATTGGATTTTTAATAACTATCTCTCTTCTTTGTGGCAGCCCCTCAAATACTGGAATACTGCTATCATGTCACCCTTAGTCCTTCTTTTCTCTAGATTAGACATACCCAGTTCCTACAACTGTTCTTCATATGTTTTAGTCTCCAGGCCTTTAATCATACTAGTTGCACTTTTTCCAAAGTCTCAATATCTTTTTTTTTGTAGTGTGATGAACAAAATGTCATTTAATTTTGCTTGGAGAAGCTGATGTAAAACAAAAATCATTATAGCTCTAAAAAAAACAGCTACCTGATGTTTTACTGTTGTTGTTTGGCCTATTGAAGAGGAATAAAAAAAGAATCTAGCGAAACTTGAACTATCTTTGCATTGAATGATTTTACTGACTTTCTGTCAAATGAGAGAAGCTCCTTTTTTTACAATTTGAGCACCTTGGGCAACCAGTGAAGGATGTTGTATAGAATTAGCTGGAATTGTATTGACCATGGGTGACAACAACCCTCTCTTCATTCATTTTCTTGTACTACTTAAACAGATTTTGTCTTTGGAGATCTTATTCCACACTTTGCATAATCACCCTTGCCCAGAAGTGGCTCAACAATTGATCAATGCCCCATTGCAATTGTCAGTTCTGCACACTTACTGATGGGTACACAGGTGGGAATTAGTCAAGCGAAAGCTATAAGAAGGAAATTAGTCATGGTGCCATGTTGCTTGCACTTTCCCCTCCCCCCAAATAGTCATTGTGACTGATAAAACAAAGAAATCATTTCTAATCCTAAAGCAAATTTATTGATCCACACACTGCACAGCTGAATTGGTTTACAACTTTCACCAAGTGACATTTTTCTATTATGAAATTCTCTCTGCTAACCCAAAAGGAAGAAGCAGATGCAACTTCCTGCTGATTTTGTTTTTAATATGTTCTGTGCTACTGATTCAACATGGCAAGGTTTTCTTTCAAAGGGAACAATGAAACTTAGGCATCATGCAGAAATGTACAGGAAGCTGAAATTTTCCTAGACCATCAAAGGCAGAGCAGGATTCTTGGGCCAAAAGAGGATTGCTAATCAGGGGTAAATTAGTCACCCGCAACTACACATGCATGTCAAAAAGGGACAAGCCTTTGATCATGGCTGCCATCTTATTTGAGTCCTCCAGTGGACATTTCTTTTGCTGATTATTTGACATTCCAAGTCCATTTTGTTTTATCATTTTGATGATACAAATGATTTTTTTTTGTAAGAGAGTATTTCTTATCCTACTTGAGGAGTTGGAAGCTATTGCTTTGTTTGGCATGCAGTAAATCAGTCTAAGACTTATCAGAATAACAGAGTTGGAGGAGAACTTGGAGTTCTTCTAGTCCAACTCCCTCTCAAGCAGAAGAACCTTTACCATTTCAGGCAAATGGCTGCCCAGTCTCTTCTTAAAAACCTCCAGTGATGGAGCATCCACAATGTCTGGAGGCAGGTTGTTCCACTGATTATTTGCTTTCAGTATCAGGAAATTTATCAGTTCTAGGTTGCTTCTCAAGGGACGCGGTGGCTCAGTGGGTTAGGACGCTGAGCTTGTCGATCTGAAGGTCGGCAGTTTGGCGGGTCGAATCCCGAGTGCCGTGTAGCAGAGTGAGCATCTGTTACTCGTCCCAGCTTCTGCCAACCTAGCAGTTCTAAAGCACGTAAAAATGCAAGTAGAAAAATAGGGACCACTGCGGTGGGAAGGTAACAGCGTTCTGTGCGCCTTTGGCGTCTAGTCATGCCGGCCACGTGGAGATGTCTTTGGACAAGCGCTGGCTCTTCGGCTTTGAAATGGAGATGAGCACCGGCCCCTAGAGTTGGAAATGACTAGCATGCATGTGCGGGGGAACCTTTACCTTTACCTTTAGGTTGCTTCTCTCTTTGATAAGTCTCCATCTGTTACTTCTTGTCCTGCCTTCAGGTGCTTTGGAGAGTTGGTTGACCCCCCTCTTCTTCATCATAGACCCTCAAGTACTGGAACGCTTCTATTATGTCACCCCTAGTGCTTCTCTTCGTTACACTAGACTAGACATCCCTAATTCCTACAACTTCATATGTTTTAGCCTCCAGTCCCTTAATCATTTTTGTTACTCTTCTCTTCACTCTTTCTAAGGTCTTAATATCATTTTTCTATCGTGGTGACCAAAACTGCAGTATCCCAAGTATGGTCTCGCCAGTGCAGTATAAAGTGGCATAATACCTCATGATCTTGATACTATCCCTCTGTTGATGCAGCCCAGGACTGCATTGTTTTGGTTTTTTTTTGGCAGCTGCAACACAGTGCTGGCTCTTAAGCTGTTGTTCACTAGGAGTCCTAGTGAATAAGTACTTAATTATGAACTAGCAGTTATGTAAGTTAAGTATGAGTCACACTTAAAATGGTCTCTTTGATTTTGGTTTTGTATATTATCACCCAATATAAATCATAGTTAGGGAAACATTGCTTAATTGGGTCTTTCCTTTGCCAAAATTTTGTAAAAGCAAGACTCTGTTACAGTTGCTGATATATACCATCTTTTACACTGCTATAAAAGATACTAGGGACTTGACTTTCTATTTGAACATCCCACCTCTAAAACAGACTTGGTAATGCTTAGCCTTAATGAGATTTGCATAGTGTAATGTGGAAAGCCACCTACTGTGCCTTAGCATTATGCATGCTTTTACTGTGATTTGTTCAACTGCCAAAAAATAAAAAAATACCCTGTCTTAGAATTATGGGTGAACCTGACTTTAGCTAGAGGAAAGAAGTATAGAAAGGGCCCAAACAGAGTTGATCAAAGGCCATCTTCTTTTTACAAGAATAGCATCTGCCACAGCCTTCTCCATTTGGTGATAGGAGACAAAGAAGGATGGGCTTGATAGAAACAGATAAAGAGATATCATTGAGGTAACAGATTTGGGATAAATCAAGGAAGAAGTTTCCTTTGCATGGTGGTTATCATCTCAGGAGGCTTTCAAATTAGGCTACACTAATTCAAGAAATGAGCAATTAACAACAGCTATTGCTGTTGTAGCTTAAAGAAAGCTTTCACTTAAAAAAATAGCATAACTGAATACATGAGGCTGCAAGCCAAAGTCTATGGGGAAGCTATTTTGGTTACTTCTTGTACCAGGAAGTTTGACTGGATGGCTTCTACCTGTGCCTGCCTATTTCTTCTTGTGGCTATAATCTCATAAATGAACTTTGTAGGAAGCTGTGATGACTCTAAGAGGGAAAGGAACTAAGAGCTACTGCCACTTATAAGAGACAAATATGAAGTGCTCTCTTCTCTTTGCCCATTCCTGATCCCTATCAGTAACACTTGCTTTTCCAGCTACTGTTTTGTCTTCCTTTAATGCAGGGGTCTTCAAACGTGGCCTTTTTATGATCTGTGGACTTCAACTCCAAGAATTCCTCAGCCAGGCATGCAGGCTGAGGAATTTTGGGAGTTGAAGTCCACAAATCATAAAAGAGCCAAGTTTGAAGACCCCTGCTTTAATGTGACAAATTGGATTAAAAGCTGCACTTGGAGGCATTGCTTTAGATTGCCACCCAAACTATCACAGTGCCTCTCTGTGAATTGTACCTGGATGTTTAAGATGCCAGTTTTCCTAAGCATTTCTTTCCTAAGCAGTCAGCTTCCAGCTGCTGATAATGTTAGCCAGTTGTGTCTGACTCTTGGCAATTATATGGGCCAGGTCTCTCCAAGTCTTCCAATCTTGCACTACATCTTTGACTTGTTCTATGGTTTGCTAGCATTAGCTATGATGGTGTCCAGCCACCATATTTTTTGGTGGCCTGTTCTTCCTTTTATCACTAACTCTTCCCATTATCTCTTGAAAAATTCACGGTGAAGAATTGAGTTCCTTCTATCTATGGCCCTTTTGGATTGTAAAATTATATGATCCTTGCTTAAGAGGTAGTGTATCTCTTTAGAAATTGATATCTAATGAATTATTCTTGGTTCCTTAAAACACAGCATTCACACTCCAAGGACAATTTTGAGCCTCTTCAAGAACAGATCTAAATTTCTAATCCCATAAGGTTGGCAGTGTTGGAGAGCAGAATTTTCCACTTTGATTATAGCCACAGGGGAGCTAATCATATTTTTTTGAGTGTCTGAAATGCTGAACATGTGAGTGTCCAATTTCCCCATTGGCAGGAACTCTTGCCTCACCTTACCTCTTGGCTCCTGAACTCGATGCAATCTTTACACTCATGTTTAGAACGTTTCTCTAGGGAACTTGGTTTCAAGGCAATCATTGAATAAACATCTAGAAACAAAACTGGTTCTTACTGGAATGGAAGATGGAAAGAGACAGAATCCTTGACAGCTTCATACCTTTAGCATGGCCTGGATTCCTGAACCACCAAAAGAGTTCCAAGATTTTGCATGTAATCAATGAAGCAAGCATCAATCCTGGTTTTCCCTCTTGCTATTACCACCTCTTCTTGGACTGCCTAATCTTAATCTTTTACTTCCTAGCTCATGTTTCTTCTAACCAAACATGGAAAATAAGTTCTTGAATGGTGTACATTAGTATGAAAATCAGCAGATGTCTAGAAAAACAATACTCTTTGCCAGCTATGCTGTTCTGCACTATGATGCCAAGAAGCAATTGTTGGCTTCTCAGCATTTCTATAGTTCTCAAAAACAATCTGTCGGACCCACCCTTTCACTTAGCTGACTATCTCAGGGAATGCTTTGCAAACTAGGATGCTTTGCACTTTACCAAGGAATGTGGAATTCATGGAATATGTGGAGGAGATGCTCAAAATCTTGGGTGCTTTGTGAAAGCTTTTTTATTTTTGTTGTGCTGAATTCTGAATGCTAGACATCTAGGACACCCATAAAGTTCATGAGTCACCAAAAGAGACAATATACTAGCTTATGTTGGTAGATAGACATGAGTGGCTATGTTTCTAGAATGGGTGTTAAGGTCTAGACCAGGGGTGTCCAACGTTGACAGCTTTAAGACTTTTGGATTTCAACTCCTAGAATTTCTCAGCCAGCATGGCTGTTTGAAGAATTCTGGGAGTTGAAGTCCACAGATCTTAAAGTTGGCAGTGTTGGACATCCCTGCTCTAGAACAGTGTTTCTCAATCTAAGCAACCATAAGGACCTGCCCCAGCTGTTTCCTCAGGAAAGCAAAACTCTTGACTCCATTGAATAGAATAGAAAGAATTTTTACTGAGAGGAAGTGGTTGCAGAAAAGTCAGGCTGAATCTGAAGGTCCCGTGCAAAGCACATAGCAATTTTTCTGTTTCCCCAAATCCCAGCCCCCTGATCAGTCCATGGCAGCCAAGGTGATGACGGAAGATTGTTTGGAGAATACTGAAGTGCTGAGCAGACAACAGGCCCCTCTCAGGGCATGATGGCCTTGAAACCAGGCTGGAATCAGCTGGGAGGGAGTCTTCTCCTTCTCCGAAGATAATCCCCCTCCCTAATTCCCAAGAATTTACAGCAAAAGCATGCAAAAAATATCAGCAAGCCTCCCTCCCTCCCCTTCAACAGAATGGGGACACAATATTTATATTTATATTTATTAAACTTATACACCGCCTTTCTCCCATAGGACTCAGGGCGGTTCACAAGGTTTTTTAAAAACAATACAACAAATTACAAAAATTAAAAACAATTAAAATGATTACATTAACCTTGAATAAATAAAATCCCAATTAGAATCCAATTAAAACGTCAATTAATACACTCAGTCCAGGCCCGAAAGCTCAAAGAGCCAGGTCTTCAAGTCCTGGCAGAATGAGCGAAGGTCAGGGGCAGTCCTAAGCTCTACAGGCAGCTGGTTCCAAAGGACCGGCGCACCCACAGAGAAGGCCCTCCCTCTGGGTATTGTCCGCCGGCAATCTTTTACCAGCAGTACCCTGAGAAGACCCTCCCTGTGGGAGTGCACAGGACGAAGGGAGCTTGATGCTGGCAGCAGGTGCTCCCTCAGATATCCCGGACCCAAGCCATATCCTGGACCCAAGCTGTCAGGTCCACAATGGTCCACAATGGTGGACCTGACAGCAACTTTAAGATGTGTGGACTTCAACACCCAGAATGCCGGCTGAGGAATTCTGGGAACTGAAGTCCATACATCTTGAAGTTGCTGAGTTTGAGGAACACTGATATAGTTCTTGAACCAGTGGTGGGATTCGAATCCCTGAACAACTGGTTCTCTGCATGGATGCAGGCCTGGGCCTCTGAGGCCTAGAACAGACTTCCAGAAGTGACATTCCTGCACTTCCAGCAGGCCGTTCTAGGCCTGGGAGGCCTCCTCCAGGCCTCTGAGGCTTAGAACAGACTTCAGCCACTTCTCCAGACTGAACAAAATTTAGCTACTGGTTGTGCCAAACCAGTGCGAACCAGCTGAATCCCATCACTGCCTTTAACATTTGTCTTTTTTTTTCTTTCTATCAGCACAGATAAGGAAAATGTTGTAGCTGGTTCCTTATGCACTGCTGAATACTCAGGAACGCTGGCAATGTTTTTTAAGTGACATGAAGCTGAGCTATAATGTGGATTGCTAGTTTATCACAATATTTTATATGAATTGAGACACTCATAAACCCATATGTATATCTTAACTGTGTTCTAATAATCCAATCAAATATTATGTATTCCTTAAACCACAGATTAAAAACATCATGGCTTAGGATAATTTGAAATTTTGAATATTTGAGAATCCATCCTGAATAAAAAGTCAAATCCTCAGATTAAGAATGAAAGTAACTTTTAAACATACATAAATCATGAGCTTAATGCCCCCAAACATTTAAATCAAAGATAAGAATCATGTGGTCCTTTAGATTTCGCTGGACACCCTAGCTTTCATGAATCCCAACAGCAAGATTATTTGCGCAACTGGGTGACCCACATCTAGGGGTCATTGTTTTCATACTTTAGCAATAAAAAAACAATATTTTAGAACCACTTGTAAAGTGAAGGTTTTTAGCGCATGTAAGGTTCCCATGTCAGATCTTCATCTCCCTTTTAGGATATGTTTGCAAGACACATTCAACCACAAACTATCCAACCATATTTCTGTGTATGATGTCTTGCCCACATGTTTAATTTATGGTTTACTGTTGAACCACAAAATTGGGTTAAATCATGGTTCATGTAATCAGAGTAAGTCTGGTAAAAAAAAAGCCTTCCATATAAAAATTAAATGTATGGTGGAACTCCATTTTTCATTACTGATTTGGACAGCCACATTCAACATACTAACCAGCTGATATTGTCCCCTGTAGTGACTTTTCTAGGCTTGTCACCTTTGGCTACTGTGTTAGAGGAAACATAAACTCAGCTGTCACCTTAGGGTTAAAGCGGAACAGGAGAAACTTGACAGTCTAGGTGAAACTGGCCACTTGTGACATCCCAATTCCTTTTGATGAGAGAAAATAAATGTCAAAAAAATATCAGGAGTACTGCCTTCCCATTTCTGCTCTACAGAGAACCAAATATATTAGACACGAGGACAGTAAAACTCTCTTCAAACTTTGCAGCCCGACCCCATGCATTTCTTTTTTCATTTTGAAAATCTCAAGTGTTTGACAGAAAACTTCATCAACTACACAACCAGTAATGAAAAATTATTGATCCAGGGAATCAGGATGCAAGTCTCAGAACTTGGCTGGCAATAACCATAGGCAGGTACATCCTTGCCTTTGGCACATCAGAATAATATGGCAAAATAGGGCCAGTTGAGGCTTGCTGGTTACTTTTAATGTAAGCCAGAATTCGCATAACATCATACTTTTTTAAAAAAGTGTTATTGTTTAGAAAAATTAAAAACAGTGACTTGAGTAGTTTCAAACATCCAGGTGCCCTCTAGATGTCAGCAGCAGCAAAAGGATACAGAATATTGTAAGTCTTTATTGCCAGATAGTGGTCACCTGTATTGTAACCCACTGCAGATGGGAACTGTAGCCAAGAAATTAAAAGACGCTTGCTCCTGGCAAATCTAGACAGCACACTAAAAAGCAGAGACATCACCCTGCCAACAAAAGTGCATATAGTCAAGGCTATGGTCTTCCCAGTTGCAATGTATGGCTGTGAAAGTTGGACCATAAAAAAGGCTGAGCGCCAAAGAATTGAGGCCTTTGAACTCTGGTGCTGGAGAAGACTCCTGCGAGTCCCTTGGACTGCAAGGCGATCAAACCGGTCAGTCCTGGGGGAGATCAACCCTGACTGCTCTTTAGAAGGCCAGATCCTGAAGCTGAAACTCAAATACTTTGGCCACCTAATGAGAAGGAAGGACTCACTGGAGAAGAGCCTAATGCTGGGACAGATGGAGGGCAAGAGAAGAAGGGGACGACAGAGAATGAGGTGGCTGGAGGGAGTCACTGAAGCAGTAGGCGTGAGCTTAAATGGACTCCAGAAGATGGTAGAGGACAGGAAGGCCTGGAGGAACGTTGTCCATGGGGTCACAATGGGTTGGACATGACTTCGCAGCTAACAACAACAACAGGGTAACTTTAAATTGGGGCTACTGTAGCTGGGTAGAGAAAAAGTGAATTTCTCCAAAATTTGATTTTCATTCCCTCTCCACACACACATGCCTGTGAAGAGGGGGAAAATCCAGTCAGAAACAGCAGATGTCCTAGGACAGAATGACTCATTTAATAACTGCTCCAATCTTTTATTCTTGTGTTTCAAAGCTTCAAGCAAAAAAAACACAACCATCCACTGAAGAAGTCCCAACAGCACAGGGAGACACAGTAATCTTTAAACAAACCACAAGTATGAAGTGGACTGGGAGGCACAATTAACTCCTGGACTTATTTTGGATATCACAGTAGACTTAATCCCCTTTGGGCTTAGTGAAAACTGCTCAGAGATAAAGCAGATGCTATTAATAATTTTAGGAAGGAAAACTGGAAGGTGTCAATGGTTATGTCTATTTCATCCACCCATGTACCCTCATTCAAAATCATCTCAGTACACATATTGGACTCAGCTATGATCTTAATGGCGATGTTTATATTCAGTCTGTGATGTTGGTGATGGTGAGGTTTATATTCAGACCGTGATGAGATCAAAGCCAACCAAATTTAGCTTCTGCAACAAAATTGGCTTCGTAGGATGTGTGAACATGAAAAACAGAATAAACACAAAATGAGGGCTTCCCCACTGAAGAATTTCAGACGGAACTACATGAATATCCAGACCTTTCCCAAAGCTATATACTATTCTTCCTTCCAGCACTGATTCCTTGCACCTATGCAGGAAGTTAATGAACACTGAAGTGAAGATGAGACTACCGAAATGTTGGCTCAGATTCTGATCCTGTGTATGTTCAAAACCAGAGTTGGTCCTCTCTTAGACTTATAAGTTGCTCTTCAGAAAATGACAAGTTCTTGACGTGGCACTGGGATACATCGTAACTGTTTTGATTTATGGTTTAACGCAGTGGTGGGATTCAGCCGGTTCGTATCAGTTCAGCAGAACCGGTAGCTAATTTTCTGTTGCCCACGCCCAGAAAGGACTTCTGGAAGCAGCATCCACACAGAGAACCGGTTCTTCACATATTTGAATCCCACCACTGGTTTAACTGGTTTGAGCCTTGGTGGAGCAGTGGGCTAATGCCTCCTTAAGTAACACCAGCTGCCTGCAATTAGTGCAGGTTCGAGTCCCACCAGGCTCAAGGTTGACTCAGCCTTCCATCCTTCTGAGGTAGGTAAAATGAGGACCCAGATTGTTGGGGGCAATGAAGCTGACTTTGTAATAATGCCGCTTGGGGTGTGTGTGTGTGAAAGCCCTAACAAGCAGGCATATACATAGAATGAAGGCTACTGCTAAGCTTGTAAGCCGCCCTGAGTCTTCGGAGAAGGGCGGGATATAAATGGAATTTAAAAAAAAACATGATGTTTGAACCCATCCAATTGTGTCTTTAATCCACAAACCCAATTTCTAAAAATGAAGCTTGGTCATCTTCATTTTAAATGGGTTCACAAACTATTCTACTGAGCCTTTCATTTCATTGTTAAAAGAAATGTATTTCTGAATGCAACCAGCTCAGGATTCCGCCAAAATAGCTCAGAGTCATTATCTATCCCTTACACTCAACCGCTATGAAATGTAGATTAGACCAAAGAACAACTTTCTTTCTGTCTTCCTGCAAAATGTCAAACAGTTAACCTCCGTGGTGGGAAACAAATTATAGCACAACTAGTTAATTCATTTTAAACGGTAGAGGCCAAGGCAATATTTACCCTTGTTTATTTTCATCCAGCTCTCTGCTTTGGAAAGCAGAGAAGAATAGCGAGAGAGCCTGAGATGAGAACCTGGAAAGAGAGGTGTGTTTGAATACCAGCCAAATTCTAATTGAATAGTTCCCCTGTGTAGCGTCAATTGGATATGCTTGTCTTCTCAAAAGCTGCTGGATTTTCTTGCCATGCGTTGTTAAGCAATTATCCAGCTTCAGCATCAATGAAGGTGGAGTGGTTTCTTCTTGCAGTTTTCATTCTGTGTTACACGTGGGATCGTTTTTTAGCCAAGCATAGGGCAAGTGTGTTAATTGTGGAATTTGTGAGCTGAAAAATGTGGTTTCGAGGCAATTGTGTTTGTGATTTGGAGCAAGCTCATGAGTGTTGTGGATTTATTTTGTTGCATGTTTGAAAAATAAACAGGTGGCCAAGTTTAATTTGTTGTAGTTTTGGTGCCAAAATATTAAGAATTGGAATTCAGGTCATAAGACTCAGATTCTCTCTGATGGGAATCTGAAGATAAAAATTCTGATCTACCATGCTTCTGAATGGGTAATGTTGTCATTTGTTGCACAAGTAATATAATAATGTCATCTTTTCATATTTATACCAATATCAGTTTTTAGTTTAAATCATATATCCAGAGATATTGTACGTGAACACACATAAACATACCAGAATGTAAAGGCATATTTTTAACTTTCAAACCTCAAAACCTACACCACAGCATAAATGCTCTTTAAAATAAAACATTTTTTATCCCACCTTTATTATTTGTATAAATAACTCATGGTGGTGAATATATCTAATACTCCTTCCTCCTCTTATTTTTCCCACAACAACAACCCTTTGGGTTAAGAGAGAGTGTCATTCCACTGGCTTTTATACCTAAAGTGGAATTAGAACTCACAGCCTTCTGCTTTCTAGCTTGGTGCCTTAACCACCAGACCAAACTGGCTCTCTTACAGTGAAGTAGTAAAGGTAAAGGTAAAGGTTCCCGCGCACATGCGTGCTAGTGGTTTCCGACTCTAGGGGCCGGTGCTCATCTCCGTTTCAAACCCGAAGAGCCAGCGCTTGTCCGAGGACGTCTCTGTGGTTATGTGGCCGGCATGACTTGACACCAAAGGCACATGGAACGCTGTTACCTTCCCACCGTAGTGGTCACTATTTTTCTACTTGCATTTTTACGTGCTTTTGAACTGCTAGGTTGGCAGAAGCTGGGACGAGTAACAGGCGCTCACTCTGTTATGCGGCACTCGGGATTCGACCCGCCAAACTGCCGACCATCTGATTGACAAGCTCAGCGTCCTAACCCACTGAGCCACTGCATCCCTCTTACAGTGAAGTTACAAAACCCAATAATTCTGTGCCTTTGATAATTATACTGCATCTTGACTGGTCTCTGGAGATAATCTGCTCCTCTTCAGGAGGCACATCAGTGATATTCTCCAATCCATGTGTTCACCTTATCTGTTGCCTTCTGTTTCCACATCACACAAACTTTGCCAAGCATATCATTTTTTCCCTAATCCATCATCTGATTATATCGTATGCCCCAAACAATATCCTAAATTCAAAATATTATGTTCCTATTGAAAAACCATCTCATCCAGCCTTGTCAGTTCTATTCATTTTTCCATTCTTTCAATATTTTTATTTTATTTATTTATTTTTATTACATTTATATCCCGCCCTTCTCTGAAGACTCAGGGCGGCTTACAAGCTTAGCAGTAGCCTTCATTCTATGTATATGCCTGCTTGTTAGGGCTTTCACACAAACACCCCAAGCGGCATTATTACAAAGTCAGCTGATTGCCCCCAACAATCTGGGGGCAATCTGGGTCCTCATTTTATCTACCTCGGAAGGATGGAAGGCTGAGTCAACCTTGAGCCTGGTGGGACGCGAACCGGCACTAATTGCAGGCAGCTGGTGTTACTTAAGGAGGCATTAGCCCACTGCTCCACCAAGGCTCATTACCATGCCCATCCATCTATCCATCCAATTATCTGTCTGTCTCTCCCCACTCTTTCTCTCTCTGTCTTCAGACATTTTGTTTTCTCCACTGTTTTTGGGAATGCAACTGGATTTTTATGTTTATTTCATATTCTGTGTCTCTGCCTAAAAGGTATATGGTCTCTTCTCATTAATTGGTGTTTCATTGTATACTGGGGTCTATCTTTGTAACACATTGATACAGCAATATGATTGCCAAAAAAAATGTACTGTTAAAACTGTATTCTTATGTGTTTAATTTTATCAAACTACTACACTCATTTTGTCTCAAAGGTCCATTAATTAATACTGTATTTTAATGCAGAATTACTAAACATTAACACTCTTCATGAATGGCTCTGAGCTACTACATTATAATAGTATATTATCTGAGTTATGGGCACAAACTGAATAATCCATGTTGTTGTTGTTATCTGCGAAGTCGTGTCCGACCCATCGTGACCCCATGGACAACGTTCTTCCAGGTCTTCCTCTCCTCTACCATCCTCTGGAGTCCATTTAGGCTCATGCCTACTGCTTCAGTGACTCCATCCAGCCACCTCATTCTCTGTTGTCCCCTTCTTCTCTTGCCCTCAACCTTTCCCAGCATTAGGCTCTTCTCCAGTGAGTCCTTCCTTCTCATTAGGTGGCCAAAGTATTTGAGTTTTAGCTTCAGGATCTGGTCTTCTAAAGAGCAGTCAGAGTTGATCACCTCTAGGACTGACCAGTTTGATTGCCTTGCAGTCCAAGGGACTTGCAGGAGTCTTCTCCAGCACCATAGTTCAAAGGCCTCTATTCTTTGGTACTCAGCCTTCCTTATGGTCCAACTTTCACAGCCATACATTGCAACTGGGAAGACCATAGCCTTGACTATATGCACTTTTGTTGGCAGGGTGATGTCTCTGCTTTTTGGTGTGCTGTCTAGATTTGCCATGGCTTTCCTCCCCAGGAGCAAGCGTCTATTAATTTCTTGGCTACATTCCCCATCTGCAGTGATCTTGGAGCCCAGGAAAATAAAATCTGTCACTAAAGTAATCCATGTTACTCTAACTATTAATATGTATAATATAAACAGGAAGAAACAGTCACTAGGTTCACTCTTATTAAGTCATGAACCGTGCTCTACAAACTTCAGTGCTTGTGTATATATATATGATTGTTGTATCAATCCAGTGCTTGAATATCCCCAAACAACCTCTCTGAGGAGAGTATTCAGGAATGAAATCTTTGTTCATAGAAGCTGATGAAGTATACTGCTCAAAAAAATAAAGGGAACACTTAAACAACACAATGTACTGTATTTAATAGTAGGATGTCTTATTTTCTGTTCCCTTTATTTATTTATTTTTGAGCAGTATACATTGAATGCTTGGGAGAAGTTACTGAATATATGGCTAAAGATATTTACTTCTTGATGATTACTCCCAAAACCCAGGTATTGGAAGCAATGTGTAGTGGTATCTGTGGATGTTCGTGAGAGATAGGGAGAATAGCTGCAGCCAGTGCCACAGTTGGATAAGAGACAGCTTTGCTTGAAGCAGGAATGTGGGAGTGACCCTCCCTACTTTCTTGGGATGTAAAGGCAAGGCAGGAGAAATGTACCTTCAGATTTTTCAAGATTATATTACCTTGCAATAAAGTAAAATTTATTGCACGTAAAAATGCAAGTAGAAAAATAGGGACCACTACGGTGGGAAGGTAACAGCGTTCCGTGCGCCTTTGGCGTCTAGTCATGCTGGCCACATGACCACGGAGACGTCCTCGGACAAGCGCTGGCTCTTCGGCTTTGAAACGGAGATGAGCACCGGCCCCTAGAGTCAGAAACGACGCATGTGCGGGGGAACCTTTACCTTTACCTAATTCTTCTGTGTATACTTCTTATCTTCTAGACTTCCTCGCAAGGCTGACAAATTCTAAAAACAACTAAATTGGATTGTCTCTTGGAATGGCATAAGCAAGCTGCCAACAATCTCTCCTGTAAGTCTTTGTAATTTTAGCTACAGAAAACAGGAAATTTGAATTACTAGACTGACCATTTTCTCTCCTTCGTAGAGGACTGTCTATGCCTTTCAAGGTCTTCAGTACATCTGTTTGAAGGCTTGTTCATTCAAACTCACTCCAGAAGTAAAGTACTACACTGAGGTCCCATCTATACTAAGAGCCTGTCATGGAATGAGATGCTCTACTAATCTCACAAGGTGTTATTCAATCACCATTTAAAATAATTTGTGCTTTCTGTATGTGTGTGTGTGTGTATACTGTATATATATTCTTTGTTAGTAATTTACACAAATATATGAACTGTCCGGTGTGACTACAGCCTGTTCGATGGCCTTTGAGATAAGGCTGAAAACAGGAAATAAAGATTTGCCCCATGTTTGCGGCCTAGCAAGGTAATCTAAGAGTTAACATATGACACATATTTCTCCCCTTGCAAAAAGGCTAACAAAGTGAGAGAGAACCTGTGGCTCAAGAAGTAAAAACACTGCCTAACGTGCAAGCAGCCCAGGTTCGAATCTCAGAAGGGTATGACTGACTGATGAGGACTAATGAGTCCGAAATGCATATCAGCCTCCCTAAATTCTTTGTTAGTAATTTACACACACACACACACACACACACACACACACACACACACACACACATATATATATATATATATATATATATATATATATATATAGAGAGAGAGAGAGAGAGAGAGAGAGAGAGAGAGAGAGAGAGAGAGAGAGATTTTACCCATTTTATGAAGCACTTACCAAAGCCCATAGCTTAACCAAAAAATTCCAGTTGAGATTATCAAAAATTTTCTCAGCATCTAAGAAAAGCAGTGCAATTTGCTTTTTGTTTGTTGTTCCAGTTGTTCTATACAGGTAGTCCTCGACTTACTTCATTTGGTGACTGTTCAGTTACAACAGCACTGAAAAAAGTGACTTATGACCATTGTTCACAGTTGCAACCTCTGCAGCATCCCCATGGTCATGTGATCAAAATTCAGTTGCTTGGCAACTGGTTCATATTTATGACAGTTTCAGTGTCCCGGGGTCATGTGATCCCCTTTTATGACCTTCTGATGTGCAAAGTCAATGGGGAAGCCAGATTCACTTAACAGCCAGGTTGCGAAGTTAACAACTGTAGTGATTCACTTAACAACTGTGGCAAGAAAAGTTGTAAAATGGGGCAAAACTCACTTAACACATGTCTCACTTAACAACAAAAAGTTTGGGGTCAATTGTAGTCGTAAGTCGAGAACTACCTGTAATATCCAAAACTACCTGCACAATACCTTTTAAGTGCCTTTTAGGGAAGAATCCACATTAGTCTTGGCCAATATATTCTTGTAGGGCTATTTTCAACCTATTAGCCAACATCATTGCAAATATCTTATAAGCGCTATTCCATAACAATATAGATCTATAGTTTTTTATTAAGTCTAGGCCCTCTTTGGATATTAATGCAACATCAGCTTCTCTCCATGATTCTGGCATCCCCTTTTTTGTAAAATATAGCTCATTATATTCTGAAGGAGTTGTAAAAACAATAATAATTACTTTCAAATGTTTACACACAAACACTATTTGCTTCTGCAGATGCATATTTTGAGTTGTGGGTGTGACATGCTTTCTCTTCCGAGAAAATATGGAAATGAATCCACATCTTAAATATTTGTTCTGAAAACATTATTAGTTATATATCTGCTGAATATTCATGGGATGTTCAAGATTGGTAGTTGATATTAAGTGTTTTACTCTTTGATTCCATTTTTTGATGAGTGAAGGTAGATGCTTTCTCATTAAACTGTGATGTCATAATTAGGTAGAATTCTAAAATCTTGCACTATACATTTTAAATTCTATCTTCCAGCCCTCTCCTCTCCACCTTTCCCCTCCCCTTCCCCTCCCCTCCCCTCTCCTCTCCTCTCTTTTCCTCTCTGGTTTATGTTTTTCCAAAATTCTGGATTTTCATTCCTTAAAAATAGTAACTAAAAAAAACCAATCCTGGCTATGTTGAACAAATTAAGGTTGGTGAAAACTGTATTGCTTTCTCATTCACTGCAGTTTCTTTTTTTTTTCCTCATCAGCTTGGACATAAGGATAATTTATGAGAACAATTTAAGAAAACACTCTGGTTGGTCACCCAGAGCTTGAAACTGAAGAAACAACAACAGCTCACTGATTTGATTTGACAATTCTTCTCTGCATGTGCTAGGCAACAGGGAAAAAATAATTTTATAATTCCCACCATATTCCCCTCTCTCCTTCAACAAAACAGAAATGAAATTCAGGATGGAAGGGGAGGAAATCAGTAGTATAAGAAATAGTTTGCTACGTTGAAAGGCAAACGTATGATTTTGCAACACTCGTCAAGATTCTTATGTGGTTGAAAGAGGTGCTTCTCTCACACATGAATGGAGGAAGCTTGTGACCTTGGAAATTCTGTAATTCCTAATTCTTAGCTAAGGTGACCTACTAGTGGGTATTGGAGTTCAACAGATGTGAACATAGAACATGGAATTATAGGGCTGGATGGGACTTCAGAGGTCTTCTAGTCAAACACCCTGCAGGAGCCTTATATCATCCTAATCAAATGGTTGTCCAATCTTTGGTTGAAAACTTTCAATGATGGATCACTCACAACTCTGGGATGCAAGCTATTCCACTGATTAATAGTTTTTACTGTCAGAACATTTCTTATTTCTAGGTTGGATTTCTCTTTAATAATCTTCCACCCATTACTTCTTGTTGTGTCCTCTGGTGCCCTAGACCAGGGGTCAGCAACCTGAAACAGTGAAAGAGCCACTCGGAACTGGTTCCCTCACAAAAGGAAAAACTGGGAGCCACAAAAAATGTGTGCGCATGTGCGTACATGCGCACATGCGCAGAACAGGGTTTGACTGAAGAGTGGAGCCAAGGCGAGATATGCACCTACCCTGCATATTTGAATTGATTGGTTGAACTTTTTTAGTCCCACTTTTTATTTCTGGACTGCACATGGCAGAGGACTGGGAGCCGCAGGAGATGGTTGAAAGAGCCGCATGCAGCTCCGGAGCCGCGGGTTGCAGACCTGTGCCCTAGACAATAAGACAATTACCTCTTCTTTGTGACAGCCTTTCAAATACTGGAAGACAGTTATCATGTCCCTTCTCTTCAATAGTCTAGGCCAGTGATGGCGAACCTTTTAGAGACTGAGTGCCCAAACTGCAACCCAAAACCCACTTATGTATGGTCGGGTGCTGGGTGGGTGTGGCCCATTGGGTGGGTGTGGCCAATTGGGTGTCTGTGGTCCATTGGGTGGGCATGGCTGCAGTGGTAACGGCAGACTGGGTGGGACTAAAAAGTTCAATCAATCAATTCCAACTTTGTGAGACTTTTTTTTCCCCGTGAGAAGTTGAAATTGATTGATTGATTAAACCTTTTTCTTCTTTGGACTTGGTGGTGGAGGCCTAAAGCGAAAAGGTTTTATAAAACTCAGCTGAAGGCTCTAGGACTGGGGCGATGGCGCGCATGCCCACAGAGAGAGCTCCGCGTGCCACCTGTGGCACGCATGCCATAGGTTCGCCAACATGGGTCTAGGCAGACCTAGCTCCCACAAACTTTCATCATATGATTTAGCCTCCAGACATCTTTGTCATTTTTGTTCCTCTTCTCTCCATACTTTCTAGAGTCTCAGCATCTTTTCTGTATCATGGATACAAAATATATATGAACTTTATTGCATAAACTATACTAGCTGAAACATAAGCTTCCTTATATGCATCAATCCATTTTTCCATTTATTTCTCTTCTACCTGCACTGATTGGTGGTATGGACAATATTCCAAGGTTCCAGATGGAGATTTTCTCCAGGCACTAACTGGAAACTCCAAGGACTTAACATGGGACCTAGTTCTTTACACACGAAAGAATTTACTCTGATATATTGTACTCCCATACTTCCTTGAATAAGTTTGAAGCACTAAATAAGAAGCAACCACAACTATTACAAGCTCCCTTCGTCCAGTGCGCTCCCACAGGGAGGGTCTTCTCAGGGTACCGCCATTAAGAGACTGCCGGCGGACAACACCCAGGGATAGGGCCTTCTCAGTGGGTGCGCCTGCCCTTTGGAACCAGCTGCCAGTGGAGCTTAGGACTGCCCCCGACCTCCGTTCATTCCGCCGGGACCTGAAGACCTGGCTCTTCGAGCTCTCTGGCCCAGGCTGAGAATTTTAATTTTAATTTTAATTTTAACTGGGGTTTTATTTGTTCAGCGATGGATATAATTTTTAAATCTGTTTTTAACTTTTGTTTTTTTTTTTTTGTTTTAACCACCCTGTAAACCGCCCTGAGTCCTTCGGGAAAGGGCGGTATATAAATATAATAAAATAAATAAATAAATAAATACTACAAACACATATGTGGGTTCAGTTCCTTATGATTTCATCCAACTTCACTTTCTCTTGGTCCGCATTAAAAAAAACAAAAACTGGCAAAAACGTCAACCCACAATTGCAGTGTGGAATGTGGAAGTGAGCCACAAGACTTTTCCAGGGAAGTAAATCATAACAATGGTCATATTTATTTCCCAATCCCTGCTCTTATCTTTTCATTGGCCAAACGTCTAATGCCAATCGACTATAAGAATGTCCTCCTAGAATTTATTTATTTTTAAATATTAAACTTTAACTTCCCTTTAATTTGAGGGTGTTCTTTTATTTTGCTTTCTTCAAAATACAGGGTTGGGTTTTTTTTAAAAATTTAGTCCCTTTCCCTTTTGGCATCTGTGAATATTCAGGAAAGAACTAATATTTTTCCAAAACTTCCTTATCTTTTAAACAAAAGCACTTCTAGTCTCTCAGATATTCCAAAGACTTCTATTTTAAAACATTTTTTCCTCTAATTGATGATGGAAATGTGCCAATCTTCTTGATGAGACTGATTGGCAAGGACTCTTTGTCCTTCCAATGATATAATGAATGACTAATTATTTTATTTTATTTTTATTTTATAATAATTATGGTGAAAGTGGAATACAATTTCACACCTTTTCTGATAATCTAAAATTGTTTCAAAGGATGGTCTATATTTTATTTCCAAGTTAGCAAGCTTATTTTTTAAAAAAAAATACTCTCATTTATCTCATCTTTTTATTCCATTTCCATAATAAACACTTTCATTTTACTATGAGCTTAATATTTGAGTATGAGTTTCCAATTATTCCATCTCATTTCCTATTTTCATTGCTTCTCAGTTTTACACATTTGTGATAGATAGCCAGCTTGGTGGCGCAGTGGTTAGAATGCAATATTGCAGGCAAACTCTGCACTTCCCACTGCCAGGAGCTCGATTCTGACTAGCTCAAGGTTGACTCAGAGGACCCAGATTGTTGGGGGCAATATGTTGGCTCTGTAAACCACTTAGAGAGGGCTATAAAGCACTGTGAAGTGGCATATAAGTCTAAGTGCTATGGATGTAGAGGTTAAGGCAGTAGGCTAGACATGGGAAGATCATAAGTTCTAGCCCTACTATATGTACAAAACTAACTGGGTGCCTTGAGCCAGTCACACTCTCTCAGCTCCAAGGAAATAGGCAATAGTAAACCATCTCTGAAATCATGCCAAAAAAACCCCACAAAAAACCTGCAGTCAGCAGAAGCCACCATGACTTGAAGGCATCAAAAACAGGTATTCCACATTGGACATTAGAAGGAAATAGGCTTTTTCCCCAGAGTAAAGGACAGATCTACTTGTCCTCAACAGAGAATTAACTGGGAAGTAATTTATAGTAAAGAGAAAAGTCTACAGATACAATAAGAATTCAAAGAACTAGCTTGCATTACAAGTTAGTTATGGCTGTCTTAATTTTTAAAATAAAAGAAGAGCATTGTTTTTTTTTATTCCCACAACTAAGCGTAAGACTCTTCACAAGGTGTGTATATCACAGCGGCCTTCCTGAACCAAGATGGGATTTGTAGAAAATGTAATGCAAAATGCAATGTATTTGGATGAGCTCTGAAAGAATCAAAACCAATTAATTTGTCACCAGTTTCCTCTCGGCCCTGGTGCATGGAGATGCTTTTGTTACATCAACCATGACATTATGGCACATCTCTCTGCTGAGATTCCTGAAGACTTTATCTGCCAATTATCTTACCTTATATCATAGATCTAACATTCCCATTTCTCTGCAGTCACTTTCTCTTTTTTATTTATGATAATATTCAAAGCAAATTCAAAATAAAGTTTCCCTCAAGTGAAACTCAACTTCTGGAGACCAAATGGAATGTCTTAGCAACAATATGAAAATGGGATTATTATTTTCTTCTGTGATTTTTTTTAAATATTCCTTTCTCATCTTCAATCCTATGATTTCCTAGTTGTCTCTCATCCAGGTAGCAACCAGGTCTGATCCTGCACAGCTTTCTAAGACAAGACGAAGGCCCTTTACTTTTATGTAAAGCAATTCATTATAGTTCAGTCCTCACCCATGTACTCTATCTACTCTTTGCCTGAATTTCTGATCCTTGCATTTATCTCTGGCAGGATATCTGCCATAGTCTTCCCTCCTACGGTAAATGTGACTTGCTATGCTTAAATAAAGAATCCCTTCTAGCTACAAGGACTGTCAATTTGAATTTTTGCAAACATTTTTGTCCCATCCTTTTACCATTAAGCATGTGGATCATGTTATAACAATCCAATGTTATTTTTTAAAAAGCGACTGTATATCTAGGGAATCAGTTTCAAAGTGGAGAACAACCCCAGGTCACATTTAGGGTGATGAATGTTACCATTACCTGAAGATCTGTTGGTTTAATCAGTACATTTGCTGTGCTCAGCAGTGTGTTTCCATGCCTGTCCTTTGTTACAATGCCTCTTTTGCAGAAATGTTAGTTGTGCAACAGACCATCCCCAGATGTCCTCTAATTTGTTTACTAAATTTACATGCCACCCATCTCACCATAAAGTGACTCTGGGAGGCTTACAGGATGAAAATGACAATATACAACCTTAAAACAAAACAAAACAAAACATCTCAACTTGAAAATTAACAAAGATAGCCAAGGAAGAAGGTGAAACATAAGGCTAAAACATGCTAAGTAAAATAAGGCTAAAACAAGGCTAAAACATATGAAAAACCATTTTTCTAGTCTAGTGAAAAGAAGGACCAGGGGTGACGTGATAGCAGTCTTCCAATACCTGAGGGGCTGCCACAAAGAAGACGGGAATCCACCTATTTTCCAAAGCACCAGAAGGCAAGACAGGAAACAATGGATGGAAATATATTCTGTTAATATACAATGAAGAGCCTTGGTGGAGCAGTGGGCTAATGCCTCCTTAAGTAACACCAGCTGCCTGCAATTAGTGCAGGTTCGCATCCCACCAGGCTCAAGGTTGACTCAGCCTTCCATCCTTCCGAGGTAGGTAAAATGAGGACCCAGATTGTTGGGGGCAATAAGCTGACTTTGTAATAATGCCACTTGGGGGGTGTATGAAAGCCCTAACAAGCAGCCATATACATAGAATGAAGGCTACTGCTAAGCTTGTAAGCCGCCCTGAGTCTTCGGAGAAGGGCGGGATATAAATGGAATTAAAATAAAATAAAAATAAAAGTGGAGATCAAATCTTCTCTTAATCCACTAACCATCTCCAGTATGGAACTCCCCCAACATCCAAGACCTCTTCCACTGTATTATACAGAACCTTTTGACTTCCTATATCTAACCAGCCTAGACAGCTTTCTTCTCCATTCCCAGAACTTATTATTGTCAGCCGCCCATTTCCCAGGGGATGTTTGAGGGGGGGGGGTTTACAGAAGCACAAATCCTCTCCTCTTCTATCCTCAGTAATCCACCCGATGAGATTGTTCTCAGGTGTTTCAACATATTCATTACTTTCTCCCTCTGCACTGAACCTTTTTCTACTTTTCTACCTTTTTATTAGGTCCCATTGATTTATTGCCTCTTTTATTTTCATCTTAAGAGCCCTTTCCCCCCCCCCCAGGCCACAGCATCTTTCTTATGTTCTGTCTTTATGATGACTGCTCGTTGCTGCGAATCTATTTTAAGCAACAATTCCCCAGAACAGTGAACTGAATCACCACAGTATAGTAATCAACTTGAGGCCAAAATGTTGTTTTTGTGTATTTTTAACTTATTTAGATAGCTTTGGTTTTGGGGTTGTTGTCTTTTTGTTTTTTGTTTTTTTTTTGGTAGAACCTGTCCACTGATACAGAAAATAAACATGCCTTATTTCTCCAAGTGATGAAGTTTGGGTCAAAAGGTGTTGGGAAGGTGTTGCTGCATTGGTTGCCAGTTGTCTTCCAGGTGAGATTCAAGGTACTGGTAATGGTGTTTAAGGCCCTACATGGCATGGGTCCGGAGTACCTTAGGGAGCACCTGCTGCTGGCATCAACTTCCCTCCGCCCTGTGCGTTCCCACAGAGAGGGCCTCCTCAGGGTGCCACCGGTCAGAGAATGTCGATTGGTGGCCCCCAGGGGGAGGTCCTTCTCTGTGGGCGCCCCGGAGCTATGGAATCAGTTACCGGTTGAGCTCCGGATGGCGCCCGATCTTCGCTCCTTTCGTCGCGATCTAAAAACATTCTTATTCAAACAAGCCGGCCTGGCCTGATGGGGGATTGGTGGGGTTTTTTATTGTGGTTTTAATATTGTATTTACTGTTTTTAGTGGGCATATATTTAATTCTTTTGTAACTTTTGTAACTTTGTATTTTTTATTCTTGCCCTGTTCACCGCCCTGAGTCCTTCGGGAGAAGGGCGGTATATAAATATTATTAAATAAATAAATAAATAAATAAATATTCCAGGTTTTGTTTGTTTCCAGAAACAGGAGATTGCAAATTCTTTGCTTTGGCGCTGAGCATGGAACAAATAGCTCCTATTTTATATGGGGAGACACTGCTTCGATGTTTATATAAAACATGCATTAATAATTTTGCCCTTTCTCTTTACATTTACAAAATTGATTTTTGAACTGCTAGCAGTCATATTGCCATAAATATAGTTGGAAATCCATTTCCAAGAAGGAGTTTATAAATTGCAAGTCATCATTCAACCAATATCTGGAGGTTTCTTTCTCCTGTTCTCCTTCCTTGCCTCTTCCAACAATAGGCCCTACTATTCCTCCAGCTCTTAAGTGTACAGAATTCTCTAGTCAAGTAATAAATTGAGAGAAACAGATGCTTTATTAACTAAATTTCCCTTGTCGGCTTTAAGATTTCAGGCTGTGTTTTAAGGTCTTGCGAACATCACAAACCAAAGGAGGAGATTAGTCCCAGTGCATTATTTCTGCATGAAAAAGGACCTGTTGCAGGTGAAACCCTTCAAAATCAATTTTCATAGGAAATGTAGTTTCATCATTAGTATGACTATAAAACCTGATTAGGGATGTAGAAACCACACACACAAAAACATTGACTATATTATTAGGGCAGCATTAAGTCACAGGAGTTCAGTTCAGTTTGGAGAAACAGACTGAATACTTGTGTGATTTTTTTCCCCTTTTTTTAAAGTTCGTAGAAAATTTCGTAACCATTCGCTTTCTCGGTGTCTCTTAATATGTGAAAACTTTCTATGCATCTTTGTCTAATTTACATAACTTTTAATGTAAATTGCCCAAGAACCTTTTTAAAATGCAATTTCCCCTTATTTGCATTAAACATAAATTTCCCTAATGCAGGCTTTTAAAATGCAAATTTCCCTGGTATAGATTTATATATATATATATATATATATATATATATATATATATATATATATATATATATATATATATATATATATATATGTGTGTGTGTGTGTGTGTGTGTGTGTGTGTGTGTGTGTGTGTGTGTGTGTGTGTGTGTTTGTATGTGTGTATGTGTGTATGTATGTATGTATGTATATATATAATTAGAGGGACGCGGTGGCTCAGTGGGTTAGGATGCTGAGCTTGTTGATCAGATGGTCGGCAGTTTGGCGGGTCAAATCCCGAGTGCCGCGTAACAGAGTGAGCGCCTGTTACTCGTCCCAGCTTCTGCCAACCTAGCAGTTCGAAAGCACGTCAAAATGCAAGTAGAAAAATAGGGACCACTACGGTGGGAAGGTAACAGCGTTCCGTGCGCCTTTGGCGTCTAGTCATGCCGGCCACATGAGCACGGAGACGTCCTCGGACAAGCGCTGGCTCTTCGGCTTTGAAAGGGAGATGAGCACCGGCCCCTAGAGTCGGAAACGACTAGCACGCATGTGCGGGGGAACCTTTACCTTTACCTTATATATATAATTACTGCACTATGCAAACATCATTGGTCCAGTTTTTTCCCATACATGTTTTAAATAGATTTTTAATTGAGGAAAGATGAACATTACAGTAATGGGCTTTGACAGAAGGGTAAACACCACTGAAATGTCAGCTGGGATTGAAATATCCCATTTTTCCCCCATGGGGAAATGCTAAACAAGATATTGCTGCTTTTCTGCTTACTCGTATATTTCTGATTATGAGATTCATGGACTGCCTATCTGCAACGCACCTTCCTCAATGATGATGGGATCGTGCATCAACCTAGACTTTAGTTGACTGGCTTTAAGACAAATCAAACAGAACGGAACAGAACAGAACAGAACAGAACAGAACAGAACAGAACAGAACAGAACAGAACAGAACAGAACAGAACAGAACAGAATAGAATAGAATAGAATAGAATAGAATAGAATAGAGCTGGAAGGGACTTTGGAGGTCTTCTAGTCCAGCCCCCTGCTCAAGCAGGAGAATCTATGCCATCTCAGACAAATGACTGTCAAGCCTCTTAAAAAAAAAAAAAAACTCCAGCGATGGAGTGGCTGCAATTTCTGGGGGCAAGCTGTTCCACCGGCTAATTATCCCCACTGTTAGGAAGTTTCTCCTTAATTCCAAGTTGCTTCTCTCTTTGATCCGTTTCCAGCCATTGTTTCTTGTCCTGCCCTCTGGTGCTTTGGTGAATAATGTGACCCTCTCTTCTTTGTAGCAGCACCCCCAAGTACTGGAATACTGCTATCATTTCTCCCCTATTTCTTCTTTTCTTTAGACTAGCCAAACCCAAGTTCTGCAGCCGTTCTTCGTATGTTTTAGTCTCCAGGCCTTTGATCATGTTAGTTGCTCTTCTCTGTTTTTTTCCCAGTCAGCAAAATTGGCTGCAGTATTCCAGGGGTGGTCTTACTAGGGCTTTATAAAGCGGTACTAATATTTCACGTGTTCTTCATTACATGCCTTTGTTTACACAACCCAGGATTGTATTAGCTTTTTTTTGCTGCTGCTGCACACTGCTGGTTCATGGCTAAGTGATCGTCCACTAGGACTCCAAGGTCTCTCTCGCAGCTACTGTTTTTAAGCCAGGTCTTGCCCAATCTGTACTTGTACCTTTGATCTTTCCTACCTAAATGTAAAACTTTGCTTTTCTCCACACTGAAACTCATTTTGTTGAATAGGGCCCAGTGTTCAAGTTTGTCAAGATCTTTTTGGATCCTGAGTTTGTCTTCTGGGGTGTGGGCTACTCCTGCCAGTTTGGTGTCATCTGCAGATTTGATGAGTTCCCCTTCAATTCCCTCATCTAAGTCATTGATGAAGATATTGAAGAGCAAAGGGCTACATTTCTCTAGGAATACAACCTGTTGAATCTTATGTCTAAGGAGACCGACACAGGAATCCCTTTAAAGCAGCTATCAGCACTGGAACTCTCCTCCACTTTGAACAAACACCCTGTTTTATCTTTGTGGCATGAAGAACGTCATCCTGACAGAGGTCAAGGATATAGCTTAGCTGGAAAAAAAATAGCAAGATCTGTAAATGCAGTGCCAAGGTGTTTGCCACTCTGTTCTTGCTGTATCACAATACCTCTATGATAGCTCTTTAGTGTACCTGCTATAGAGAAACGAATGAGCTTGGGCAAGGAGATTTATCTATTAGCCTTTCAATGACACCAAAAGAAAAACAATATCTTATAACCAGGAGTGAGATAATGTCATGCCTTATGACCAAGATTGTGATATAGTCACTCACAGATGAGAAGTGAAATGTTGTCATGCCAATCATATTAATGTTTGTCTCAGGAGCCAGGAGGAGACTTGTGCTAAGACTAGTATAGAAGGCTAGCCAGAAATGTCGAACAAAGACCAGGAACTGAATAGAAATGAGACAAAACCCTTAGTAATATTAAGTCAATACCTGGAAGTGAAAAGCAAGAACTGGGAAGGAGACTAGCTAACAACACTAAGCTGGCAAAAAATAAGCTCAGGATCCAATATGATCTTGACAGACTTGAACACTAGGCCCTAGCTAACAAATTCAATGTAAATAAAAGTAAGGTTTTACACTTAGGCAATAAAAACCAACTGAATAGGTACAGACTAGGTGAAACTTGGCAACTATGAGAGGGATCTTGGAGTCCTAGTAGACAATTATTCAGATGTGAGCCAGCAGTGTGCAGCAGCTGCCAAAAAGACCAATGCAATCCTAGGCTGCATTAACAGAGGGATAGAATCAAGATCACTTGAAATATTAGTACCACTTTACGAAGCCTTAGTATAGCCACACTTGGAATATTGCATCCAGTTCTGGTCACCACAATATAAAAAAGATGTTGAGACTCTGGAAAAAGTGTAGAGAAGAGCAAGAAGAATGATTTTGTGGTGGGTGGGGTGGGCTGGAGGCAAAAACATACAAAGAACAGTTACAGGAATTGGATGTGTCTAACCTAGTGAAAAGAAGGACTGGGGGAGACAGGATATCAGCATTCCAATATTTGAGGGGCTGCCACAAAGAAGAGAGGGTCAACCTACTTTCCAAAGCACCAGAAGCCAAGACAAGAAACAATGGATGGACATTAAAAAAAGGAGAGAACCAACCTACAACTAAGGAGAAATTTACTAGTAGTGAGAACAGTCAACCAGTGGAAGTTATAGGAGCTCCGTCACTAGAGGCTTTCAAAGAGACTGGACAACCGTTTGTCTGAAAGGGCATAAGGTCTCCTGATCAAGTAGTGGGTTGGACTAGAAGACCTGGAAGGTCCCTTCCAAGGCTATTATTCTATGTTCTAATATCTCATGGCTGAAATTTAGAAAAGAAATTATCCAGTTCATATTAGATCACATCCTTCTAATGGGGAAAGCCACACAGAGCCAATAGAATGTTATGGCTCAATGCCATGATGTATGCAGAATATACCAGCTCACACACACATACACACACACACACAAACATAAATACACACACACTTTCACTTCAGCTAGTGCCTGCCTCCATATGACTCTGGGTGGCTTAAATATATTACCATAAAAAGTACAATGCAAAATAAAACAAGATGCGATTCCGTCACTTTATAAAGACACAAACCCAAATAAGGAAGACTTACCCAACAAAGGGCCACATCCTCCTCAACCCTAGGCCTGAGAGAACAATCAGTTCTTCAATTTATGGAACGTCAACAGGATGGAGGTCACACACAGATTTCAAGGTGGATCTCATTCTGAAGAGTAGGCACTGTACCAGAGAAGACACAGGCCCTGGGTCCTGATGGATGCCACCGTTTCATTAAAAGGACCCAGAACGTGCCAATTCTGCAGCCCACTGCAGGGCAGAAAACATGGTAAATAGGAGGCTGTGTGCCATGTAAGGCTTTATATAACTAACGTCTTAAATTGCATCTGGAAGCATATTGGCAACTAGTGCATCTCTAAAAACAGTGTCATATGGCCATTTCAGCTAGTGTCACCCATCATTAGCCATACTATTGCATTCTAGACCAGTTAAAACTTCTGAGTATTTTTCAAGGGCACCCCCATGTAGAGCACATGTTATAGTTGGACCAGGAGGTGGTTATGGCATGGCTATCTGAAGGGCTTTCTGATCTAGGAAGAGGTGCAAGTGACAAAGAAAAGAAAGCTATGCAGAGGCCCTCTTAACTGCATCATCCATCTGCCCTTCAAGCAGGAGCTGTGAAAAGGACGTCCAGATTGTGTACTACTCTTAAGTGCAGAAGTGCTATCCAAGAAGGTAGATGAATCTAAAAAGCCCTACTATTTACATGCACTTGGTTTTCATAGGATTGAGAGTGTAGGTTCCTTCCCATTCAGGCTTGCATAGCCTTCAGGCACTGAGACAGGACACCATAACTTGGCTGCCCTGGAGCTGAAAAACATAACTGAGTATCCTCAGCAGGTTGATCATTCCAAATGTAAAACGGTGAGTTGACTTCATTCAGTGGCTTCATGTAGATTAAGGGTCTCCACACTTGGCAACTTTAAGACTTGTGGACTTCAACTTCCAGCATTCCTCAGTCAGAATGTATTGAAACTCTACAGCACCCCACACTCTTTCTTCAGCTGACCAACACCAAACTCAAACAGGCAATGGAAGAAAGGTCACAAACCACCAGAAAATGGTCCTCCCAGTTCCCAGACCCCATAGCTGATGGAGGCAACTGTTCTATATATATATTCATTTTGCAAGACTGGTTTCAGTTGGGGGTGGTCTATCAGTCACTTGGAATGGACAATTCAAATAGTCTTCATGTCCCTACAGGGCAGGGGATGACCCCATGGCAACATACTGACCCTAATATCCAGCTAAGGTTGGAAAGCATCCAGTCTGAAACTGTTCCCTTCAGTTATTGTTAGCTTAGAAGGACCAATGAATCAAGGCAGTATAAAGCAGTTTCTAGTGCAGAATTAGTAATCTTCTGTTCGGGCTCCTAAAATGATATGACCCAGTCATTTTTAGATTTAGATTTAGATTTTATTAGATTTATATACCGCCCTTTTCCCGTAGGACTCAGGGCGGTTTACAAGGTGTTTGTTCTGTACCAGCCTGCTACCGGCCCTGCAGAAAAGGCAGGGACAACTCCTTTACAACCGGCAAGAGGCTGGAATTACGCCTGCCAAATTTATAGCTACAAAAACAAACAAGACACGAACCAAGAAACAGGAGCTTTAAGAAACATGAACCATCCAAGCGGTTGCCTTCAGCAAACCAACCCTCCCACACATTCCCCTTATATAGAGTTCAGGGCGTGGCTTCTCTCTGCCTCCTTCCGAGAAGCCCCATTGCCTTCCTCTGTTTACTCCTAATTGACTGCCTCCTGCGTCGGGCGTCCTTGAACAGGGCCAGCTGTGGGTCATCTTCATCCACACTGTCAGGCTCACACAGCTGGGTCTCCGTGGTGACCAAGTGGGAGGGGCCTGGCTGAGGGCTATCATCAGCAAGATCTTCAACCCCCTCAGCAAGGTCTTCAACACCCCCCTCCTCCTCTGAGTCATCCGACCCAACTGCCGAACCCACAGGCTGACCCTGAATCACAACAGTGTTTAAAACATCAATACAAAAATTAAAAAAAAAACAATTAAAAATGGTTAAATTCAGTCCCTGAAGTAGAAATATAAAAACCCCAATTAAAACTCTTGCATAAATGCAAGAACTGAAATTTAAGATATGAAATCTGCATATCCTAAATTTTAAACATCATTCTGTATTTTACAGTAGCTATGTTATTACAGACTCCAGATAAATCCTCTGTATCTTTCGGATTCCATAATTACGGAAGTTGAAGCCTAGCATATCGATAGCACAGCAGGTTGGGGGGAAATTGATTTAAGCTGTAATCCCATGCTGATCTTCTGCAGAAGTAATGCTTATTGAAGATAGCAGAATGTATGTTGAAGTAAAACATAGGATTAAGCAGTTTTGTCTTTCCAGTCCTTTACCAATATCGTCCTATTCTATCTGTCAGTCTTGTTTCAATATACTTTCAACAAATAAATAAAGTACTATGATGTTGCAGTGAAGAGTAGTTAAGTATAAAATTAGTTAAGCTCCCAAGTTAACAGCCAGGCCCAAAAGATTCACAACTACCTATACATTGAAAGCAGAAAAAAACACACACATAAGAAATGAAAGATGTGGAACACAAGGACCTCAAACTTTCAGAATGCCAGTATTTATCTCACTGGGGAAAATGCCTTTCAAAATATCATTTTGCCCTTTGACCATAAAATGCAGGGTTTGAAAAATCTACTTGAGGTGAATTTCCAAACTCCTCTGAAAGCCCTAGGACAACAAAGAAATAACCTAAATGGAAGGTCTTACATACCATTGGCTCACCACCTCTTAAAAGTCAAGTTCAGGTTGTCATTTGAGAATAAAAACCGCACTATTTTTTCCCTTTCCTGCTGAGAAAAGGATATTCAAAAGGCCATTCATTCTTCTTTCTTCCAAATCCAGAGGAAAGTGGTGAAGCCTTCTAAGAACAGTAGGTTCACCGTAGAAGGTCTTAAAGACCAAGCTGGGAAGGCCTTCCTTCCCATGTTCTGGCAATTTGAAAAAGAAAGGGCATGAAAGAAAAGGATATTGCTAAAATGTTGGGTTTCTTTTTAGCAGTGAGTGTAATATACACAGCATTTTGTTTGTCTCTTAGCTCAGGGGTGTCAAACTGCCAGCCCATGGGCTGGATGCATCATAGCAAAACCATGCCCAGCCCTGATCTAAGAGACAAAAATCACGATACGTCACGACACGTCACGTGATGTAGCGAGTTTGACACCCCTGTCTTACGTGAACACACCAATAACAGCAGAACAACCTGCTGTGACTCACAACAATTAACATTATTGTTGTTTTCTGATATTGGGAAGCAAAGACAAGTGTTTGGTTTTTCTTACCATTTGTCCCACTGTTTTTGCACAGTATTCATCTAGGTCAGGGCTGGCTCTTCAAACTTGGCCCTTTTATGACTTGTGGACTTCAACTCCCAGAATTCCTCAGCCAGGCATGCTGGCTGAGGAATTCTGGGAGTTGAAGTCCACAAGTCATAAAAGGGCCAGGTTTGAAGAGCCATGATCTAGGTCTTAGAGCAGGGGTGTCAAACTGCCGGCCTACGTGCCGGATGCATCATGCAGAAGCTGCGCCCACCCCATTGCCAGCAATGGCAAGACCGTCCCGATACGTTGCACAATGTCACATGACATTGCAAGTTTGACATGTCTGTCTTAGAGAAAAACTAGCTGCGAATGACCTAACCAAGGGATTTGTACATCAGCTGATTTGTTATCTTGACTGACACTCATTTGAGCTGAGAGGATAAGGACCAAGGTCATCCCGCTGGTTTCCATGCCTAGGAAAAGACTAGAATCTGGATCTCCATGCTTGAGTCCAACATCTGTGTTAAACAGGGACTCCATTGTTTGCAACATCTAATGTTCTCTCCTAGCCACTTAATGGTGATTTTTTTTTCTAATTGTGGAATGTTTTTAATATTGTTATTTTATGTTTTTTTTATTGTGCGGTGTGCCACTCAGACCCCTGTCTTGTGAGATGGACAGCATAGTATAATGTGGTAAAAGAATTCGTTTAAGTCAAATCTTAAGATTTTGAGGAGCAAAGAGCAATAGTGAGCTTATAAAGAATGGCGATCAATCAAAGAGGGGCAATTTATTGACGTAATCCCAGATCAAATTGGAAAAAGCTAACCTAAGATATACAGTCCGGGGGATGGAATGCACATTCAGTGAGTAGGACTCTGATGCTGGAATAGCTACTCTGCACCCATACTAATCTACTAAACCTTTAGCCCTATGAAGAAATTTTCAACTTGTGCAGAGGTCACTAGTTTTAACAGGTGGCAACCCTTGGTTGATCTTGTTGGGGCTTGGCAATTAAGGAAGGTTTGACATGGTTGATTCTAGTGTGAGACAGTACCATGGAAGAAAAACAAAGCCACAAAAATATCACATTGTGTAAGCGATAAATCCATTTCTGTCACCCTAGAAGATTACATAGTTATGCCAGCATAACCAGGAGCAGCTGAGCTCATCAAACACCGCACAAGCCAGAGGGATGCAGCAACAGATATAGCCATGACTTGCTAACCTTTTGTCTTATCTATCACAGTATGTTCTATGTGGGGCTGTCCTTGAAAAGGAGCCTTGGTGGAGCAGTGGGCTAATGCCTCCTTAAGTAACATCAGCTGCCTGCAATTAGTGCAGGTTCGCATCCCACCAGGCTCAAGGTTGACTCAGCCTTCCATCCTTCTGAGGTAGGTAAAATGAGGACCCAGATTGTTGGGGGCAATAAGCTGACTTTGTAATAATGCCGCTTGGGGGGGCAAAAGCCCTAATAAGCAGGCATATACATAGAATGAAGGCTATTGCTAAGCACATTGGTTTGTGCTTTAAATTGTAAGCCGCCCTGAGTCTTCGGAGAAGGGCGGGATATAAATGGGATTAAAATAAATAAAAATAAAATAAATAAAAAAGCATCTGGAAGTTGCCATTGGTGTAAATCTAGCAGCTATATTGTTAATTAACAGAGGAATAGGGATATCATGATGCCTGTACTGAAAGAGGTGTGGTTTTTTTTTTTGGCCAGATGCTTTATTCAGTAGAATTTAAGATACTGTGATTAATCTTTAAAGGATGTCACAGCTTGGGACCTGCCTGATTGCCTTGCCATTACATCTCCTGGTCTGAAGATCAACAGAAGATGACCTCCCTAATAGAGGCTGGCATGTGAACGAAGACCTTCTCCGTTGTAATACCTCGACTCTGCAGTGTGTCCCTTCTCAAGCTGTAACTGGCCCTGCTGTCAGCGTTTAGACAATTTGGAAAGACACAGCTCTTTAAATATGGTTTTAAATTTGCACTTGTTAAAACATTTCAGCATTGCTTATAATTTATGTTGTGACTTTTCGGGGGTTTTAAGTGTTTTGTTACCTACCTTAAGAGTTTGCTCAGGTAAAAGGCCACAAATGTGTGTATAACTTTTAAAGGTGCATTACTTCACAGTACGTTGGATCTTTTTTCTTAAACTGCCCCAATCCAACCATGTGTCATGGGGGGAAACATTGTACTACCCCCCCCCCCATGATGTGTTTCTGTGATCAGACCAGTCTTGATTTTAACTGATAAATTCCCAAATTCCTTAGATCAGGGGTCCCCAACCCCCGGTCCATGGACCAGTACCAGCTGCGGCATGGCAGCAACCAGTCTGCACAAACAAGCAAAGCCCCATCTGCGGGATGCAGGCAGCACACAAAACCACACACAATCTTGTCCGCAGAAAAACCTCTCTCGACAGAACCGGTCCCTGGTGCCCAAAAGGTTGGGGACCTCTGGGTTAGATGATCTTAAGAAGAGGAAGATGTACTGTACAGCAGGGGTCCTCAACCTTGGCAACTTTAAGACTTGTGGACTTCAACTCCCAGAATTCCTCAGCCAACACTGGCTGAGGAATTCTGGGGGTTGAAGTCCACAGTCTTAAAGTTGCCAAGGTGGAGGACCCCTGCTGTACAAGTAGTTCTCAAATTACAACCAGAATTTCCATTGCTAAGCCAGGTGGTTGTTAAGTGAGTTGTGACCGATTTTCCAGCCTTCTTTTTTTTTGCCATCGTTGTTAAGGAATCGTTGCAGTTTTTAACTGAATCAGGTAGTCATTAAGCAAATCCAGGGTTCACCATTGATGTTTCTCATCAGAAGCCAGCTGAGAAAGTTGCAATTGGCAATCTCATGGCCCCAGAATGCTGCAATCATTGTAAATTCATACTGGTTGCCAAGCACCTGAATTTGGATCACATGATTATTATTATTATTATTATTTATTATTATTTATTAAATTTTTATACCGCCCTTCTCCCGAAGGACTCAGGGCGGTGAACAGGGCATATCTTAAAACTACAAAAATACAAAAATTAAAAAAGAATTAAATTATTGCCCACAATAAAAACAATAAATATATATATAAATATTAAAACCCTAAGTGATTCCCCATCAGGCCAGGCCAGCTTGTTCAAATAAATGGGTCTTTAACCCGTGACGGAAGGAGCGGAGATCCGGTGCCATCCGGAGCTCAACCGGCAGCTGGTTCCACAAAGCCGGAGCGCCCACAGAGAAGGCCCTCCCCCTGGGGGCCACCAGCCGACATTCTCTGACTGGAGGATCATGGGAATCCTGCAATGATCATAAGTACTAGGACTGGTAGTAAGTCACTTTTTAGTGCTATTGTAATATTGAACCTTCACTAAATGAATGGCTGTAATTTGAGAACTACCTGTATTATCTTGAAAAACGTAACAATAACGGTTACCTTATCTCATCCTGTCCTGTCCTGTCCTGTCTTGTCTTGTCACCATACCTTAATCTGGATGAAATGTGAGAAATATCAATCAATTGGTATCCTCAGAATATAGATGCCTGTTTTCAACTTGACTTGTATAAAACACATAATACAGCAGGAAAAATCAGGCTGTGTATTACAATGCTGTCACGTCATTACACTGCCACATTAAGAATGAGTTCTGCTAAAGATGGTCAGTGACCTTTAATGCTTGAATGTCCCATTCCGATAAACCAATGAAGATTGGAATCAAACAATGTGAAAATAGTCTTCTATTATTTTTAACTTTTGCCTTGTAAATAGTAGATGCCCTTGAGAATGTTTAGTAAAGGTCAGTCAGAATTATCCTGCTGTTGGCTGTGGAGTTCAGAAGCTGGAGCACCATCTCATGTAGTTTATTTTATTTTATTATTATTGCATTTGGGGCTGACCTCAATAGGATTGTTAATATCATTGTACATCAGTTGCTGTATATTAAAGATGCAAACGTTTTTCTTGGGTATATCTCCAGCATGTGGGATCAGTAAGGATTTTTATTTTTATTTTTATTGAAGTTTAACAATTTTTTAATAATAACCCCCCCTCCCCATCAACCCTCCCCCCTTCCCTCCCCCCCCCCGGACTTCCCAAAGCAGAATACAGGGTATTACATATAGCAATCTTATGCAAACATATGCTAAATATCTATTACAACGTTAACAAACCTTCCACCATTTAACTCTCTTATAACAAAACTAAAATAATTATAATAACACTTCTATAATTGTAGAAATTATTCATATGCTATTTGAAACTTTTTAGTCCCATATTTGTTCTGAATATAATCAATCCATCTTTTCCATTCCAAAATATATTTTTCTTGTGACTGTTCTTTCAAATATGCTGAAACTTTTGCCATTTCAGCTACGTCCATTACTTTAAGTATCCATTGTTCTATTGTAGGTAAATCTTCTTACTTCCAATGTTGCGCCACCAACAGTCTGGCTGCCGTTATTAAGTGTAACATTAATTTAGTTTCTATAACAGTACAATCCGAAATAATCCCCAATAAGAATAGCTGCGGAGTAAATCTTATTTTTTTCTTAAAGACTTTCTGAAAAATCCACCATATTTTTATCCAAAAGGCTTTAACATTTTTACATGTCCACCATATATGATAATAAGCTGCCTCTTCACTACCACATCTCCAACACTTAGGTGGTTGATTTGGATACATACATGCTACCTTTTTAGGATTTAAATGCCATCTATAAAACATCTTGTAAAAATTCTCTCTTAGGTTTTGTGCTTGCATAAATTTTACATTTCTAACCCAGTAAGGTTTTTAGAAGTGCTTTGCCATTGTCTCCTTCCTAGGGCTGAGAGAGAGGGACTGGCCCAAGCTATAGGTGCCACAAAAAAACAGAAAGAGAAGGAGGGAAAGGGGGTCTTTTGGTTGTCTGTTCTTTGAAAGCCAAAAATCCAGCTTTCTCCCACCCAAAGTCCACTTTACCAGGAGTGGACATTAGCAGGAATCCCTTATCTCCTGATATAGTTGCTTCTCTCTAGCCCACTTTTTTTAGCATTGTAGCTCTGAAGCCATTGGAGACGGGGGGAGGTAAAAATTTTAAATATAAGTTCAGTGATCCATTCCATCACACAGTTTTTGCTTAGACTTGGAAGACAATCCACACACTTTGACTAGATATCAAATTCTCTTAAACCTTTTTTCTTCCTTGACTTATGGAAGATGTCAGCTTCTCTCCAATTCTCTCCGCTGGTATTTTTACAACAATCATTTACACCTCTCGGGGTCTAGTTTATAATCCTTCTGCTCTGCTGGTGATGAAGGGAGAAGTCAAAACATTTATCTAAATCATCTTAAGCTTATCATTGTATTGTTTCTTGGCCATAATTCCTGGATGATTGACTACATCCTGCTAAGCATTCAGCTATCAGCTAGGCAATGCTGTATTTCTTTCTTCAGATAATTTATTGCGTGCTTATGTGCATGCATGTGTACATATACACATAGAGCCTGTTGTACTTAGGGCCATTGTATACAATAGCCATGGGCTGTAAGGAAGCCTGCAGCTTGGAAGGGTTACGAGACATTTTAGGTGCAGAAGTCAATTGATACCATCAATTTCAGGCAAAGTAATCAATGGCCCGGTTAGTTCGCTCCTGCTTGTAAGAAAGAGCCATGTTATAATGAAAAGTGTCATCAACAAATGAAAGATCTCCTAATTAAAAATATGCCTTTTTCTAGGATTAGTTGGGCAATCTGAGCTGGCTGCCTAGAACAGAACAAGGAAGCATCTGGCATAAATATTGTGTGAGAAGAAATATTGTTAAGAATTCCCAGCTCATAACCAAAACTGAGTGAGAAATTCTTCCAGAGAGAAAGACAAATTCTTATGGATTGATCCTAGTTTAATCTCTGCCAGGAAAAACTGGCAGTCAGGCAAGGGAAGAAGGGGATAAATGGATTCAGTTTGTGGCTATCTCCAAACGGAGATATGAGCAATAGGCATTGAAATGTTATAAGAAAACATGTAAATTAGCAATCTAATAAATCACCCACAGCTTCATATGGGGAAATTTAAAACAACCCAAGTACAGATAATAAATATAAAAGAAACCAGTGCATCTAAGAGTTGTCTAGTCTAACTTTGCTGCAGATGGAATGTTCTAATAAATTCTGAAAATTAAATCGCAAAAGGAAGGTCATAGATATAT